>NC_081352.1:18800106-19014127 GCF_029784015.1 Lycium ferocissimum
CCAACTCTTCCATTGTAGATTTGGTTGTATCCGAGTCATTCGATAATACGAACGACCTCGGCACACCAAAATCATCCTTTCCACTACCCAGTCCTGTTTCCTTCTGCTCCTCATTCGAGCCCGCATGCTTTAATTGCTATTTCGCGTTCTTATCTTTGACTGGCTCGCTATCCCTTTGAACCGGCTTCTTTGCAACGAAATGAGCTTCTTCGACCGTGAACATTTCTCTTGCTGCCGGTTGCTCGTAACGAACAGTTTTATCCCTTCCGGGGTGGGGAACTTTAGCAACTAGTGTAATGTCGATGGTACTGCCCTCATGCTATGAATCCACGGTCTACCAAGTAAAGCATTGTATTTCATATCCCCCTCGATGACGAAGAATACTGTCTGCTGTATAGTCCCGTCAATGTTGACTGGCAAAGAGATTTCTCCCTTCGTAGTTTTGCTTGCCATATTGAATCCACTAAGCACCCGAGCTACCGGAACGATCTGGTCCAATAATTTCAGTTGCTCTACCACTCTCCATCGGATAATGTTGGTGGAACTACCTGGGTCAATCAAAATATGTTTAACCTGAAATTTAAAAACAAGAATAGAAATTACCAATGCATCATTTTGCGGCTGAATGATGCCTTCTGCATTCTCTTCATTGAAGGAGATTGAACCCTCGGGCGTGTAATCCCGGGTCCGTTTTTCTCGTACAATCGAGACCTTTGTTCTTTTCATCACGGGTCCTCGTTGTGCATCTGTTCCTCCGATTATCATATTGATCACATGTTGTGGTTCCACAGACTCGACCCTTTTGTGATTTTCCCTTTCTTTATAGTGGTTTTTGGCTCGTTCACTCGGGAATTCTCGAAGATAACCATTTTTCAGCAACCGAGCCACATCTTTCCTTAGTTGGTGACAATCCTCGGTCCTATGACCATGAGTCTCATGATATTCACACATCACGTTTGGATCCCTTTGACCTGGATTGGATCTCAACGGTCTTGGCCACATGGTTTATGTGATATGACCGATAGCCGAGACAAGGTCCGATGTGTTGATGTTGAAGTTGTACTCTGATAACCTTGGTATATCTCCATTGTTGACCAAAATACCAGCATCACTTCTAAATAACAACCCTCGGTTGTTTGACCCACGATTGGCTCGCTTATCGCCTTTACTCGAGAGATGGCTGGGGCCGCTTCTTGTTTTATCCGATCTAAAGTTGGATTTCTCCGGTTGAGAATATGGTCGATATCTTTGTCTCGATGGCCATGTCTCTGGTTCATAATTTCTCCTCGACCTTTCAGAGTTCCTGCTTCCATTCACTGGACCCGGGGGAGTTCAAGTTGATCATCCTCTACCCGAATCTTAGACTCGTACCTGTTATGGGCATCTGCCCAAGTTACTGCCTCGTATTCCAACAATTTTTCCTTTAATTTGAATGAGGCAGTTGAGCTTCGGGGATTGAGCCCCTTAGTGAAAGCTTGTGCTGCCTATTCTTCCGACCGGGGGAGTTCCATCTGTTCCCTTTGGAACCGATTCACGAATTCACGTAGCAGCTCATTATCTCTTTGGGCGATCCTAAAAATATTCGCCTTTCTGGCCTGTACCTTCTTTGCCCCGGCATGGGCCTTGATAAATGCATCCGCGAGCATTTCGAAGAAAGTGATGGAGTGCTCGGGCAGATGGTCGTACCAAGTTAATGCCCTTTTGGACAATGTTTCACCAAACTTTTTTAGTAATACCGACTCTATTTGATCCTCCTCAACGTCATTGCCTTTTATGGCACAAGTGTACTAGGTCATATGACGGGAGTGACCACTGCTGGCCATTTCGTACATTTTCTGTGCAAATCTGCAAATTCTTCAAACAGCAAGTGAAAAAAGAAGTAGCAAAGATTAAACCGACACTATTATCCTATGCCCCACGGTGGGCGCCAAACTGTTTACCCCGGTTTTTGGGTGGCGATTAAATTTGTAAGTGGTGAATAGAATATGTGGATGAGCCTAATCTTTAATAATATGAGATCCTATATATATATATATATATATATAATGTACACTAGTGAGTAATAGCAAATATTATTGAACAGTAACGATCAAAACCGGAAAAGGAAGAGTTAGCCGACAAAGTGGTTTGGTCCGGCTTGAAAATACTTCCTATCTCCGGTCCAAAATACTTGAAGAAATAAATATGATCTTCTGCTTGATTACAATTTTTTGAATAGTAAAAGCTAACCTAAAAAGGGAAAGGATAGCTTTCTATTTATAGGCCACAATCAATGGGCCTTAGTACAATGCTAAAAAGCCTTTCTAGTAAAACCCTAAAATGGATAAGGCAATTTGCGCGTACGAGTGCCCGACATTATTGTCAGTGTAAGTGGCGGAACGGTTGGGTGACGTGTGGCCTGCTCCATAACTGATTTTCCGGACCCATGTAGAGCGTGTTATTTAGGCTCGGATTCACCGTGTCCGGTGAAATACCCTCGGTGTTGAAGCAGAGTTGATTATGTTCGAGACCCCTCGGTTCTATCCTTTGCTCCGGTTTCCCTCAGATACAAGTCTATCCGATTTTTACCGTATACAAAGTTGTCATGTTACAGATGGTAAGACATGTGTTAAATGCAAACTAGTTCCTGGACACGTGCATTGCACGTGGGTCCCAAATCAATCGGTATAGATTTTTTAGAATGGTATATATAATATTATTACATGCGTGTAATGAGTAATTGAAAATTTGAAAAGAGAAAGGACAAGCTGAAGCTATTTATGTTTAAATGATCAATATAATAAAAAATATCAATAAAAAACAGACTTAGGATAGTGCGAGTGAGGAGTATGGCGTGTTCTGTCAAAAACAATTTCTTACAATCATTCTCAACCCAAAGCACATGTTGAGTTCTTTCTTTAGTTTGATGTTTTCTTAAAAACTTTAGTTTTTCTTGAATAATCCTTTCTATGACAACTAAAAAGACAAAAGTTATATGTTATTAAATTAAAAAAGAAGAGAGTAATCTATAATATTTAAAATCACGAAAGTAAGAGACATGGAGATAGAAACATCCTTACCTCTGTATTTTCCTACAAAATCATAAATCATTCTTTTGCTATTTGTGATTGCAAAAATAGGAAACATACAATTCAAATGTACCTAAATCAATTATGTGTGTGAGAGGTAATTGTATACCTACTATTCCGCCTTCATCCATTTTTCTGTGTGAGATTATATTATGTACCATTAAAAACTCATTTGAAAGGCTGAGCAAACGTTGAACTGACAGTGATTTTTTTATTTATTTAATTATCAGTGCTTTTAATTTTTTTTTCTTGTTGTTGATCTTAAAAGATGATAAATTTATCGTGAATTGCTTTATGCTACTATTTTGGTTATGCTTAAGCAGATATAATTGGGTCAAGACAAACCTATAGCTGAAGCATCTTTGATAGGCCAAAAATCTCAACACAATTAATCTGCAAAGGATTATTCCAACTGCAAAGGTAAAAAAACTTTATCAAAACTTAATATATTATTAAAGGATACTATTCGCTCAGTTATTGAACATTAGAGCAGAAGAACAAAGAAAATAATATTATTTATCACATTCCAAAATGAACTTACAGAAAATTATGAACTCTATTTCAATAAAGAATTAAATACAAAGAAAAGGAAACATGCACAACAAATATTGTTTCTGACAAAAGAAAGGAAAATGGGCAAAAGTGATTTGACACTTTGATGTCAACTTTTATAGAGTAGGAATAACCGTAAAAACACAGAGGACTTAACCAACAAAAGCTAGGATGTGCATGCTAAGGAAAATATGCATAGATACAGCCTATATTAATTAAAGAGTTTCGGAGAGGAATAATTCTTAACTTGTATTTACATGACTTAGTTTACATGTATTTATAGGTACAGAATAAAAGATGTTATAAGAGATAAGTGACTGCATTAGATTGAGTTATCCTCAAGGTTGTTGTGATAAAGCTAAACCATCCTTTGATTTTGAATCTGATTGGATAGGATTATCCTTAACACTCCCCCGCAAGATTGAGGATCCATCTAGGAGACCAATCTTGGATCTGTTGAGCTGAAACTGATTCTTGGACAAGGACTTTGTAAGAAGGTCAGCAATCTGATCCTTGGAGGAGATGTGAGATATTCGAAGAGCATCTTTTTGAACCAAATCTCTAACAAAATGGATGTCAATTTCTAGATGCTTCATTTTGGAATGAAGAACTGGATTTTGACATGTATATATGGTAGAGATATTGTCGCAGTATATTGTGGGAGGCGGAACCGAGTAACCAAGTGCCTGAAAAAGAGATTTAACCCATTGAATCTCGGCAGCTGTTCCAGCAACGTCCCTATATTCAGCTTCAGTGGATGATCTAGCAATTGTCTTTTGCTTCTTGGAACTCCAACTGATTGGAACATGGCCAAAATATAAGAAGAACCTAGAAGCTGATGTTCTATCCGACGGATCACCGGCCCAATCGGCATCAGAGAAAGCATGAAACTTTAAAGGAGATTGTGGAGTAATATGGAGATCAAAGGCAATAGTATACTTCAGATATCATAGCAAATGCTTGAGAGCCAACCAATGATGATGATTAGGACAATGCATGAATTGGGAGAGTTTGTTAACAGTAAAGGCTACATCAGGCCTCGTAAGATTTAAATATTACAGACTTCCAACCAGTTGCCGATAACGAGTGGGTTCAAGAGCTTCTTTGATGCAACATGACTTGAGTAAAGAATATGTTGTAGCAGTCAGAGTAGACACCTCTTTAGCACCCTCCATGTTTGCATGCTGAAGAATCTTTCTAACATAATGATGCTGAGAAATAAAAATGCCTTTTGAAGTTTTATGAACATCAACACCAAGAAAGAGAGACAACTCATAGGGATCCTTTAATGAGAACTGCGTTCCAAAGGCTTGAATAAAACACTTGATGAAGGATGAGTTGCTACTTGTAATAATGAGATCATCCACATAGACCAAGAAATAGCAACAAGTGGTACCTTGAAAATATATGAAAAGAGAGTGATCACATTGTGACTGCCGAAAGCCAAACTTCAAGGTAAATGAGCGTAGTGCTTGGTACCAAGCCCTCGGGGCTTGCTTGAGTCCATAAAGAGCCTTGATCAATTTACAGACATGGTGGTTTTGGCTGGATCAGTGAATCTCGGTGGTTGTTTCATAAACACATCTTCTTCTAACGGGCTATGTAAGAAGGCATTGTTCACATCTAATTGAATGCGAGGCCAGTCATGTGTAACAACTAAAGTAAGAACTACACGAATTGTCATCGGCTTGACAACTGGGCTGAATGTCTCACCAAAATCAATTTCAGTTCGCTGGTTGTATCCTTTCGCAACTAATCGAGCCTTATATTTTAGAAGTGAACCATCTGCATTTCTTTTGACCCTGAAAATCCACTTACAACCAACTAAATTCTGATTGGAATTAGGAGGGACAAGAATCCAAGTACCATTTTTTATTAGTGCAATGAATTCATCAGACATTGCAGAGCGCCAGTCAGGATGGGACAAAGCTTGTGCAACTGTCGTTGGTTCCGGTACGTTAGGTAGAGGATATTTAGTGACATGGTGGACAGATTTAGGTTTGTAAATGTTATTTTTAGAACGAGTGACCATGGGGTGAGAGTTTTGATGTGAAGATGAAGGAATATTATTTTGTATTGAAAGAGAAGGATCAGCATTGTCTGTTCGAGGAGAAGGATCAGTGTTCTCTATTGAAGGAGAAGTATTACAAGGTAACGACAATTGTTCAACGGGATGACTAGAAGTCGAAGATCTAGTAGGAAAAGAAGTAGACTGGAAAGGAATTATAGTGTGAGAAAATTCAGTAGAAGAGATATCATACCAATTAGAATTAGACAAGGAATCTGAAGGATGGATTTGATATGGAAAAATATTTTTAAGGAAGAAAACATGGCGGGAAGTAATGTACCTCTTAGACTTAAAATCATAACAAACATATGCACTCTGATGCTAAGAGTAACCAAGAAAGGTGCAGGGACAGACTTGAGATCAAATTTGGACTTGGTGTAAGGACGCAAGCAAGGATAACAGAGGCAACCAAAGACGCGCAAGGATTGATAATTGGGTGAACAACTAAAAAGTTTTTGATAAGGAGAAGCGGTGTGGGGAGACGATTAACAAGGTATGTGGCTGTTTTGAAGGCAAAGGACCAAAAGGAAGAAGGTAGGGATGCTGTTTGTAATTGCGTAAGGCCAGTTTCAACTAAGTGACGATGGCGACGTTCCGCAGCCCCATTGTGTTGTGGAGTGTGAGGCGGTGTTTGCAGATGATTTATTCCACAAGATTGAAAATACTTTTTGAGTGCAACATATTCTCTTCCCCTGTCGGTGTAAATTGATTTTATTCTGACATCAAAAGTATTTTCGACAAGTTTTTGAAATGGTGGAAAAATAGTATACACATCTGATTTTGCTTTTAAAGGAAAGAACCAGATATATTTTATGTAACGGTCTACAAAGATGATATAATAACAAAATCCATCAATTGATTGCACAGGGGCAGGACCCCATAAATCAGAATATAATAACTCAAGAGGTCTACTGCTTGTTAGAGAAGAAACACCAAAGGACTGACGATGACTTTTATTGCATTGGCAGGGATTACAAGGGGATGCTTTAACAGAAGATACTGGTAATTTAAACTTGGACAAGATAAAATTAAAGATCCTAGAATTAAGATGGCCAAGGCGTTGATGCCAAGACTCTGATGAAAGTCGAATGTTGAAGCATACAGGCTTATTCGGAACTACAGATGATAGAAACTTGTACAAGGATTGATCAAGTAGGCCTTTGAACTGAATCTCCCCCATGAACTGATCCTTCACAAGAAAATAGTTAAAGAAGAATTCAATTGACACGTGGTTAGATTTACAAAACTGAGATATAGATATGAGATTGGCTTTAGCAGAGGGGACACACAAAACATTAGAAAGATGGAACTTTTTGGTAGTGAGAGAGAGAGTACTAGAACCAACATGTGATACAGACAAACCTGAGCCATCAGTTTGGTGCAGTTCGTCACTACCATCATATGGTGAATGAAGAGAAAGGTTGTTCAGGTCATTAGTGATGTGATGAGATGCACCAGTGTCTAGCAACCATTGTTGATCGGATCCTGAATTAGCATTAGAGCAGTGTGCTTGAGGATTATGTGAAAACAAGTTCCTGAAATAGTCACGTGCTCGAAAACACTGTTTGACATGATGCCCCAATTTGTCACAAAATTGACATTGAACTTTTGCTTGAGATCCCGTGCCTCAAGAATGTTGTCTTGGTGCAGAATTCTGAGACTTATATGATAAGGAGTGCGCTGGAAAATCAACATTGGCATTTTCGTATTGATTTGTTTTCACTGAATTACTTTGTTTTTGCTGATAGGGAGTTCTACTATTTGTAACTTTGCGCACATGATTTGCTGTGATTGGAGTGACGTCAAAGGTGGGATTTATTTGTTTCAAATATAACTCATGAGCCAACAACTTGTCTTGGAGTTCATCGAATGATATGATTGTATCTCTAGCATGAATAGCTGTAGCAATATCTCGAAATTCAGGGCCAACACCACCAAGAACGTGGACTACAAGATCTACATCAGTAACAGGACTTCCACACAAAGAGATTTCATCGGCAATTGATTTGATAAATTGAAGATATTCAGCAACTGGACATGAATCTCTCTTTGCTCTAAACAATTTGTCACGCAAGGATAAGATCCGCGTAGCTGATTTGTTTGCAAACGCCATTTGCAACTTGGTCCATGCCTCCGCTGAGGTTTTGGCATCAACGATGATATTCATCACTGAAAAGGATATAGAAGCAATAATGGCTGCCAAAATTAACTAATCTTGACAGTCCCAAAATTCATAATCAGGATTAGAGACTTGTTTACCATCTTTTTCAATGGTGGTCGGAGGTGATTTGCTGGCACCAATGACATAGCCCATACGATTGTGACCACCAAGTAAAGGAGTAATTTGAGCTCTCCAGGTGGGGTAGTTTTGAGCATTGAGCTTCAAAGGAAGTTGAGAGCCATTGATGGAAATGAAAGTTTTCCCGAAAAGTAAGGAAGATTATTTGTGCTAGAGGATGCCATGAGAAAGAGAGAAAAAAAATAGGGATTATTCAGAAACAATTTGGATCACTACCCTGATACCATAAAGAGTTTCAGAGAGGAATAATTCTTAACTTGTATTTACATGACTTAGTTTACAAGTATTTATAGGTACAGAATAAAGGATGTTACAAGAGATAAGTGACTACATTAGATTGAGTTATCCTCAAGGTTGTTGTGATAAGATTAAACCATCCTTTGATTTTGAATCTGATTGGATAGGATTATCCTTAACATTAATTACTGGCAGATGAACCATTATTCACCTATTCTCCGGTTCAATGATTTTGATTTTCTTTCATTAACTATTATAAAAAGCCTTTTTTTTATTTATTATCTTAAGGTTATCGAGAAAAAGTTAATATGGGGAAGATGAATGATAGAAACAATTAATACTAATAATAGCTAGGAAATTAATTTGCTATAATTAAAGAGTGTAAAAGGCTGTGAAACGTTACATGGAAGATGAAGCAAACAACAAAGAATAAATGAAAAATCTCAGAACGTAATGAGTGCATAACGTTTTAGGGGAGTTAAGTGTGGAGAATTAAAGTGCAACTTCTAATTCCACCTTTATGTAATTAAAGTATTACTACTATTTAATTAATTAGATTTTAATTTAGTGTAGGGGAAAAATGATATTACTATATTTAGTTATTTAATTTAGTGTAGGGGCAAAATGGTAATCCAACTTTGAAGATAAGAGCTTCTCACTTTTTGTATAATATGATGAGATGAGAAATCATATCAACAACGGTGAGAAAGAAGATCGTGGGCGTTCGGGCCATCGGATTGGATATGAAATTTTCTGGTTGGATATTCGATTTTCGGATTGAAGAAATTACAATCCAAATCCAATCCAAATAAGTTCGGATTGGATTGGATATTTAAGTTCGGTTTTGAATTATTCGGTTTGGATATTTCGGATTTTTATATTTGACTTTGAGACTTAAGGCAAACTTATTAGGAATGAAATTCACTTGTTAGTTCCACAAAAGTAAATATAAATCTTAATTGCTCAGTGAAAAAAGCCTTCTAGTTCAAATTAGGATTAACAAATCCAAGTCATGTCCAACATATTAAATCCATACCAAATAAAACATTCTAGAAAAGTGGAAATGAATAAAATAAATTCTAAGTAGTCATCGAAAAAATAACAAAGAACTCTGCCGTGGGTGACACTAACGTGAGACTTGAGAAGTAAGAAAACCCTATATTATATTTGATTTAGTAGAGAATTGTATATAGGACTTAATATTTTAATGGGTAGGGCCTTAGGTACTAATCTATTGAACCTTTAGAAACTAGACTTATTAGTACTGGGCACATATGATATAGGTAGGGGTAGATATAAGGTATAAAAATTTCGGATTTTTGGATATGTACTAAATCCATATCCAATCCGAAATTCATAAATTTTAAAAATAAAATTCGAAGTCCAATCGATAATCCAAATGTACAAACCAAATATTTAAAAAGTTCAGATTTTGGTCTGGCCCAGATTGTGCTCACCCCTAAATTGCATGGTGAGGATTTGACGGTTAGAAGTCGCTCTAGCATTGTGTAACGACCCGTTTGGTCGTTTTAGGCTTTTTCCACTTTTCCCCCAAAATTGCCCTTTCTGTGGTTTCATTTCGGTGTTTAGGACTTACAAGGATGGATGGCGCGGTTCCCGAGGTAATCGGGTGAGTTTGAATTTGTTTTGGTGGGTTTTAGATATTCTAAGTTAAAGTAACGAAAAAAGATTGATCAAAGTCAACATCAGGGGTATTTTTGTTATTTTCAAATTTTCGTCGATTCCACTAGGTACGGAACGTCATTTATGACTTAGTAGAGCTTCTGGTTTGGGTCCTGAGGAGTTCGGGTGTGATTTGGATCATTGGATGAAATTATAGATTTTGGACATTTAGGAGTTGATCGTGGTCAACACCTGTCAAGACAACCTCTTTTGGAAAATCCAAGTACTTGAGCGAGTTCTTAGCGTGTTTTATGACTGAAATCCACATTTGATTGTGTCCGGGGGGTTCCGGGTGAGTTTAGGGTACCCATTTCCAGTTTTATTGGTTGGCATATGTACCTAGTTTGACAAAGCATACTCATACTTGAAATTTGTAGTGTTGTTAACATAAGATATTATGTTGTTGCATTTATCTCCCATTTACATGCACATTTTGATTAAATATGGCAAGGGAAGCATACGAGATGGTATAAGGATCGGAATGAGGTAAGGTTATTGTTCTCATAGTCCGGCAGTAAATTCGGGTGGAACGGTGAGTGTCTCATAGTTCAGCGGTAAAGTCAAGCGGTACAATGAGTGTCTCACAGTTCGGCGATAAAGTCGAACGGTATAATGAGTGGTCACAGTCTAAACAGAAAAGACCTCAGGCGGTACAGTGACATGTATCTGGACCTCGCAAGTCCCCCATGGGTCACAACTAGATGGAATGACAACTACCGTGTGTGTACCAAGTTTGACATTGGCCAATGCATTGCATTCATGTATTAATATATCCATTTGTCTTTTATTTTCCTTATATGACACGTTCTTGGTTATTTTGCTATAGTATGTGATTCAACTGGGCAAAGTGGTGAAGCTAAGTTGAATTGATGCATTGAGTGTTTGACTTGAATCTTTATATTTTGTATTCGTGTTTCATTCGTTCACTACAAAAAAAATGGTAATTTGCGTAAGTTGAAAGTTGTAATTCGCGGAGGTTGAAGTTGCAATTCGTGGAGGTTTTAGCCTCCTTTAGTAAATCGCGGAGGTTTTCTTTCAACCTCCGCAAATTACCCATTTGTTTGTAGTGGTTGTCAACCTATGATACCTACGAATATAGTGGTTGTACTTATACTACACTTGCTGCACTTTCTTTGGGTGCAGCTACTAATCCCGAGGTGGTCCATTTCAAGTTTACAGGGTGAGCTGTCAAACACTTCCGCAGCTCTAGATCTCCTCCTATCTTATGATTCCGTCTACTTAGACTTTCAGACAATTTTCTATCTTGTATTTCAGACTTGTACTGTAATTAGAAGCTCTTGTATGAGTTAGATCAGGTTTTGGGGATTGTAAAGACTAAGTTATTTCACCACACTTATTTATACTATCAAGACTATTAAATAGCATTGATTCACTTAATTTTCGCACTTCCTTTTGTTACAAATGATTGATAGTTTGGGATGGTTCTCCTACCGGGGGATAGTGTAGGTGCCATCATGATCCGTGAATTGGGTCATGACATGTTGTCTCCTTGGAAAGCAGAAAAGAGTCAGTTTTGGCACGGACAAGAACAGAACCATTACTTGACTGCATTCATTCAAACTTATGGGATCCATCTCAAATTTCATCTAAGGGTCGAGGTGGAAAGAGGTATCTTCTTATTTTATTAATGACTTTTCACCCAAGGTTTGGGTGTATGTTTTAAAGACAAAAGTGGTGTTTTTTAAAACTTCAACAACTTTAAGGGTGTTCATCGATTCAATCAACTCAATTTTATCATATTTTGATTGGATCTTTTGGTTTTCCCCGAAGCCGAGCCAGATAAAATCGAGTTGGTTCGGTTAGTTTGGTTCGGTTTAGTCCGGTTTGACTTAATTGAGCTTTCTCAAAATGCGCATGTAATTATTTACATATTATTTTCAAGTGATACAATTATTAATTATATAATACTATATACACAAACTCAAAGAATTATAAAATTCTTAAGGGTAAAGGGTCAAAAATACCCCTATACTTTCATAAATTGGCTACTTTTACCCTCCGTTACAAGTTGGGTCTAAATCTATCCTTCCCGTTACAAGTTGGAGCCAAATATACCCCTATCGTTAGCAATGTTTCAAAAATATTTCTAAGATATTCCCACATAAGCAAGCCTAGTCATTGTAATTGGGTGACATGGACGCTACATGGTATTGAACTTATTATATGTGGTGCCTACGTGGCAAACTTTTTAAAAACAATCTGGACAATTGATTTTTCTAAAAACAGATCTAGAAAAAATTGCTTTTATTAAAAATCTGAAATTTTTTTGATTTTATAAAACCCGCTTCTTAAAAAAATCTGGAAAATTAGATTTTTTTTTTAATTAAAAAATCTGAAAAATGATTTTATTCTTTAATCAGTTTTTCAGATTTTTTTTTAACAATTAATCCATATTTAAAAAAAATGATTTTTAGGACACCTTTAAAAAAAAAAAAAATGCTTTACAGTATTAATCCAGATTAAAAAAAATCATTTTCCAGATTTGTTAATTAAAAAATCCATTTTTCAAGAATATATTTTTTTAAAAAATGGGTTTTATAAAATCAAAAAAGTTTCAAATTTTTAATAAAAGCCATTTTTCCTAGATTTGTTTTTAAAAAAATCAATTTTCCATATTGTTTTTAAAAAAATTGTCTCGTAGGCACCACATAGAATAAGTTAAATGCCATGTGGCATCCATGTCACCCAATTCCAATGACTAGGCTTACTTATGTGGGAATATGTTAGAAATAAGTGGTATTTTTGAAACTTTGCGAACGGTAGGGGTAGATTTGGCCCCAACCTATAACGGAGGGCAAAAGTAGCCAATTTATGAAAGTAGAGGGGTATTTTTGACCTTTTTCCCAATTCTTAAGTATTTAAAGTAATTTGTATGTTCATATATAAATTCACGTATATATAATTGTGTTTTGTATAAATATTTCAGTTCCTTTTACAAATTTCAAGAAGTTCGAAGATCAAATTGAATTATTGAATTACTAATATCGAATAATCAAAATTTTCGGTTCAGTAATTCGATTTTTTATAAATTATAAACACCTCTAATGTTGGTAGAAGATAACGAGTTTTTGATTACTTAGTTGAGGTGACTGTAAATTAGTCTAGACACTACAAGTAGGGGTGTACATGGACCGGGTTAGTTAGGATTTTTTAAACACCAAACAAAATCAATTGCTTCGGATTTTTAAATTTATACACCAAACCAAACCAATAAAATTCGGGTTTTTCAACCTCAGGTTTTATCGGGTTATTCGGTTTTCTTGGGTTTTTCGGATTTTTTTTTTCAGAATAGTCTTGATACAAAATATATAACTTTTACTTCAAATATTTCTTTAGTCCTAGTAAGATACAACCATATAATTAAGGTGTTTCTTAAGAAAATAACACAAAATGTGAGAAGAGTGATGACATTGTATTAAAATATTCAACAAAAGCTAATAAAATCGGTTAAAATAAATATTGCTAATTAACAAGTCATAAAGAAAATGACCATAATGTAAAAATACTAATAAGTCATGCTAAAATAAATAATAAGTATTAATTACATGAGAGAGAAAAAAAAAACTTAAGTTATGTATTTTCACTCTCTAAATCAATTATGCAAAACTAAAGAATAAATATCCAACATTATTGTCATTCCTAGTGGTCAATTGAATTTCTTTTGTTAGCATTTGTGTTGAGTTGGCTTTGATTTTGACTTTATTTAAGTTACTAACATCCATAGGATATAAAACTTATTGACATTCAAAATTATAAGTTCAAACTTGAATAATATGATAATAGATAAAAAACCATTAAAATGTTTTAGAAATATTTATAAATTACATTACAAATAAATATTTTTATGTATAAAATATTTTAAAAAATGAATACATGTAATGTCGGATTGGTTTGGTTCGTTTTGACTTTTTTTAGTTAAAACCAAACCAAACCAATTATGGTCGGTTTTTTTTTTTCAACACCAAACCACTAGTCGGGTTTTTTTCTCAGTTTATCGGTTTGGTGCGGTTTGTCGGTTTACTTTGTACATCCCTAACTGCAAGCATATAAAAAAAAAAGTTTCCAAAATCATCTTGGTTGGGAGTTATGAGACTTTCTAAATTTATTCCTTTTCCACATACTACAAGGAATAACACTAGTGTTTCTTTTTTTTGACCCGGATTCAAAGTCCTATACAAATTAGGATTAAAGCATTACATGCCTATATATATTTTAGCGTCTAGTTAATTTGGAATATTTATGCTACTATACGTGATAAGTTTTGTTTCTCTTTTTGTTGCCAAAGCCTTTCTATAAGATTTTTTGTTCAGATAGTCTTAGATATGGAGAGGAGTAACGAACTTTGTCCATCGTCATGGCTAGAACCTCTAATAAGTGCTGATTTTTATGGATATAATGGTACATGTGAGGCACATAATCAGTATTGTATCCGTTTTTGTAAGAATTGCACAACCAAACCTTTTTGTGAATTATGTTGGAAGGATGCTATAGAAGCTGAACATGAAGGTCATCAAACTTTGCGGGTTAGTATGTGTGTGGAATCTTTTTGACTTCTTCGTATATTTACTTCTGGGTACACAAACACGCTTTTTGTGTAAAAATTATTAAATTCAGTTGAACCCAATAAACTAAGGTCCATCCGCCTCTTACCACCTTAATCTAAAGTCGAGATTTTTATTTTGGGCAGCTAAAATTTGAACATAGAACCTGCCTGCTTAATACCATAATGAATTATATTATTCTCTAATAGTATTAATATGGTTGTTCCTTTTACTTGGGTTATCAATATTATTTTTGCTATTAGTACTTTTCTTTTCTACCATGTTTTCATCATAACCTTTACTCTTGTATTTGTCAAACCTATTTTTTTATAAAGCTTTTCTTGAGTCGAAGGTCTATTAGAAACAACCTCTCTACCTCACACAAGGTAGGAAAGAAGGTTTGCAAACACACCATCCTCCCAGGGCCCCACTTGTAATAGATCTCACTGGGTATATATGTTGTTGTTGTCGTTGACTACGTACTTCATCTAAAAACTTGAGTTGTTTTGAAAAGAAAAGTTTTTATTTTTTGTTTATGTTATATTTGCAACATCTTGTCTTAATACTATAGTAGTTGATTCGTTGTTGTTGTTTTTTTTAATGGGTAGATATATATAGTTTCTCGGAAAGCATCCGTTCGAATAGCTGATATTGAAAGAGAGGTAGATGTTACTGATATTCAACCCTATAGAGCAAACGGCCATACTGTTATTCTCCTGAAACAAAAAGAAAGAAATGGCGGAGCTCCAAAGTGTGTCATATGCCAAGGGAAAATAAAGAATGAAGAGTATCAATTTTGCTCGATTTCTTGTAAAGTAGGTACAGTTAAACCTCTTTATAACGACGTCATTTGTTCGAGTGTTTTTGGCTGCTATAGTGAAATGCTATTGTAGAGAATGATTCTTATAGAGAGAGATTTGACTGTTGTAAAGAGAATTGTTTTAGTAAAGAGAATTGTTTTACTTTTATCCTAATGATTCCTTTGAAGTTCGTAATCGAAACTAAGTTAACATTAAATATTTAAAATACAACATTGTTGTGACTAACGTCGTCTGTGTATGTTGCAGATTATGGGACTAAAGCTTGGTCTCTGCAAGAGGGAGACTGTTGAAGAAAATGAAGCTGAATGCTCAACTCGGAGCTATAGTCTACGAACAAAACCAAGAAAGAGAACGCCCGTGAGATCACATTTGAAATAATGTATTTGTGATAAAATTCAGTAGGCGAAGTCAGGTTCCAACTTTAAGGGCCCTAGATTTTAGAATGACGACTTCAAGTTGTAATCTGGATTATAAATTTGGTATTGTACATATTTAGTTTATTGTGTTTCGAATATCACATTTTAATGCTTTGTACTGTTTTTTCTTATTAGTTGACATATTACCTTCATTACTGTATTTCTTTTCTCATAACTAGTTTGATTTGCGACACTAGAGTCGAGAGTCTTTTGAAAACAGCCCCTCTATGCGCGAGGTAGGGGTAAAGTGTGTGTACACTCTATTATTCTCAGACCTCACTTGTGCGATTACACTGGGTATGTTGTTGTTGTTGTTAGTATATACAATGAATTTCTTGACACAAAGGCGTATCTGTTCAATGCCGCATACTTTAGGGGCATATTTCACCGTTTTCGCTTATTAATCAACTAATAAGGTTAATTGAGGGCTCTGGTTTACTTAAGGACGTATTTGGATCAACTATTACATGATAAGTGTTTGGGTTTGCCCCTGAATTTCCTACCTTATTTGGAGTCTACCATAATTATGTTTTACTCCAAAAAGGATTTCTTGGTAGAAAATACTTTCTTTGGGAAAAAGGACTACTATATCTATCATATTTCTTGGAGGAGAAGTTTTGTTCTATAAATAGGGAATTTGATCTTCTCATACACAAGAAAAGTATCACAATGTAATCCTTTAGAGAATTTTACTTGAGGGGAGATTTATTCTCTCAATAAGTTTTATGCCTTTTTATAGTACTAGTATCTATAAACATGCAGTTGCACGTTATTCCAGTCGATCTCACTCATAGTAAATAAATATTAGATATTATTTGTAACTATATACATTTATCTTATGAGTTACATTAATATTGTTACTATATTTTGGGCTTGTATCTACTTAATACTCCTTTGAAATTGATGTTAATATTTGTCCTTTTCTTCTTTTTCCCTTATAAAAAATATGTTATGACTAAGATAATTCAATGTTAGAGATTAAGTGAACATATATTTATTTATTTATTGCCATTTACGAATACAAAAGTATTGAAAATCGTTGCCAAACATAATCACATTATCAAAATATCAATTAGTTTTAAGAATATTTAGTTAAAAAAATTTAAGTTGTTCACAAAGTAAGACATAATAATATTTTCTATTTAAAAACACCAAATACATATATAAAAGTAGTATATCCAAACAATCCATAAATAAGTATATATCAATTCACGAATCTGCACCTCATGAAAGAATAAGTTAACATAATTAAACAAATCACAAAAACAGATATAGAAAAAGGAATCTCATACCCTATTCTACAAAATGCAGATTGCTAAAATTTTATTGTGTGCTTTCATAAGATAGTCATGAAGTGTTTTATAGATGAGCAAAAAGATTTTAAGAATTTGATTAAAATAAACTTATTTTTCTCCGAGCGATTAAAAGGAGAGCGTCCCTTTCACCAAGACAAATAATCCATGTATAATCAGGGTCCTTAGCTTATAAACTTTTATATATATATATATATATATATATATATATATATATATATAGATATAGATATAAATAAATAAAAAAGCCAACCGTGTTTAGTTTTAGTCGGATTCTTGCCCAATTTTAATCGCAACGTTAAAATTATTTAGAAAAAAAAAAGACCTTTTACCTAATTTCCATTAATGTAAGTGTTTTAGTTTACACGAGATTTTTATATTGTTGTGTTAACTGGTGTCTTAAATTAACATGATTGTTAATAGAAAATTTAACTATTAGACAAGTAAATTAACATGATGTTATTTCACATCAATAAAGCCGTGCGAATATTAGTTGACAAGCTATTCGACTCCTAATAGAATTAATTAGATAACTCTTTTTTTTTTATTCTACTTTAATTCCTAAGTATCCTATTTAATTTCCCCTTAAAAAAATAGAACAAAATTTCTAGAATTTTATTTTGAATCCTAATAATCTTCCTACACCCAGATATTATGTCTGTTAGCCTAACAAATAAATAGAATCCTAGAACAACACGCTTTTTCTCCTAAACCAAACCAATCCGAATACAAAAAAGAAAATAGTATATTACAATTATAGCCAATATTATAGTTATATCAAAAGGCTATTTTGGTCAACCAACATTTATTTCATGCTTTTAAAATAACATAGATTAGTTTTTCATATGTAAGTCAATTGACCAAACCCTATTAGAATATTATGTCTTTTTAGTATATTTTTCATTGTTGTTTTATTTATCGTCGTTCAAGATTTGTTTTGATAGCTTCCGCATGATGCAATATTATTTCGATCCCAAACAAGTGGTATCTGAGCTAATGGTTCAACGGGTTGAAGACATGTTCAATTCGACCAGTTCAAATCAAGCTACAATTATTTTCACGATAATGAAGATTTTGTCCAGAGTATAGCATGTGGAGATGGATTTTCAACCATATTTTCAACATCATGCTGCATCTTTAAAAATAAATTTAAAATATTTTGTAAATTATTTTTAACCCATAATATTTTTAACAATGGCGAGCAACAGTGATGAATATTATGTGAAGATGTAGAATTAAGATTATTTTGCGTGAAAATTCAGGCTAAGGGGAGATTTGTTACGGTTTGTACTGAATTTCCTACTTTATTTGGGTTCCAATATAATTGTGTTTTATTCCAAAAAAGACTCCTTGGTAGAAAAGGTTTTCTTAACTCTACTATATATATCCTATTTCTTGGAGGAGAAATTTTGATCTTCTATAAATAGGGAATTTGATCTTCTATAAATAGGGAATTTGATCTTCTCATACACAACACTGAAAAGTATCCACAATGTAATCCTTTAGAGAATTTTGCTTGAGGGAAGATTTATTTTCTTAATAGGTTTTATGCTTTTTTATAGTATTAGTTTTTCATATGTAAGTCAATTGACCAAACCCTATTAGAATATTCTTTTTAATATACTTTTCGTTGTCATTCTATTTATCGTCGTTCAAGATTTGTTTTGATAGCTTCCGCATTACGCAATATTATTTCGATCCCAAACAAGTGGTATCCAAGCCAATGGTTTAGTCAATGGTTCAACAGGTTGAAGACATGTTCAATGTGACCATTTCAAATCAAGTTGCAACCAATATCATGATAATGAAGATTTTGTCCAGAGTACATGTGGAGATGGATTTTCAACCATATTTTCAACATTCTGTTGCTGAATCTTTAAAAATAAATTTAAAACATTTTTTAAAACTATTTTTAACCCATTATATTTTTAACCTTGGCAAGCAACAGTGATGAAGATTATGTGAAAATGCAGAACTAAGATTATTTTGCCAGAAAATTCAGGCCAAGGAGAGCTTTGTTAAGGTTTGCCCTGAATTTCCTACCTTATTTAGATTCTACCATAATTGTGTTTCACTCCAAAAAGGATTTTTTGATAGAAAAGATTTTCTTTGTGAAAAAAGACTACTATATCTATCCTATTTCTTAGAGGAGAAGTTTTAGTCTTCTATAAATAGGGATTTGATCTTCTCATACACAACTCAAAAAAGTATCCATAATGTAATCCTTTAGAGAGTTTTGCTTGAGGGGAGATTTATTCTCTCAATAGATTTTACGTTTTTTATAGTATTAGTTTTTCATATGTAGGTCAATTGACCAAACCGTACTAAAATATCATATCTTTTTAGTATTTTTCTTTATCGTTTTGTTTATCGTCGTTCAAGGTTTGTTTTGATAGCTTCCGGATGATGCGATATTATTTCGATCCCAACAAGTGGTATTCGAGTCAATGGTTTAGCCAATCGTTCAACGGGTTGAAGACATGTTCAATGCGACCAGTTCAAATCAAAGCTGCAACCAATTTCACGATAATGAAGATTTGTCCAGAGGACATGTAGAGAAGAATTTTCAACCATATTTTCAACATCCTGCTGCATCTTTAAAAATAAATTTAAAATATTTTTTAAAACAATTTTTAACCCATAATATTTTTAACCTTATTTTTAACCATGGCAAGCAACAATGACGAAGATTATGTGAAGATGCAGAATTGAGGTTATTTTGTCAGAAAATTCAGGCCAAGGGAAGATTTGTTAAGATTTGCCTTGAATTTCCTACCTTATTTGAATTCTACCATAATTGTGATTTGCTCCAAAAAAGATTTCTTGATAGAAAAAGTTTTCTATGTGAAAATTGACTCTACTCTATATATATATATATATATATATATATACCCTATTTCTTGGAGAAGTTTTGGCATTCTATAAATAGGGAATTAGATCTTCTCCATACACAACACATAAAAGTATCCACAATATAATCCTTTACAGAGTTTTACTTGAGGGGAGATTTATTCTCTCAATAGGTTTTATCGTTTTTTTATACTATTCTTTCATATGCACCAAACCCAATTAGAATATTATGTTTTTTTAGTATACTTTTCTTTGTCGTTTTATTTATCGTCGTTCAAGGTTTGTTTTTATAGCTCCTGCGTGACGCAATATTATTTCGATCCCAACAATAAGAGCATGAGTGCGCTATTTACAGAGGACATTTCTGCTTATTTCACATACTTAACAGCATTTTTGGCCCTTTTCTGTATATTATTTGAGCAAAAACTGTTGGATTCGACTGAATCTGTATCCAAACTTCTAGCTTCGCCCCTGACTGGTAGCACTAGTTACGCACATGCATTGGCACTTCCCTTTCTCGTCGATTGCAAGTAGATCCCGTGATCTTAGGGAGTCTAATTTTCACGATAAACACAAAAGGGTGCTTTATTAAGATGTATCTTAATCAATGTTCTTGAAAAGAAAAAAGAAAAAACTGATGTACGTAAACCTGTAAAAACTGTGCTTCTCTCAATTAGACATTAATACTCAATGTGCGTTTATATGCAAATCTTATTGGTAGCAAGAACACCAAGTTTCTGACCGAAACAACGTGCTCAGTTCCAGGATATAGTATCAAACAACAAAGAGTACTGCTGAGAAAACCCAGCCTGCCTTCAAGCTAGAGAAAGGCTCCATCTTCTGAATTATGCATGCATTTGCCAGTTTACCAACCAATCAAACAAGGAAAATAAGTTGTGGTAACAAGAGACATGTTCCCTACAGAACAAAATCTTCTAATACACATCAACAAATGTCATAACGTAATTAACATGGACAGGCTGAATATTTCAATACCTTCATAGGGAAGAGACTGAAATGTTTAACAAAAAGTGGGATTAAGCCTGATTTCTTTTGTTAGTTCTTGTCACCACACAAAACTAGCGTTCACCTTCTGTGAGTAAAATCCATTCTTTAGCGGATTCCCCTGAGATAGTCCGATTAATCAATATGGCTAAGGGAATGACTGATACAATGTCACTAGAGCTGTAGGGAAGCAAAGAAGCCATATAACAAATACTTTCCTATGGTTAGTTATCTTCCATGGAGATGCCTCGTGATTGACTGCCCATAGCAGGGAGATATCCCTGAACAGAATGCATATATGCCTTGGACAGGTTTCTTCAGCCAATGGGACTCGAACTTATGTACAAGCTATGATGCTCAGACACTCTAAAAATTGCCACTACATTCATGTCAGATCCTCCAAAGACACAAATATTATGTATTTTTGGAGGATCCGTCATGGGTGTGCCGGCAAATTTTTAGGATCCAAGCATCATAGTGTTCAACCATCAGTTCCCAGAAAAACTCCTTGCCATTACATAATTAAGAAAAATTCACGTATCTTAAATAACCCCGACCGTTTTCACAACAACGGGAAATAAGTTTACACAGAATGCTAAGAAGGAAAAGTTACACTTCTAACCCACCTTGTTCAATAAAGTCAAACAGATACATAACTGGAAATATATTTACACTAAAATCATCACAATGCATGATTCACTCTGTAACTTGGAAGCATAAGGACCCCCCACCACCCACAACCCACCTCCCCCCTGTTGAGACATGCCAGTTCTGAAGAGAATATGGATTACCGCAACTCATATGCATAGGAGTAGTCTATGAGAGTTAGTGGCATTAGAAAAGACTATTTTTACAGAGGCATTAATTGCCTACTTATTTCAATGCAAAAGAGAAAACTGAAGTTATTCTTGAGAATACAGATGATTAAGACACACTAGAAAAACAATAAGAAAGAAAAACGATGAGAAATGGAAATGGGTATTCTAAAAGAAATTCAAGTCTGTTAAATAAATTTAAAAGTCTCTTCCTAGTGGGGGAAATTTCTAGGTTGCTGTTTCTGGAGAAAAATTTTATTTTGTGCTGACAGAACTAACAATAGTCGTGTGAGGCTTCCTTTTATCTCACAAGTTGGTGAACGTGGACCCAAAAGTGTAGGATTTGGGTCCAACTACTTGGAGACAAAAAGAAGACTCACACAACTATTACCAGTTGTGTCAGCACAAAATAAAGTTTTTCCAGTTTCTGTGATTGGTTTTGTCACTTGCCTTGTACGACTTCTTTGAATCACCATTGTCTGTTTTTCAATTGAATGTTAACTTGTTCCTATTGTTTACTCAGCAAAGAAGTAAAGGGTGAACAATCCATGTAACTGATCTATTAGTCCAATGAAAGATGCCAATTCAACCATCAGGGAGTCGTTAGAGCACACAACAAAACACGCCCTATCACATGATGATCTAGCATTAAATGATAAGAAGATCCAAAACTTCATTAAAGTAATTTGTCATGTAATATGGTGCAATTATTATACTCAAAACTATAGATTAGTATATCAAGACTGCTAAGTATGAAACATAATCAAACATTTGCACAAGACACGAACATAGTTTTAATCTTTTTTCCAAAATGACTAAAAAACCTCGTGTAACTTGATATTTTGCAGGTGTGTCTATAGTTCTACATCCCAATTATCAAATGGTTATTGATCTGTTTTATAGTTGCAAATAGTTGTGTCCTACTTTGTCTTTTATCAAAACGTGGTTATGCACATTTTTTGTAAAAGTTATATAAGAGGTAACATACACAGCAGATTAGATTTTAACTAAATTATCATTAACCTTCACGGTCAGAACTTACAGTTATTTGTTGGTAGTTGGTAATAAGGGTCTGTGGACCCCTTAGAAAGAAGCTACTGGAACTGTTTTCTACAGCACACGGAGGCATCTCCAATACCTCCCTTGACCTACCTACTAGGGGAAGATTTGAAAGATGGTCACCCCAAATATCATAAGTAAACTCTTCTTCCATCCCCGTCTTTTCATCAGTTTTACCTGCCATCTGATTTGGAGGTTTAGATCCAGGCGCTCGCAAGTGTGGAGCAATAATAGAACTTGAAGCGAATACTGGTTGACGACACATCAAGCGAGGAGAAGATTTATCAGCACAAGGGAAGGTTGCTGAAGGCAGAAGAACAGGTTTGCTAGCTGATCTTTTAGGTGCAGCAGGCTTCTCTTGAGGAGGAGGAGGAGCATTTTTGCCAACATACATGGGTGTTGCCTCTGTCTGCAAGACATTCCTTTCACATGCAAATTCGGAGTGTATACCTTTTTTACATTGATGGTTACCAACATCAGCAAAGGGATTGCTGAGCTTAACAGATCGATCCACATCAGCAGACTGTGGAGATGGCCGACTAGGTGTTGAACTTGACGTAGGAGACAAGGGTGATGATGGTGTAGAATTGCCACTATGACTACTTGAAACATCAAAACCTCCAACCAAAGCAGTTGCAGAATTCTTTTTCTTCTTCCGCCGCCTCCCTTTTTCTTTTCCAATTTTGACAGTGAGATTACCAGTTTTTGAGGTTTCATTTGTATCAGAACTCTGAATTCCTACTGACTTTGTAGAGGATGACACTTCCGTTCCATTTTGGGTATCTATTACAGAGTTATATCCTGCACAATGATTCAGATTCTGATCAGATACACTTTGATTTTGGGAAACAGTTTGACTATCTTCACACGTACCGAAACTTTCAACTGACAGTGACTCACCTTCCCCAATTGATCTAAGCAAACCGTTCAATTTAGAGGAGAAGACAAACTTGCCAATCTGTTTCTCCGTGGGATGCATGCGAGACAATTTTCCAGCACGACTAACAGATGTCATATAGCTTTTTCCACTCTTAGGCAAGCACTCATGGGAGCCAAAGGTTGCCACTTGGGGTATGATGCACCAAAGAACCAGAAAGAACAAAGAAGCTAGAAGAAGAATTGTGACGAGCAATTTTTTCACCTTCATCCAGAACAAAGACTTCTTGCAGAAATGAAGCACACAAATAGGAAGACTAGCTTTCATTGGTATAACAAGTATGCCAGTTGCCAAAGCCAGTTCAAGATCTCTCTGTATAGTGGCAACGGAAAAATCAGTATGATATGATATCACAAGCTTTATAGACTCCTCAGGTTCAAGAGAAAAACCTTTACAACCATTTATTACGAACCCATCCGTTCCACACTCCGTTCCAGAGATTTCAATTTTTTTTACCTCCAGAGGAAAGTCGCCCACGTTCTTTGCATGAAGCTCCTTTGACATTGACAGAGAACATGCATGAGATTTATCCTTCATGTTATATAACACACCCGAAGAAGAAAGATTAAGAGGGGTTGGCATGTTTAATTTGAAATCCAGGTTCTGTACAGGTTCAGACTCATCAAGCAAGACCAAAGAAAGCAACCCACCAGATCCTTTGAGAGTTAACCACTCCACACCAGAAAGATTGTTTCTGACCAAAGCTGAACTTCTCCACTGACATCGAGCTGCAGGTTGAAATAAAACGGGACCAAACAATGCTCGACCAAAAGGGTGAAGAAGAGCTTCAGTTACTGCATTCTCTGCTAGCGAAAAACCATATCTCTTTGGAGCAATAGAATAGTTACCAACTATTCTACTGGATAGAGAAGGCTGCAAATGGCTTCCTGAAGTCTTGCACTCATCAATAATTTCCCACGAGTTCAGAACAAGCTGCACCAAGATTGGTTTTTGAATTGGGTTTTCTACTGTGATCCACTGAGAGTGATGACTTCCGACTTGAATCACTGGAAACACAACTTCACTTTCATCCAGTATGGACATGCCATTTGCAGTAGCATGAGATTTCCAGTTCTTCAATACCAACTCATCTGCCACTGTTGTATCCAAGGCCTTCAGATTAAATAGATAGACAAATCATCAATCAGGAGCTAATTCTATATACATCTGTACTAAACAGGGCATACGACTAATTCAATAATGAGAGCTCTCTCCACTACAAAAACATTCAGATTAAGAAAAGCTAAGAAAAAGTGAAGCTTCACATGACATAAATTCGGCTCATAAGTACAAATCGGCTGAATTAGTAGTAAACACAGCTCATTATGGACATTCGCTGTCATTTCTGCTAAATTCTGTGAGAGTTACACTCGTTCAAGCATAATAAATCAGAAGTATAGCTATTTGTAATCATTAGAAGTTATTGGAGTATTTGGAAGGAAAGGAATTGCAGATGTTTTGATGGTATCTCAACTCCAAGCAGTAGTCTAAAATCTTTCTGTCTTTTTAATCTTTTCAGTTGGAGCAATCTACCCCCTGTAAATGACATATTACCCCTTTTTGACCTCATTAGCTCCATCAATATGGCTTAGAGACCATATTTTGTTTTCTGGTTAACTCCCTGATTTAAAATAGAAGTTTTTGTTCTCAGGAGTTAACCATGATTCTTTTGTGTATGTAACATGCATCTACTTGATGCCTTCCTAATACAACATCTTATTTCATCAAAAAAAAGAAGTTATTGTACGAGTATATTCGCAGAAGAATTCCACTGAAGATGACTTTGGTTATCAAATATCATAAAAGTCCAAACTAGAAATTACATCCTTACGAGTAACAAAGTGGTTTCCAGTCCAAAAACAAAGAATGGAAAACAAGGTGATGGGCAAGGAAACTTCTAGAGATACAATGAACACCCACGCCAGCTATACATGAAACCGGTGTTTCTGATTCGTTAAGTATAAGAGCATACATCCTATACAGATCAAATAGAGAAGAAGAGCCGCTGCATTGTACATGATATGGTATTGTATGTCTCCACCTTTCACATGTTATAGGGTACAATCTTACTTTATGCTGATAATTAAGGACTTCTATAATCTACACGCACAGATCCTTTTAAGGACTTAGTTGGAGTTTCCTGCTACAATATTAGTTTCAGATAAATTCCAGTTGCTTGCAAAAGTTCCTCAAAAAATAGGAAAAACACATAAAAACTTAAAGAGCCCGTTTGGATTGGCTTATAAGTTGGCTTATAAGCTGTTTTCAGCTTTTTTGAGTGTTTGGCTGGCCAGCTTAAAGTCATTTTGTGCTTAAAATAAGCTCAAAAAAATAATTGGACCCATTTAACTTAGTTTATCTAAAGCAGCTTATAAGCTGAAAACAGCTTATAAGCCAAAAAAATAAGTTGGACTACCCCAACTTATTTTTTTCAGCTTATAAGCTGCAAACAGCTTTTAAGCTATAAGCCAATCCAAACGGGCTCAAATTCTCAATTCTTAAAACCCGGAAACTTCTAGAAGATTGGCAAATTATTTTTACTCATTTTTCACAATATCAGCAAACTCACAAAATGAGAGATAATAAGAACCAATATCAAAATTACAATACCTTGATTTCTAATGGTGACCGCATGCTGCCGCTGGAAGTGATGTCTCTTGTATTTCCAAGTTCTACTTCATCAGAGTGTTCTCCATGACCAATAGAAGAGTCATATTTAACTCCTGAACAAATGCTGACTACATCCCTGCAAGCAACTTCAATCTCAGACGTTCTTGAGTCATTAGTTGATACGAGCAATTTACAGTTCATGCTCATTTCATGAGATTGCACCACAGGATCAAGCAACTGAACAGCTGGGAAAATATAAGTGACCACAGCCACTTGCGTAACAGTTCCGGGGAAGAGTAATAATCCCTCAACATATCTGACACGAAAATGCTTGGTGTTCTCTCCAGCCTCACTTACCTTGACAATGCTCAATATGTAAGGAGAATCATTTCTCACTGACAGAGCAACAACACTAGTACCATCAGCAGCACATGGTCCTACGGTTTGAATAGACAAAGAAAGTGGATCTGTGAGCTCACTGTAAGCAGATGTCATGCCCAGTTCTGCTTTGAGAGGGACAACAATTGTATCAGCTTTTCCTTTGGAAGAGCTAAGCAACTGCAGAGAAAATGCACCGAATATCTCACCCCCAGTATGACTAGGGAAATCTAATTCTATGATGGTCTCAGTTTTGTCAGGATCAATTTCCCAATTCCTATGGGGTCTAATTGCAACTAGAGGGATACCAACCTCATCACCCTTGACATCCAACCACTCCTTAACACCAAGCAAACTGAAATTATTGTTTGAATCTTCACCTTTATTTAAATTACAAATTGCCTTTGCATAACGGGTATTATCTCCCGAAGAAATAGACGTCCAAATAGTTACCTCCTCCACATAGAGGGCTTCATTGTAAGGATTATACAAAGAAAGATTCTTACTCCGCCTTCCTCTGGAGGAAATATCAAGACTGACTAACGGCTGTATGCGATATGGGGATTCAACAGCAAAGCCCTTAACCTGAACCAAGAAACCACCAGAGCTTGTCTGCAAAACAAACTGCGCTGAAGAGAGACCCAACCATGTAGGCAAAAACACAAAACAAATCGATGCAGTTTCACCAGGTGCCAACGACGTTTCGCTGAAATTGCATGGGTAAAACTGAGAATTGGTTCCATAAGGTTCAAATACAGTCAGTATGCTGTCTCTATGCGTATTTTTAACATTTAGAAAAGCTAATGAAGGAAAATATAAATACTTCTCCCCCCAGTCAAGCAATGGGGGATTGATTTCGACATGAGGGGAAGAACCACCCAAAAACTTGGAACTGTCTGTCTCCTCTTCTGCTTTTGGTTTCAAATTTTGGTATTTATCATCAGACAAAGGCCCTCCACCAGAAGAAACACCATTTGCTCGATTCCTTCTTATACAGCCACAAGGCAATTCACTGTAACAATCCTGGTAACTCAGATAGCATGAAATTGTTCTTCCACCTAAGAACTTGAAAATACAAGAATCGGATGACCTACTAATATTTGTATTCTCTTCATCTGATCTTATAGGCAAAGCAACATCGGATTGAACCCCAGAAACTTCTTCCATTTGTGATTGGGCACTCTTCTCTTCAAACAAAAAACCACGCAATCTCGGAGGAAAGCAAAACAAGTCTGTATCTGAACACACATTTTCAAGACTCTGACGAGAGACAGAATTCTCAAGAACGGAACCGGATGACAAATCCCCACTAAAGCCATCCTCCTCATTTGGCTTGTATGACATACATGCATCATACTCTGCTTCGTTTTGCAGTCCCTTCATTGAACATGGTTCACCTTTATCCAGTATAACGATGATATGCAACAGAACCATCATAAAGCAGAATGCTTCACCATGGTGAAACATTCTCCTGAAGAAATTACTAATACAGATTAATAGCTGACGTAAATAAAATAGTACATCAATCATCATTTACAGGAAAGTCGAAAAACTTTATACAGTTATTAGGCAGGGCACATGCAAACGCACACTAAAATATTGGGAAGATAAAAACACCTCGACTACCACCACAACAACAGCAGCAGCAACAGTACAACCACAACTCAATCGAAAACTTGTAGGAGTCCATCATTTCAATGACAAAACAAGTACTAATTTTGGGAATGAAAAGAGAAGTAGCATAAGAGACAATCAAAAATTCTAACAATAGAAAAACAGATAAAAGATGACGATTTACAATGTCTCCCATACAAAAAACTACCAAGATATGAGCTAAGGCCTCATACTTCAGCTATCACATTAAATACGCAAGTAAAACCATTGCTCATTAAGTAGGAGCAGTAGCTAAGTTAAAAAAAAAAAAAAAAAGTAAATAGAGCTTGCAAAATGCAAATATATGCGACTCACCAATCTTATTCATCCATAGCTTAAAGCTTTTGCATGTTCATTGAGAAAATATACATAAATAGGCATTCGAAGCTCCAAAATAAGAAGAAAAACACAATAAAAGCATTAACATGAAAAATCATAAAGCAAACAATTTTGCAAAGTCCTTCATAGAGCAAAGAGTTAATGGTCAAAAAACACACCTAAACTATATCTTTTGCGATTTTCATACCTCAACTATCATTGTTCCATATACCTACCTAAACTATCACCTTTTTGCGAGTTTCAAATATCCATTTAACCTATCTAAACTATCGCTTTTTTTGCGAGCTTCATACCTCAACTATTCATTATTCCATTTATCTACCTAGACTGTCAGTTTTTTTTTTTTTGCGAGTTTCATACCTCAACTATCCATTGTTCAGTTACCTATCTAAACTATCACACTATTTGTATTACAACCTCGATGCTGAGTTGGCCTCAAACCTAAACTATTACTTTGCGAATTTCATAACTCAAGTATTCATTGTTCTCTTTACCTTATCTAAACTATCACTCCCATCGTATACCGCGATGCAAAGTTGGCCAACTATCTATTAAACTAGTATCGAGGTGTGTTTTAATACAAAGGGAATGATAGTTTAGGTAAGTAAAGAGAATAATGAATAGTTGAGTTATGAAATTTTAACTCTCGGAAAAGTAATAGCTTAGGTGTGGTTTTAATCATTTACTCTAAAAAAAATCAAACGAACGGAAAATATAGCATCGAGGAGTTACCGGAGGGATAGCTGACGTGGAGCTCCGATCATTAGGGTTTGATAATCCATTGACGAAGAGAGAAAAAGAACATAATCAGTGAAAAACTAAAATAAAATAAAATCTGTTTTGCTAATTTATCTGATAATTGATTTTTTGTTGATGGTGGCTATGACTATGGCTAGGGCTTTTTGCGGATTGGATGTTTTTTTAGGCCCAAATTAAAAAGGGAGAGAGCGTATTTTCTATTTTATTGGAGCAGAAAAACAAAAGAACAGGATAAAAGTTCAGGGTAACACATACACCTGATAACACGCACCCGAATGAATGGCCTCGAACAACGAAGAGAGGAATAGAGGAAAAAAAACTGAAAAAACAGAGAGAAAATGACACTTCATGGACTAAATTACTTAATTACCCCACTATACTATATAGGACGATAGAATGGAGCAAGGTGTAGGGCTTTTAGTGGTGGTATATATATTAATTAACTTGAAGATTTAGTTTTCTCATTTTAAACATCAAAATTTATATCCCGAAACTCCACAAATGAATTAGTAACTTTAAAATATCTTTAAAAATGGTATAAAAAAAGTTTATCAAAAAACTAATAATAAGAATAATAATAATAATAATAGAATACTAGTTTTTTTTAAAGGCTAATATAATAAACGGAAAAGGGCCAAATATACCTCTGTACTATCAGAAAAGGGCCAAATATAACCCCTCATTCTACTTTGAGTTCAAATATAAACTCCTGCCGTTATACTATTGGATCAAATACCGCTACTAAAAAACTGGCAAAAATCGACGGAAAAACAGATGGAAAAAATCGACGGGATCCGTCGGTTTTTCGACAATTTTTTTAAATCTTTTTTTTTTTTAAGAAAACCGACGGACTGCGTCGGTTATTTTTAGCCCGAAAATGCTCGAAAAATATAATTATTTTCTAAAATCCGTCGGTTTTTTATTTTTTTATTAAAAAACCGGCGGAGTTCGTCGGTTTTGAGCAAAAAAATAGTATAAATTAAATCAATGTAACTATTTGATCAAAGAATATGAGTGGTCTTATGGTAGAGCCCTTTAATGCCACGGGACATACCCGGGTTCGATTCCAAGTTGCTATATTTCATTATTTTATTTTCATTTTTTTTTTTTTACATAACCACGGAGTCCCTCGATTTTCGAAAAGCGACGAACCGTTTGCGTCCGTTTTCACCGAAAAACCGATGCAGTCCGTCGGTTTTGGCCGTCGATTTTTGCGTGTTTTTTAGTAGTGTATGCCTCTCCTCCGTTAAAGTTATCCACGATGGACATTCAAGCCTACATGGCACTGAAATTTGATGAGGTGGATGCCATGTGGCATTGCCACCTCATCACCTCTAACCCCTCCTCCCAATCGCTCTTTTCCAACTCCGGTCAGTTTCTCCCCCTTCTTATTATTGCGGCTCTTTTTCATTTTTATTTTCAATTTGTGTTTTATTTTTCTTGCATAATTTGCGTATACTCGTAGAGTCGTTCTGAAGTATGCATATTAATTTACCGGGCTGTTAATGAAATCTAGTTCAGTGTTGTGTTACCTTGGTTTGAAGCTTAGTTTATGATACTGAAGTGCCATTGTGTGTGGACCTGTTCTTTTTCCTTTTTTCCTCAATCGATGATGGATTTGGGGTTGGTGGCTAGCTGTAGTACATTTCCAGATTGCAGGCTGCGTACATTTCCAGATAGCAAACTGAAATAGTATGTTATTTTGCTGTGAGTTTTCGATGGGAGCCGTTCATGCAATTCAATATGGTACAAAAAGCTGGGTTTGGTCAACCAACTATGTTTCACGTGTTTGGCTGTAGTGATAGTGGAGTCCGGAACCTAAATGACCCAATAAAAAACGAATTGAACCAAAATAATCCAAGGAAAAAAAAATGTTACCAAAGTACTTTTAACGCATGTTTTTTATGCGTTATGTAAAAATGTGTTAACGCCGCTGCTTAAATCAGGCACCCGAAAAAAAAATTAAAAAAAAAAAAGCAAAAAAAAATTACACAACGGAGCATTTTGCTGCGCTATGCTGACACATAATTTAGTGCTTTAAGAATAGGTTGTGTTATGATAATTAACCAAACTTGTCTACTTCTATTCTAACTTTCACTTTTTTAGTTTTACTTTTAATATCCTATAGAATTTTGTTAAATTTAATATTCTAAATATTAGTTAAGGTTTTAAATGTTACTACAGTTTTATCCAACATTGAAATACATTTTCAAGAAAAATTTTAATTTTCAAAGGGTATAAAAAGCGATCAACATTTTGAGGATATTTTTGTCGTTCAATATTTAGCGTTTCGACATTCATGTTAATTAATTTTAGAAATTTTTATAAAATAAAAGAAAGTAAGACACTTAAATTGGTGTGGAGGGGATATTATTTTTCTTAAGCATAAGCTAAATCTTATATATATATATATATTTTAAATAATTATAATTATTTTCTATAAAAGAAAGTAATACACTTAAATTGATATCGAAGAGATATTGTTGTTCCTAAGCATAAGCTAGGTATTATATTTTTGTTGTCTCATAAATGATTATAATTATTGATAAATACTATATTTTCAATTGCCTTAAAATATAATTATAATTATTTTCTAAAAGGAAAAGTAAGACACTTAAATTGATACGAAGGGGATATTATCTTTTGTAAGCATGATCTAAGTCTTATATTTTTGGTTGTCTTAGAAAATGATTATGATTATTTAAAAAAAAAATGTAAGACACTTAAATTGATACGAAGATGATATTATTTTCTTAAGCATAAGTTAAAACTACATGTTTGGTTATCTTAAAAAAATAACTATAATTATTTTTTATAAGAAAAGTAAGACACTTAAATTGACACCGAGAGATATTATTTTTTCAAAGCATAAGCTAAGTGTTATATTTTTGTTGTTATATTTTCGTAAGAAAGTAAGACACTAATCATTTTCTAAGACAACCAAAAATATTAGACATAGCTTATGCTTACGAAAAAAAATATCCCCTTCGTATCAAATTAAGTGTCTTACTTTCTTTTTTAGAAAATAATTATAATTATTTTTTAAGGCAACCAATAAATAATATTCAGAAAATAATTATAATCATTTTCTAAGACAAAAAAAAATATAACACTTAGCATAAGCTTCAGAAAAACAATATCCGTCTTAGCATATGATTCGAAAAAATAATATCTCTCGGTGTCAATTTAAGTGTCTTACTTTTCAGATAAAAAATAATTATAATTATTTTTAAGATAACCAAACATGTAAGTTTTAGCTTATGCTTAAGGAAATTATATCATCTTCGTATCAATTTAAGTGTTTTACATTTTTTTTAAATAATAATAATCATTTTCTAAGACAACCAAAAATATAAGACTTAGATCATGCTTACGAAAGATAATATCCCCTTCGTATCAATTTAAGTGTCTTATTTTTCTTTTTAGAAAATAATTATAATTATATTTTAAGGCAACCGAAAATATAGTATTTATAAATAATTATAATCATTTCTAAGACAACAAAAATATAATACCTAGCTTATGGTTAGGAACAACAATATCTCTTCAGTATCAATTTAACTGTATTACTTTCTTTTATAGAAAATAATTATAATTATTTTAAATATATATATATATATATATATATATATATATATATATATATATATATAAGATTTAGCTTATGCTTAAGAAAAATAATATCCCCTCCACACAACTTAAGTGGCTTACTTTCTTTTATTTTATAAAAATTTCTAAAACTAATTAACATGAGTGTTGAAACGCTAAATATTGAACGACAAAAATATCCTCCAAATGTTGATCGCCTTTTATGCCCTTTGAAAATTAAATTTTTTCTTGAAAATGTATTTCATTGTTGGATAAAACTGTAGTAACATTTAAAACTTTAACTAATATTTAGAATATTAAATTTAATAAAATTATATAGGATATTAAAAATAAAACTAAAAAAGTGAAAGTTAGAATAGAAGTAGACAAGTCTGGTTGATTATCATAACACAACCTATTCTTAAACGAATAAATTATGTGTCAGCATAGAGCAGCAAAATGCTGCATTATGTAATTATTTTTCGTTTTTTTTTAATTTTTTTTTTTAAAGCTCGGATAACGGATGTAAACGGGAAACGTTAACACATTTTTACATAACGCATAAAAAAGATGCGTTAAAGGTACTTTGGTAACTTTTTTTTTTTTCTTGGGGTATTTTGGTTCAATTCGTTTTTTATTGGGTCATTTTGGTTCCGGACTGGTGATAGTGATGGTAATGGTGGTGGAGGGGAACAAAATTTTAGTGGTGAAAAAATAAATAGAGAGGAGGGGTAAAATGGGTTAGGGGTGATGAGGTCGCAATGACACGTGGCATCCACCTCATCAAATGTCAGTGCCATGTAGGCCTGGATGTCCACCTTCGACAACTTTAAGAGAGGAGGGGTATATTTGATCAAATAGTATAACGGCAGGGGTATATTTGAACTCAAAGTATAACGAGGGGTATATTTGGCCCTTTTCTGATAGTATAGGGGTATATTTGGCCCTTTTTCGTATAATAAAAAGTACTAGGTGCCTTCTTCTTGTACGGGTCATCTGAAGAAATTGGACCATAAGGGTTTATTGTACGCAGCCTTATTTTGCATTTCTGCAATAGGCTATTTCCACGGCTTGAGCCCGTGACCTCCAGGTCCCAGAATACTACTCGTTAATATGTGAATATTATTTTCATTTTTAACATCTATATATATATATATAGACAAATGCATAATTTTTATATGCATAACTTTATAATTAATTTAAAATATCTTCAAAAAGGTAAAGAATGTTTTGTATCTAATTTCAAATAATAATAATAATAATAGTCACACATCGTATTGGTGCAGGGTGGATGAAATGGAAGCTCGCTTCTGGAGTCTTGTGTGATAAAAAGGTGCCACCGAAACTCAAAGGCAAGTTTTAAGGGTGGTGGTTAAGCCAACTATGTTGTATGGGGTGAAGTGTTGGCCAATCAAGAACTCTTATGTTCAGAAGATGAAAGTTGCGAAAATGAGGATGTTGCGATAGATGTGTGGGAAAACTGGGATCGAGAGAATTAGGATTGAAGTTATCAGGGACAAGGTGGGAGTGACCTCAGTGGAGGACAAGATGAGGAAAGCGAAGCTGAGATGGTTTGGACATATGAAGATGAGAGGCATGGATGCCCCAGTGCGGAGGTGTGGTAGGTTGCCTATAGAGGGTTTCAGGAGAGGTAGAGGTAGAGGTAGGTCGAAGAAGTATTGGGGAGAGGGTCATCGTACAGGACCTGACGCAATTCCAGCTAATCGAGGACATGGCCTTAGATAGGAGGTTATAGAGGACACATATTAGGGTAGAAAGTTAGTAGCCCGTTGAGCGTTGTCCCGCTTAGGCTTTTCATACTAGGAGTTGCCTTACTCTTGTAGTTTCTTACCCTTCAATTTTTGCTACTATTTATTATTGCTTGTACTTCATTTATCGTTTAGTTTGGTAGTTACTGCTCTTTTTTCAGACTACTTTATTCATGCTTGTATAGTATTCTGCCATGGTTTATTCGCGCCCGTTATTTCTTTTTCATACTGTTTGCACTATTTGTCCTTATGCCGAGGGTCTATCGGAAGCAACCTCTCTGCCTCTCAAGATAAAGGTAAGGTCTGCGTACACTCTATCCTCTCCAAACCTCACTTTGTGAAATTTCACTGGGTATGTTGTTGCAATAATAATAATAATAATAATAATAATAATAATAATAATAATAATAATAATAATAATATAATAATAATAATAATAATAATAATAATAATAATAATAATAATAATAATAATAATAATAATAATATCACTGTTGCTTAGTACGCGAAGATTGATGTCTATTCTTCTAAAAGGTGAAACACTAAACAATGAGACACTAAGGGCTAGTTTGGTACAAGAGAAATCAATAAATAATCCCGGGATTATATTTGAGATGAGCTTATTCCACGTTTGGTTGGGATAAAATCGCAATATAACTAATCCCGAGATTAGTTATCCTTGAATTATAGTATTATTTTATCCATATGAGAGGATGGAATAGCTAATCCCAGAATAGTTATACCGAGATAACTTATTTCCAACTAAATGACCCCTAAAACCGGGGGGGGTGGTGCAAAGACACTTTTTGTCATTTAATATTTTTTTTTTTTCTAAAAATAAAAAATTCTGAATATAATAAACATCTTAATTAGTTTTTGGAATGAATTCGAATATAGAATTTCTAATTCTTAGCTAGCATTTGACCACAGATTCCCCAAAAAAATTTGAAAAACTTGATTTGGGTGAAGTTTTTCAAGTTTTGAAAGTGTGTTTGGCCATAGTTTTTCAAAACATATTTCACTTTTTGTTTTGGAAAACATGAAACATTACTTATAAGTTCTAAAAACTATCAAGAATACTCAACCATACCTACTTGCTAATCCCAAATTATATATGTAGAACATGATATTTTAATAACAACTGCTAATAACACACTTACTAGCTACTATAATTTAAATTACAAAACAACGATCCATCCGTGCAAGAAAAAAATCGGTAGAAACTAGCTATTCTTTAATATAATCTATTGTACGAACAATCTCTTCACGATGAGCATGCATTTCCAGGTCAGACGACCGAGAAGATCATCAAATTACCTTCAAATTTTTATCTTCACAACGAATTTCTACAATTGGCAGAGCAATTTTCCCTAAGGTTTCTTCTTCTACCATTTGGACACAACTTAGCTCGTTCACTTTATAAAAAAGACTACTTTAATTGAAAATATGGTAGATACGACTTTAATGGAGGAACATGGTAGATAGAATTAATTGAATCATAAATAGATGAGATTTTTTTATAAAATACAAAAGTTTGGAATAGTTTTTAAAAGTTTTGAAAAGGTCAAAACATAAATATTGGCCCAAAACAAGTTTGAGCCAAATTTGGGATTTGAAGATTTATTTTCAAAATCTGTCAAAATTTTATGATCAAACAAAGATTTAAAAACAAATCTTTAAATATGCTCTCAAAATCTATGATTAAATGGGAGCTTAAAAACAACAATAAAAATTGACAGAAATAATAAAATAAACACAATATTTAAAGTCTTAAAATAATAAAAAAATGATTTAAGACCTTTTTGAAGATACGTAGGGACATTGAAGCGCGAATCTATTTTTATGAGGTCGTGCCCTTTTAGTGTACGGCTACTTTGAGGAAACGGTTTAATGACAGCTGTGCATAGGGACCCACCCAACCATAAGTGGCGTTCAAGAATTTGTGAAGGGCAAAAGGGAATAACTTTTGGAGGGCAAAGTGGGAAATAAACATAGGGCTACACTTGTAGTAGTAGTAGTAATTAATTAATCAATCAAGAACAAGTAGCACGGAAATGAGCGGTGCAACGTTATGCTCTATCAACTAAGGTGGATTCACATGTTATATGTAAACACTTCCTTCTTTCATACCCCCTCCGTCCCAAAATAAATGTTACTCAGAAAAAAACATGCTCATCAAAAAATTAATAAATAAAATGTAGAGTATACTAAATCATCCCTTTTTGTTAAATGTTGTTTTAGAATTGAGCAATATTAAAGGTAACTACTTCTTTAATACTAAGGGGATAGTTGGAAACATCTCTCAATTTTTATCTTGAATTCCTCAATCTTTTTATTACTCCTTCGTCTCAATTTATATGAAAGTGTTTGACTTAGCACGAAATTTAAGAATGAAATAAAAAACTTTTAACATTTATGGTCCAAAATAAGCAATATACATTTGTGTGGCCAAATTGGGGGTAAAATGGAAAGTTTAGAGTTAAATAGTTACTAAATATGTATTCTTTTTTGGATTAACCAAAAAGAAAAGAGTGTCACATAAATTGGGACGAAGGTTATAATATTTGTAGCGTGAACACACCTCTTAAGAAACTTATACACTCTTAAAAAGTAAGAAGTTTTTTACTAACTTATCCTTAATCAAACTGTCTTGAAAAATAAGTAGATCTTTAATGGCTTCTTGGTTATGTAAAACTCTACTTATTTAAAGTTGGAAGAAAAATTAATACCTTCTGAGTTGATTTTGTGAAACACCACTTATTTTAAAATAAAATAAAAATGTAAAAACACCATTGTTTGTGAAACGGTGGGAGTCTATTCTTTTTTTTCCTTGTAATTTTGGTATTTGAACAAGTTTGTGCATTTTTAGACTTATCTATCCGTATTTCTTGCCTTTAATTGTTTTTTAGTTTTTCACCCGGTGTTTGGTACCTATATTGGAGCCCGATTAAATATGAATGTCGTACTGCTTCCAACAAATTTTTTTCCATTCAACCTCTGATTAAGGGGGAGGGATCCCAACCATCCCACTGCAACCCATATGGTGCCTTTAATTGTTACAAGTATTACTCTATTAGACAAAGTTTAAATAAATCAAAAGAAAAATATATATAATCTTTTATTTTTGATAAATTTGAAATTTCAATATTTTCTACAGAGATAAATTTAGAATTTAAATTTTGTGAATGTAAATTCAAAATCTTATCATAATTTATCTGATTTACTACCGTCAAAATTTATTCTTATACTAGTTTGATATACATAATATAAACAAAAAACTATCAGATTCGAACAAACGCATAGCAAATGCATTTTTTTTCATGACCTTTTTTACTTCTTTAGAATTATCAGACCAAACTCTTTTAGAATTCACCAAGTATACTAGTAGCTCTTAATTTGTATCTTTTCTTATGGCCATGAGCTTAATTAGAAATGGATGGTAAAAGTCAACTATTCATCAATATTTAATTAAGAGTAAAGCAAATGGCATGCCCAGTGGGTCCTGCATTTATTTTAGTCATATGATGATACTACTCCTAAAGTGAGAAGTGATACGAATTAGCTTAGTTTGGCTTGACATTTAAAGAACTGGTAGCTTGGTTGGTAAAAGTAGAAACATTTTCCGTTCGTCCAAATAGTCATTGAATAGTCACTTACATGTGTTAATTAACTGCGGGTATCACTTGTTATGTTTCTTATTATAAGTTTCTTATTACGCATATCAAATTAAAGTTTGTAAAAGATCAAATTAAATTTGATACAATTATCGTGCGCTAACTAATAACTAAACACTACTTATGTAGTATGTTATTCTTCTATTTTATTCATCTTTCTCTTTTGATCTATTTCGAAAAAATTCACACATATTTATATTTGGAAACTCATTAAGTTTAACTTTTTCTCATTTAAAATGTTCTTATAGTCATTAAAGTTATCATGATATATTTAAGACGATAAGTTCTAATGGTATTTTGGCATGTGTCAAAAGTCATTCTTTTTTTCTTAAGTTTTGTCTTCGGTTAGACATCGTCATATCAAGTACTCTGTTTTTGAGTCCATTAAAAAGAGGATACATTTTTTTATTTGAAAATAATTTAAGCTTAAACTTCTCTTTTATCTTTAGTGTCACGTTATTTAGAGCACATATATCTTATCACATATTTTGCACCGTTTCTCGATTTTTGTGTTTCATCCTTAAGCAAGGATCACATTAATTTTCTCTATGTCGTTCCAAATATGTCGGATGTCTCCAAAGGAATTCATCACATGTTTGAATTACAACTTTCAAATTTTTTTTTTTTTTTTTTAAATTTAACGTCATATTATTTGTGATCACGGATATCTAATCACGTGTTTTGAACTTCTTCTCAATTAGTCATCTGTGTCAACTTTAAGCAAAAACCATGTTAATCTTTTCTATACCGTTTCGATTTTATCCAATATTTCCTTGAATAAACTCATCACATGTTTTAATTTCAACTTTCAAAACTCTTTCATTTTTAAAGAACTAGTTCCTTGGCACCGGTGTTGCACGTGTATTCTGAATCATGTAATATGTTTTTTTTTTGTAAAATAATATTAATATTATTAAAGTAGAATTTTGAGTAAGATTTATAAATAAAGGACAACATACAATTTTTGTGAATGATCAATATGGATTGTCGTATAATGACTTGGTTTTCAAGGTCAAAATGATTGGTATATCGTCTAAATCTACGAAGATGAACAATCAAAAAGTAATTAGACATATGTGAAACTTTAATAATTATTTTAACTTATATATGAAGTACACATATGTAATGAAGTGTAACTCATCTAATACTTCCTTACAGGTGATATTCCTGATGTATATCCTTTCATTCATTTCGGTTGTTTTGTCCGAACAAGACTCTTGTTGTTAAGATTGATATCCCTCTTAAACGTGTAACATAGCTGGTCATGTGAGAAAATATGTGTCGTCAACAAACTTCAAATTGTTTTTCTCGTCTTCTACTTTTGGTTTCAGTTTTGATATTTATCATTATACAAATGCCCCCCACCAAAAGAGATACCATATTTAATGTCACATTATATATGATCACGGACATCTCAGCACGTGTTTTGAACTGATTCTCGACTTGTGTGTGCCATCTTTAAGCAAGAACTATGTTAATCTTTTCTATTTCGTTCCAATTTTATCCAATGTTTCCTTGAATGAACTCATCACATGTTTTAATTTCAACTTTCAAAATTCTTTCATTTTTATTTAAAGAACTAGTTCCACAGCACGTGTGTTGCTCGTGTTTTCGAATCATGTAATATGTTTTTTTTTTTGTAAAATAATATTAATATTATTAAAGTAGAATTTTGAGTAAGATTTATAAATAAAGGATAACGTACAATTTTTGTGAATGATCCATATGGATAGCTGTATAATGAGTTATGTGTCATGGTCAAAATGATTAGATATCATCTAAATCTATGAAGATGAGCAATCAAAAAGTAATTAGACACATGTGAAACTTTTATATTAATTTTAACTTTATATATAAAGTACACATATGTAATAAAATGTACCTCATCTAATACTTCCTTACAGATGTTATTCCTGATGTATATCCTTTTATTCATTTCGTTTGTTTTGTCCTAACAAGACTCTTGTTGTCAACTTTGATATCCCTCTTCAACGTGTAACATAGTTGGTCATGGGAGAAAATATATGTCGTCAACAAACTTCAAATTGACTGTCTCCCTGTCACGACCCAATCGGAGGGCCATGACGGGCACCCGGAAACCCACTGGGCATCTCTCATCGTATATTCACATTCACATCAAGGTGAGCCAAATGACCTATTAACAATTCTATGCCTCAATAATGCCAATTTCAATGGCTAAAACCCCTTTATATCAATGTCGACAACTATGCCCATATACATATACACAAGCCGATGAGGCTAACAAAATAATATACCAAAACATGAGCCGATAAGGCAAAGGACATCTACTATACATGACTGTCTACGAGCCTCTAAGAAGAGTGTGAAACATCATCATAAGGACGGGACAGGGCCCTGCCATGCCCATATATACACAAAATAATAGTACCCACAGCTGCAACTCCGGATCAAATGGAGCTCCTCTAAGCAATCTCTGGATAAGCAGCCTAAGGATCAAGTCTATCTCCCTGGCCACCTGCGGGCATGACGCAGTGTCCACAAACAAAAGGACGTCAGTACGAATAATGTACTGAGTATGTAAGTCATAATCAATAGCATAATAGAAGCATGAAAAGTAACATAAGATGGAAGAGTCATGGGATGATAGAACCATTTATACCTCTAGCGATGTTCATCATATTTACTTACCCTTTTTTTTCTTCTAATGAGAGCCTTCCATTACATACACTTACATATATAGTAGTACTATACCCTTCATAGAAAGATTATATCCATATCATACTAAGAGTCATGACTCAAGTTAGTTTACTACTAAAAAATATCATGAAATCTACATTTAGGTCTCATCTTCTACTTTCTCCTTTCACCCAAGTTATTCAACAGCCAGGCATTCTTAGTAACATGGAATAAGCATGAAAACTAACCTTTTATCTCAAAGGAATGAGCTTTGGAGCAAGTTATCAACTTGTATGAAAATCCTAGCTTCAATACCCAAGCAATTCTTCAAGTCTACTAACCCTAGCAAGTCTTCCAACACATGGATATCTTGATTCTTGCCTCTTGATCTTTGATTTCTCTTGGATTTGTGTTGATATGGTGTGAGGAATATTCTAGAGCTCTCAAGAATTGTGGAGAATATGGGAAATGAAAAATAGAACTTGGGTCATCTATTTATAACAAAAAAATAAAGTTGCCCGACGAGATTATACGGATACTTATACGGTCCGTATAACTTTATACGGTCCGTATAATCCCAGAAGGGATTGGCCTTCTCTGGAAGGGTTATATGGACTATTATACGGACTATATAAAGTTATACGGACTGTATAAGTGGTCGTATAACCCACTATTTTTTCGAACTTCCTCTCATTGATTCGTTTGACTTCCATCCTCGTGGAACCTTCTTGGCACTTATATAACACTTCATTAACCATACAATAGGCCCTATAGCACCCCTCAAGATATTACTAAATAAATATTTGCTCAATCATAGCGAGGCCTTCCCAAACATGACTTACATTTCACTTCCTTCAACGAACTTAATCTCCCATATTCATATGACTTCAAAATCTTATGGTATGCACTTTAAGTTATCTAATACTTTTCTTAATCGTGTAAGAATTTCTTATTCACCTTAAGTTCGCATTAGTCTACTTACAAGGCAACAATCCGAGATTTCCGAGATGTAACACTCCCCTTCTGCTTTTGATTTCAATTTTTGCTATTTATCATCATACAAAGGCCCTCCACCAAGAGAAACACCATTTGCTCTATTACTTCTTATACGACCACAAGGCAATTCACTTTAACACTCCTGGTAACTCAGATAGCATGAAATTGTTCTTCCACCCAAGCACTTGAAAATGCAAGAGCTGAATGACCTACTGATTTTTGTATTCTCTTCATCCGATCCTACAGGCAAAGCAACATTGGATTGAACCCCACAAACTTCTTCCACTTGTGATTGGGCGTTCTTCTCTTCACAGACTCTGACGAGGGACGGAATTCTCAAGAATGAAATCGGGTGAAAATCCCCACTATTGCCATCCTTCTCGTTGGGTTTGTAGGACATACATGCATCATATTCTGCTTGGTTTTGCAGTCACTTCATTAAACATGGTTCACCTTTAGCGAGAATAACGATGAAATGGAAAAGAACCATCATAGAATAGATGGTGAAACACTCTCCTAATAAATTACTAATACAAATTAATAGCTGACGTAAAAAAAATAGAACCTAAATCATCATTTCCAGAAAAGACAAAAACCTTTAAATATCAATTAGGCAGTGCAAATGCAAACACACACTAAAACTTCACTTTTATCTTAATGTCACATTATTTATAACCACAAATATTCATCGCATGTTTTGCTCCGTTTCTCGATTTCTGTCCGTCATCCTTAAGCAAGGATCACACTAATCTTCTCTATGTCGTTCCAAATTTCTTGGATATCTCCCAAGAAACTCATCACATGTTTTAATTACAACTTTCAAATTTCTCTTTTTTATTTAATGTCGCATTATATATGATACAGATATATCATCACGTGTTTTGAACTACTTCTCGATTTATGTGTCATCATTAGGCAAGAACCACATTAATCTTTTCTATACCGTTCTAATTTTATCCAATGTTTCCTCGAATTAAGTCATCACATGTTTGAATTTAAACTTTCATATATTTTTTTTTAAAAAGAACTAGTTTTGCCGCATGTGCGTTGCACGTATATTACAAGTCGTGTAATATGTATTTTATAAAATTTTGATTAAAATTTTTAAATCAAGGATAAAGCACAATTTTTGTGAATTATCAATATGGATGGTCGTATAATGACTTATTTGTCGAGGTCAAAAAGATTGGATATTGTCTAAACCTACAAAGATGAACAATCAAAAAGTAATTAGACACATGTGAACTTTTTTATTTATTTTAAATTTATATATGAAGTACAAATATGTAATGAAGCGTACCTCACCTAATACATCCTTACAGCTAATATTCATGTTGTATATTCCTTACATTCATTTTGGTTTTTTTTTTTTTTGGTTTCCCATCCGGTGTCCGGTACCCGCATTGGGCCCGACTAATCCGGATTCATGTCGGGTAGTCCCACATTGGGGGGAAAAGCACTCCCTAACAAGGGTGATTCCGTACCCAAGAGGGCTCGAACTCGAGACCTCTTGGTTAAGGATGGAGTAGTACCAGCCACTACACCACAACCCTTGTTGGTACATTCATTTTGGTTGTTTTGTCCTAACCAAGACTTTTCTTGTCAACATTGATATCTCTCTTAAAAGTGTAACATAGTTGGTCATGTGAGAAAATGTCATGACCCAAATCACGGGCCATGCGGGTACCTACACAACCCCACCTAGTAGGCGAACCCCTTCCCAACTGAACCCTCCAAATTCACACTCCTAAAGAAATAATAAGTTTCAAACACTTATATTAAAAGAACATAAAATAACAAGAAAATACTTTTATAGATACACCAATCCCAAAACAGGGTCTAGACTCGTACAAGAGCATTCTAAAATTACAACTTGAGATGAAATACAACCTCAAACTAAGTTCAACTTCTATTGGAATGAGAAATCATAGAAATCTTGTAATGAACTCGATGAGATCCCCGGAGCTAATGGAATCTCGGATATCAACCTGTTGCTGATACCTAATTTTTGATCTCCAATAATTTATTCTAATTACCCAGGGTTCTTGAATCTCAAACGGAATGAAATATGTATTTTTATAAATCCAGTTGATTTTGCAAAAAAAAAAAAAAATTCGATAATATTTTGGCATTTTCATTTGAAAAATAATTTCAAATATATGACATAAATCATTTGATAATAATTTACATATTTTTTTATTATTTATATAAAGCATTTACCAAGGTTAAATTAGGAAATAATTTAAAATAATTATTCAATCAATTGTGGAAAATTGTTGAAGATTTAATTAGCAAGTATTTTACTCCGTTTAATTCAAGAAATTTAATTAAATAAATAATCATCATCTCTCAAAATTTTAATCAATATGAATTTTATTACAATTTTTAGATTAATCATAATTAATTAAATGTTTAATTGTGGTTATATTTATAAATTGTTTATTATGCAATGAATTGCCGCTACAATTGAAATAATCAATTTTTAGTCAAATATGGCTGTAATTGAAATAACCAATTTCATGGTTTAAAGTCAATTGAGGTCATAATCACAAATTTAAGTCATTTACATAATTAGCCGTGCCTATTAGTTTGATTAATTGGTTAATTAATTGTGTTTGGCTATAATTGAGGGGTTTAAATTAATTGACTTTCTTATTGGTGTCCATTTATTTAAACAGTGTTAAGGCCTTTCTCTATATATACGCATGTATACATAGATATACACGTATATACACGTGTATAATGTATATGTCTGTATGTGTGTAACGACCCGTTCGGTCGTTATTGTTATATCCCGTATTTTGTACATTGGGACAATCCGAGTTAACCATGATAAGTTAGGGACAAGACTATTCCGGGATACGAAGTAGAGACTTTTAACCACGATTTTGTTTCAAGACATAAATTGCTTATGATTTTGTTGGCATGAAATATTAAGGAAAATTTGGGGTTAAAAATGAATTAAAGAAAGTTGACAATTCATGAATTAAAAGGGCCAAGTGGCCGGCCAAAGGGGTGTGGGCCAAGGTCCACATGGAAGCTTAATATATGAGATTAAAGATGACCAAGTCAATTATATTCATCATCTTCACCAACCTTAGAAGCTTGGAGAACTTTGGAGAAAAGAAGAAGGAGCATTCGGCCATAGCTTGTAAATTTGAGGTCCAAAAATCTTGAACAAAAAAATATTTTCTTCTAGCAATTCAACCAATTGGAAGGTCCTCTTTAACGTGAGATAGTTGTTGGAGCAAGCAAACCTTTATTCTTGCAAGTTACAAACCCTAGCTAAGTTGTGAAGTTGAGTGGAAAAGTAAGGTTTAATCTTCTTTTTCATATGTTATGAATGATTTGTACATGTTGTAGTGTGAAAATGGATGAAAATCATGAACTTGGTGTGTTAGGGTGGTGGCCGAATATGGCCTCCCTTGTATGGCAAGGAATGAACTAATTCTATTTAGTATTTTGGTTGTTGTTGTTATGAATTCCATGATGAAAATGAGAGTTTAATGATTCAAGTTGATATTGTAAGTGTCGTGGGCTGATTTGGAAGTTGACGTGATTGTAATGTAGATTTTATATTTATGAGAATGACATTGTTAGAGTGTAGATTGTTGGTGTAATTCATGAATTTGGGAGAGGAATGTGTTGTTGTTGTTGTTCTCAGGTTTGGGGTGGTTTCGGGTGAAATGGAGTGTTGGTTGGGTTATTTTAAATATTGTGCGGATTGTTTGAAATGTTCTTGAATATTGTTTGGATGGTTTCAGATTAGTAATTGAACGTGTGAGCATTGGTGTTAGTTTGATTATATGTGGTTGAATTGAATATAATGGAATGTTGTTGAATTGTGTAGAAAAGAGTTACTAGCGTTAGAATGCGTTTTGAATTGAGTGTTGATGTTGTTAGAATGATTGTTGGTATTGTTGTTGATGATTTGGCCGAGTTAAATTCTCGGGGTTGTTGAATTTATAGGGGAAATGCTGCCCAAATTTTTGTAGAATTAAGTGCCTATAACTAATGTTAGTATGTAATGACGTTATTGTAGATCTTGGGGGAGTCCGAGACTTGAGTTTGGATTAGCTTAGGAAGCGGACGAGGTATGTAAAGCCTAACCTTTCTTTCTTTTGGCATGTCTTAGTGGTAAGTAGGCTATGATACGAGCCTCGGGTTAATTCCATTCTTAAGATCCGAGCTTGTATACTATTCTTATTCGCTTCTTAAAGTTGACTCTCTTAATGTAGTCGAACTAAGGTCCTTATGTTTTTATATGATTGGATTTCAAATGTTACATAAAGAATTTTGTTCTTAAAAGGTTCCGTAACTACGAACGACCGTAACTTTCATAGACGAGCTCGGATCGCTTCGAAACGTTCGTAGGAGATTCCATAATGAATAATATCTCCAACTTTCATAGGCGGGCTCGGATTGGTTTGATACTTGTCCATGGGCCCCCGAGACTTTTCTATGTTGGTTCTAGCGACTTTCTGAAAGAACTTAAGGTGGCTATCGTCTTAACCCTCGAGCGACGATTACTTACTTATCTTTTGAGTCTATAATAATGATTTTTATGCATATGGTTACTCACGACTCTGCTCGTGCATATGGTTACTCACGACTCTGCTCGTGCATATGGTTGTTACATTCTTTCGCCGAGTCCCGGGCCGGTTATGTTATCGTGCGCACTATGCTATATTCCGGAGTATGATGTGTTATGGTTCGCCGAGTCCCTTGCTATAGGGCCGGGTTCCACATATATTCTGGTGTTATGATGTGTTATGGCGTTATGATGTGTTATGTGATATGTCGGGTTTCGGAGATATGAAATCTTCTGGAGTATGATGTGTTATGGCGCCAATGACGGGTGGGCGACCATATTCCCTGAGCCCCATGCATGATTTGTGTTTTAAAAGTAAATATTTTGGTATTCGATATTGTACTTATTTTACGTACTTCTTGTTTTGATTATGATTAATTTCTTCGTATTTCTTGCTTTCCATACTCGGTACATATTCCGTGCCGACCCCCTTTCTTCGAAATTGCGTTTCATGCCCGCAGGTACAGACGTCCATTTTGGTGATCCGCCAGCTTAGGACACCTATTCTGCTATTTGGAGCGCTCCCCTGTTCTGGAGCCCATATTTTGGTACATATTCTTCCGTTGTATATATGCATATGTCTATTCAGGGGTACGGCGGGGCCCTGTCCCGTCATATGATTCTGTCGTTACTCTTAGAGGTCTGTAGACATATATGTGGGTTGTGCATATTACTGTTCAGTTGTGTTCGTATGATTTGAGTTTTGGGCAGTCCCATTCGCCGTGGCAGCCTTGTCGGCTTGCGTTTGTATATATTTTGGGACATTATGCTTTATGATAGCCTGCTGGCTTCTGTGATATACAGATTTGCATATGCGACAATCTGAGACTACTTATGATCTTTGTATATGTATAAGTCATTTGTATGCCGATTTTGGTTAACGTGTGTGTACGGGTGCCCAGCTCGGGCACTAGTCACGGCCTACGGGGTTGGGTCGTGACAGTTATTGCGTTTCAAATCCTTTTGATCCCTTTTTGAGCTTTATTAGCTCATATTTGAACCGCGGGAACCGTTGGCATATTTTCCGAAGTCATCAAACTTGATTTGGGTGAGTTTTGGGGGAAATTTGCCTTTTAAGTGAAAACCATTTGACTCATAGTTGACTTTTGGGTAAACGAACCTTTTTCGGGAATCCGTCAATTTCGAGAGGTCCGGAGGGTCTTTTAGAACTTGTGCGTATATTCGATTCGGTTCCCAATGCACTCGGGTGCATTTTGGGACTTGGGTTGGAAAGTTGATTTTGAGGTATCGGGGGTTGACTTGGTCAACGAGACATCCGTTGGGAATTTCGAGGCCACGAGTGCGTTCGTAGCGTGTTTTATGTGTGTCTGCATATGTGGTATGTGAGCAGATGTCCTCGAGTGATAGTCGGGATTTTGAGTTGAGATTATGATTTTTACGAGTTTTCGCACGGTGCCCCTATAAACTAGTACGTGCGACGGCACCGCTATAGCGGTGGATATGCCGCAGAAGCGGCTAGTGCATATAGTAGCTGACCGCCGCAGCAGTCTGAGTAAGTGTCGAAGCGGGACCACCGCAGCGGTCTCGTTGTGGCAGGAGCGGGCATCGGGTAGATACATTCATTAAATGAGTATTAAAAGCCCTAAGTCCCTCATTCTTTATTATTTCGACTTTAGAGTTATTGGGAGCATTTCAGGGTGATTCTTGGGGGAAAATCTTTGTGGCAAGTCCTTCCATCTTCTTTACTATTCCATTTTCCATAATCACCATAGGATTCCATTATCATGCTAGTTCACTAAGAGTTTAAGATTTAAAAGAGGGTTCAATGAGTTATTCTTTCTAGGCTTTGTAATCTTGATTTATTGATTGGGTTAGCTTCATTAAGCATGGAATTGATGACTAGAATTTATTATTGCATGATTTCTTCCTAATTAGTGGCTAAATTATGGAATTGGAAGTTACGGTTTATACCAAAATTTGGGGGTTTTTCCTAGAATCCGAATTTAAGTAATTTGTTGGTTCCTTTAGCTTGTAATTGATGGGAATTGATCACCAAGAGCTTAATTTCATGTTGAGACCTATAGATTCTTAATTTCACCTTTCTAGTTCATAAACCCTATTCCATAGGTTTGGAATTTGAGTCTTAAATAGAAATAGGGTTTGAATGATGTTCTTCTTGATTCTAATTTCATGATTTGGATATGTTTAGACTTTCATTATCTCGAGGCTCAAAGGAAGGGAAAGACTAAGGCTTGATTATTGAAGACGTTGTTGTTCGGCTCTCCAGGTAGGTTATGATTTACCCTATGGTGAGACTTCGATTAGCGAAGCATATATTTAGACGATGTTGTCGGAGAATGCATGTAAAACTTCGGGGATAAAGTTGTGTTGGATATTGCCTTATGTTGGGCCTAGCCACCCCGTTATGTTGTGACTTATCTTCTTCTATTGTTGTCGGCTCATTGTCGCGTAGAGATAGTAGATATTGGTGACTAGATATATCTTGATGGTGATATTGTAGCACCTTACTTGTTGCTGTTTTGAAACAAGGATTGTGATCCTATTGTGGCTTATTGTGTAGCCTTTTTATTGATATTGTTGGTGTGCCCATGTGTGGTACTATTGAGATTGATTTGGTTATTGACATTAAAATCATACATTGCACGCATTCTCATCCTTCATGATATACTGTTGATACATTGATGATACACAAGGAAACACTGTTATGAGCTGGGCTCAGTTGGATGAGAGTGACGTGAGGACCAATGTCCGATGTTTATCCCGAAATCGAGGTATGAGTGTTGGTAGCGATTGCTGAGGTCTTTGCCGGAATCATCAGGAATGGTACATGGACTTCGTGGGTCCCCCATGGGTTGTGCTGCCAAGATGTGATGTTCCATCATCGGACTACATGTGTATCGGTGCATGTGCATTGCATCCATATTTCATACATTATTGCATTACATTGTACCTTTGGCTCCTTGTGATATAGTTGTGATATACGGATCCGGATTGGATGTACTGAAACTAGGCACAGTCGTCTAGATTCTATAACATAGGTGATGACTTGGACTTGGTTACTGGCTCGTGTTAACTTATACCTTGTTGATTTACTTGTTTATCTTACTTCATTGTCTTGGTATATGTTAGCTAATCTTAGTCGGCCTATGATACCTACCAGTACGTGTTGTTTGTACTAACTTGTACTTACTGCATTCTTTTATAAATGTAAAGTATCAAGTAGGGTCGACATCTACCCCTCGTGGCTGAGAGTTCGAGGTTGCTGATTCGAGTATGTTGGGGTAAGCATGTGGACACTTCGCTACCCGAAGTCTCTTCTTCTATTATGTCTTACTTTGTTATTCTGAGACATTGCTGAGACTATTGATGTATTGTTATTACTTTCAGACTTATAGATTTTAGTTAGATGCTCTTGTATGATCAGACCAGATACTGGGGCAGTTTTTGATTTACTTTCGCATTTATTATATATTCATATGTCAGACTTACGTTACTTTATCGTCTTCAGCTAGTTATACTGTGGTTGTGAATGTTGGGTTAAGGGTTCGCCTACCGAGGTGGGATAGGTAGGTGCCCGCGCAACTTTGTGAAATTGGGTCGTGATAAGTTGATATCAGATCCCTAGGTTATCCAGTCTATAATACAAGAGCGTGTCTAGTAGAGTCTCGTGGATCTGTACGATGAGCTCTGTATTTATCTGCGAGAGGCTATAGGACATTTAGGAAACTTTCAATTCTTTCATTCTCTCGTGCGACTTCATTCAAATTGGTATCTAGTCGATTCCAATTGGTATCTAAACTTTCTTATCTCAATCACCCACGGAGGGTGAAAACTCGTCCTCAAATTCTTATGTGAATGGTCGATCTATGACGTGTTGTGGAATGGTATGAGATGTGTTATCCTAATTCGGAAGCGTGATCTAGTTCAGTCTCTAGTTATGACCTGAGGATTCGATTGTGTGGAGTCGCGGTTAGACTCGGTTGTTGTGCGGAGTCGCGATTAGACTCGTTTATTGTGAGAGTTCATGAGCAATGGGAAAGATAGTTCACAGGGTCACATGGTCTCCGCATTTTGACGTCGGGTTATTCGGAAGTGATAAGTGCATTAATGGCTTAACAATAGTAGGTTGCTCGATGATATGATCGGTTTGACTACAGCTTCATCAAGGCTTTATGATGGTGTGCGTGACACTAGTACACCAATGGTGGGTCAATGATTCATCAGCGGTAGAGTATTAGACTTCGCTATGTGAGAACAAGTGTAAGTTCAGTGATGACCATTGAATTTGGGAAAACGTGTTGTGATGGCGTGTAATAAGAAAATAAGTTGACAATAAGGACATGAAGGAAGACTTTTGTGAAAAGCGTGTAGCGAAGTGAGACTTCATAGAACATCTTAGACATGAGTACTTTTCATGAGATTGGAAAGGAAAAAAAAATTAGTATCTGACATGGTTGTCAGGATAAGGTTACAATTGATGGGAGGGCGAAATTCGTGTTTGGTTGTGAAAGGTAAAGGGGGTTCGACATGATAGAACGGTACCGATGGAGGTGGTCGTCTAAGCTATGGTTATTATGGGGTATTGAATCTTGTGAAAATAATTAGGCATGGTTTGGTAACAATCGTACTCACAGGTTCACGTGATATCTCAGGTGTATGGTTCTAAAGGTCATTCTTGATATAAGCTTGTTGATGTTAAAGGACTACTCCGTTATTAAGTGAATACTATGGGCACATCGTTTGATCGGTAAATTTGATCGGGTTGTAGACCTCTGAGGAGCTAGTAATCGACTAATAAAAGTGACTTCAATTATGGGCGAATGCGATGAGTTAATGATCGGGGTAGTTACTGGTTGTTTCACTTAGATTTGAGGAGAAGAATTGATATTATTTGTGGTTTGTTCGGCTTAGAGGGATGATTGGTTTAGAGGAACGAGTGGATTTGAGTGTTTGTTGGTTTGATAGTGATAAAAGTGATTTGAAATGAAATACGGGAACTGAACGATTACAATGAGGCATCTTGCTATCGGGTTCAGAAGGTTAAGGTTCGTAAGACTTGAGGAGAGGTAATATGGGTACTTGAGTTGTGTTTGGATTGCGGGAGCATTATATCATGACGTACGAAAAAAGGGTGACCGATGAGGTTGATAGGTGTTTTTGAGGTTAAGGGCAGAAAGGAAATCGTGGAAACAAGGGTTAGTGATGTGAGAGCTTAGTTGCGATTGTACAGTGTAGAGTGGGCTTGAGAGTTTATGGATGAGTTGGTATGTTCGGTTATGTCATAGACTAATAGTGGTCAGCAGTGGACTGAGGTTGGGAACCTTGTATTCATTGTGTAAAATTGTCTAGATCCCGCTACTAGTGGTATTATTACTTGGCTTGTGATTGAATAAAAAAAAAAAAAAGATTGGCGTGCGAGTGGTTAGAGGTGTTCAGAGTGGATAATTGAGGTAAGAGGTGATTCTTCGAGGACTAGTAACGTTAAGGGTTTGAGTAAGGGATTAGTAAACATGGATACATAAAATGGTAGATCAATGATTGGTTAATTGGGTTAAGTTCGGGATACCCTTTCGGAAACTGATTAAGGCAATTCGGGCAAGGACGCTTCAGTGAGATACATGAAGATATTAGTGAGACTGTTTGTGTGATACGCTGGATTTAAAGAGTTTTCAGTTTAGAGCTGAGTGAGTAAGGAAAAACTATAATGTATAGAGTGGACATTCCGTGAGGTCTTGTGATCAGTGGCTAATGAGAGGTAAATTTCAGGTAACGAACATGTTAAGTTTTATAGGAAGTGGCTTGTGTGGTACACCAGTGTACGGTTTCGCAACACTTTACAGTGGATGAGTTAGCGTGGTTTTAAGAGAAAGGATTTGTGGAAGTTCTTATTATGCGAGGGCCAGCAGTGTATTCTTGTTGCGGGATCGTATTCGTGGTAAGTGTTTTATGTTATGAGTAATATCGACTGGATATTTAGAGGAATACCCTGGGGATATTAAGGACTTGGAAATAGTTGTGCTGAGTTGGCGCAAGAGGTTGCGAGGGCTGATACTTTTGGAAATGTTATTGGTTATCCAGGTATTACAAATGGAAAGTTTGATGGTTAAAGGGTTGTTATATGAGACAGTAGGTTGTTAGCGTCGAAAGGTTCGGATTGTATCAGATGTGCGTATTCGGTAAGGTTGAGAAGCTCGAAATTGCATTCATAAAACTTAGTTCTTCGGTACTCGGTGGACAAATTGGTTATGATTCGACTTTTAGGAGTTGAGAGTGATAGACATGATTTTTTATGCGTGACGAAAGGATTAGAATTAGCTTCCATAGATGTGCGATAAGACTGTGATTGGTTTCAAAAATTTGGAGTCAGTTTGAGTGACTATTAGTGGTATTCAAGGGTGGTACATTCTTTCAGGGTCAAAATTGTTCGAGTTAAGCTTGTTAGGCTATGTCTATCTTCTCAAGAGGATCTTTGGGTTTTCAGTAAAACACCTGTAAGGATTTGATGATTTTTGGTTCAGATGTGATGTATGGAAGGTTTACCGAGCTTTGTTAGGGTTTTCTAGGGGATTTGATGATATTTTCTGAGAACAATTACTTAGATAGAATAATGGTTTACAATGAGCTTAGTGCAGATTTGAGCAGGAACTGTTGTGCGAGAGGTCTTTATAGTGACCAGTTGGGTTCCTACGGACCTTGCTCGGCGAGATATTCAGTGGTATGGTTCCTGTATGGTGATTTGAAGGTTTAAGAAAACTTGGAACTAGCCGTGTTAGCTGTGAGTAAGATCAATTTTGATAGGATTGCGTAGAATTCTCAGATGGAGCCACAGTTAATTTCTGGCAAGGGTAAGTCATGGTTTCTGACTTACAGTGTGTGTTTATGAGTTTCTAAGGAATCGCGGTACGAGTAATGACTTTAGCAGATGTAGGAGAAAGAGTTAGTGGAATCAGAGTATTTTGTCGGTTCAGAATGAACTAGGGTTGTGGCCATGTTTCAAAGGATTATGTGGGTTTGGGAAAGTGTTTGTTAGGCCTATTGATCGCGTTCAGAGTTATGGTTTTATCAAATCAGAGAGTTCAGGCAAGTTTATTCGAGGATCAGTTGCGAAGGAAATTTGAATGCGGAGATAAAAGAGTTGGATCATGAGCTAAGTTTTAGAAGTTGTGACTACGCAGGTTCTTCTAAATATTACACCCATGTAGGGTATCATGTGATTTGGGGAAGAAGGGCAAGTGAGCCCGAGGCGTGTTGGCCTGTTTGAAACTATCAGTTGTATTGATCCTGTGTTTTATAAGTTAGTTTTCACTAGGCCGGTCAGGTGTTCGTCCGATCTTCCTTGTTTCTATGTTGAGGAAGTCGTTCCTATATCATTCGTTGGGATTCAGCTTTGTTCGATCAGAATATTCCCTATAAGGAAAAGTCCAACATGAGTAGCCGATATCCTCAGTTATTTGCCGATTCAGGTACTTACTCGTCCCCTCTTCCTTGTCGCTCAAGGACAAGCAATTATTTAATTAGTGTCTGATATAACAACCCGCTCAGTTGTTATTGCGTTTTCAACCCTTTTGATCCCTTTTCGAGCTTTATTAGCTCATATTTGAACCGTGGGGACGGTTGACATGCTTCCCGAGGTCATCAGACTTGATTTGGGTGAGTTTTGGGGGAAACTTGGCTTTTAAGTGAAAACCATTCGACTCATAGTTGACTTTTAGGTCCGGAGGGTCTTTAAGAACTTGTGCATATATTCGGTTCGTGTACCGACCCGTTTGGTCGTTATTGCATTTCCGACCCATTTGTTCCTTTTTCGAGCTTTATTAACTCATATTTGATCCGCGAGGACCGTTGGCACGCTTACCACGGTCATCGGAGTTGATTTGGGTAAGTTTTGGGGAATTTTGGTTAAAAGCGATAAATAGTTGACTCAAAGTTGACTTTTGGGTAAACAAACCTTTTTTGGGAATCCATCGATTTCGAGAGGTCCGGATGGTCTGTTAGAACTTTGTGCATATTTAGTTCGGTTCCCAATGCATTTGGGTGCATTTTTGGACATGGGTTGAAAATGTAGTTTAGAGGTATTAGGGGTTGACTCAGTCAACGAGACCTCCGATGGGAATTTCGAGGCCACGAGTGCGTTTGTAGCGCATTTTTATGTATAGTTGCATATTTGATTTGTGAGCAGATGGTATCGAGTGTTAGTCGGGTTTTCGGGTGAAGTTCATGAACCTTGGACTGTTTTCTGGTTTACTGGTGTCCGCTTCTGCAACACTAGTACCGTTGAAGTGGCATCGCGGAAGTGATGGACCGATCGCCGAAGCGGTCTAGACCATTTGTAAGGGACCGCCGAAGCGGTATCCTGTGCACCGAAGCGCGACCGCTGAAGCAGTCAAGTAAGTGCCGAAGCGCATATCGGGCAGTAACTGAATTGTTTAAGTGATAAAAACCCTTAAGTCTCTAAACATTTCCCTATTTCGTCTAAAGGCTATTGGAGAGGGTTTGGAGTTCTTGAAGAGGCTAAGCTTTGTGGTGAGTTTCCCTAACCTTATACTTCATTCCTTGATCATTAAATCACTATAGAAATTCATGATTCATGCTAAGTTCATCATTAAGTTGAGTATTAATAGTGGGTTTTAATGGGTTTCTTTCTAAATGATTTCTTGGCTATAATTATGAAATTAGTGGTTGGGTTAGCTTTATTTAGCATGGATTTGATGAATATAAGCTATAGTAACATGTTTACTTCTTGATTAAGGTCTAATTGTTGAATTGGGAGTTAGGGTTTATACCCAGATTTGGGATTTTTGCCTAGAATCTGAATTTGAGTAAATTGTTGGTTCTTGTAGCTTGGTATTAATGGGAATTGATCACCTTGAGCTTTAATTTCATGTTGAGATATTTAGATTTCTAATTTCACTTTTCTAGTTCATAAACCCTATTCCTTAGGTTAGGAATTTGGGTCTTGAATAAAAGTAGGGTTTGAATGATGTTCTTCTTGATTATAATTCCACAATTCAGATGTGTTTAGACTTTCATTATCTCGAGGCTCAAAGGAAAGGGAAGACTAAGGTTTGGTTATTGGAGATTTTGCGGTTCGGCCTTCCAGGTAGGTTATGGTTTACCTTGTGGTGAGACGTCGATTAGTGAAGCGTATGTTTGATGATATTGTCGGAGAATGCATATAAACCTTTGGGTATGAAGTTGGGTTGGATATTGTCTTAGGTTGGGCCTTGTTGTGTGATTTGGGGGCTAGCCACCCCGTTGCGCTATTGACTTATCTTGTTCTATTTACTTATTGGCTCGTTGCCACGTTGAGACATCGAATATTGGTGATTAGAGATATATCGTGGTTATGATACTGCGGTACTTTACTTGATTGATATTAAGATGAGTATAATGATTCCATTGTGGCTTATTGTGTAGCCTTATCATTGATATTACTTGTGTGCCCTTGGAGTCACTGTTGAGAGTTGTGATTCCATTATGGCTTATCGTGTAGCGTTATCATTGATATTACTTGTGTGCCCTGGGAGGTACTGTTGAGCATTGTGATTCCATTGTGGCTTATTGTGTAGCCTTATTGTTGATATTACTTGTGTGCCATGTGTGGTACTGTTGAGATTGATTTGATTATTGACATTGAACTCATACATTGCACGTATTCTCATCCTTCATGATATACTGTGGATACATTGATGATGTACAAGGAAACACTGTTATGAGTTGGGCTCAGTTGCATGAGAGTGACTTGAGGACCGATGTTTATCCCGGAATCGAGGTATGAGTGCTGGTAGCGATTGCCGAGGTATTTGCCGGAATCATGAGGGTATATGGACTTCATGGGTCCCCCATGGGTTGTGCTGCCGAGATGTGATGTTCCATCATTGGAGTACATGTGTATGGTGCATATGCATTGCATTCACACTTCATACATTATTGCATTGCATTGTATCATTTGGCTTCCCGTGATATTCCTGTGATTTGTTGTGATATTATTGTGATGTACTGGTTCGGATTGATTATGCTGAACTTGGCACAGCTGGGCTTAGATGCTATAACATAGGTGATGACTCGTTGTGATACTATTGTGATGTACTGGTTCGGAGTAATTATGCTGAGACTTGGTACTATTGGGTTTAGATGCTATAACATAGGAGATGACTTGTTTTGTGGATATAGATTCGTGTTGACTCGTACTTGTTGGTTTATGTGTTTATCTTGCTTTGTTGTCTTTATATACGTTAGCTAGTCTTTGTCGGCTTATGATACCTACTAGTACTTGTTGTTTGTACTGACCTGCACTTGCTGCATTCTTTTATGAATGCAGAGTACCAGGTGAGATTGACTTCTACTCCTCGTGACTGATATTCGAGGATGGCTGATTCGAGTCCTTCAGGGTGAGCATGAGGACGTTCGCTGCTCGATGACTCTTTCCATCATTATGTCTTTATTTCTATTCTGAGACATGATCTTTGAGACTACTTATGTAGTATTATGATTCAGACTTGTAGTATTTAGTTAGATGCTCTTGTATGACCAGACCAAATACTGGGGAAAATTTCATTTACTTCTGTATTTTCTTATTTGTATTATATTTTTGAGGATTTCGTTATTTTAATTCTTCCACTATTTTCTATTATTTGTGAATGTTGAGTTAAGGGTTCACCTACCGAGGTGAAAAAGGTACGTGGTCGCACGACTTAGTGAAATTGTGTCGTGACAAGGTGGTATCTGAGCCTTAGGTTACCCAATCTATAATATAAGAGCGTGTCTAGTAGAGTCTCGTGGATCGGTACGATGAGCACCGTACCTATCTGCAGAGGCTATAGGACATTTAGGAAATTTCACTTTCTTTCATTCTTTCGTACTACTTTATTTAAAATGGTATCTAGTCGATTCCAATTGGTATCTGGACTTTCTTATTATGATCACCCCCGGAGGGTGGAAACTCGTCCTTAATTCTTATCGAATAGTTGATCTATGACGTGTCATTGTATGGTACGAGATGTGTTATTCTGATTCGGACACGTGATCTAGTTCAGTCTCTAGTTATGGCCTAAGGATTCGATTGTGTGGAGTCGCTATTAGACTCAATTGTTATTTGGAGTCGCGATTAGACTCGTTTATTGCGAAAGTTCATGAGAAATGGGAAAGATAGTTCAGAGGTTTACAGGGTCTCTAAGTTTCAGCGTTGAGTTACTCGGAAGTGAAAAAGTGCCTTGATGGCTTTATAATAGTAGGTTGCTCGATGATATAATCGATTTGGGAAAAACATCAGCTTCGTTAAGGCTTTATGATGGTGTGCGAGACACTAGTTGTCTAATGGCGGGTCGACGATTCAACAACGGTAGAGTGTTAGACGTCGGTATGTGGGGACAAGTGTAAGTTCGGTAATGACCATCGAATTAGGACAAATGTATTGTGATGGCGGGTAATAAAGAAAAGAAGTTGACAATAAGGTCATGAAGGAAGTTTTTGTGGAAAGCGTGTAGCGAAGTAGACTTCTTAGAATATCTTGGATATGGGTACTTTTCGTGATATTGGAAATGGAAAAATTAGTATCTGACACGGTCGTCAGGATAAGGTTGCGACTGGTGGTAAGAGTCATTCTTGTTATGGGATCGTTGGTGTTAAAGGACTACTATGTTATGGGCACATCGATTGATCGGTAAATTTGACTGAGTTGTGTGTTTCTGAGGAGCTAGTAGTCGACCGATAGAAATGACTTCAATTATGGATGTATGCGATGAGTTAATGACTTGGGAAGTTATTGGTTGTTTCACTTCAATTTGAGGAGAAATATTGTTATTATTTGTAGTTTGTTCGGCTCAGAGGGATGATTGGTTTAGAGGATCGAGTGGATTTGAGTGTTTATTGGTTAATAGTGATAAAGTGATTTGAAATGAAGTACGGGAACTGAAGGATTACAATGAGGCATCTTGCTATCGAGTTCAGAGGATTAAGGTTCGTAAGACTTGAGGAGAGGTAAAATGGTTACTTGAGTCGTGGGGACATTATATCATGACGTACAATAAGGGGTGCGACTGATGAGGTTTATTAGTGTCTTCGAGGTTAAGGGAAGAAAGGAAATCGTTGAAGCTAGAGTTAGTGATGTGAGAGCTTAGTTGCTATTGGACAGTGTAGGGTGGGCTTGAGAGTTTGTGGATGAGTTGTATGTTTGGTTACGTGATAGACTAATAGAGGTCAGTGGGGGACTGAGGTTGGGTATCTTGTGTTCAATGTGTAAAATTGACTAGATCTCTCTACTAGTGGTGTTATTTCTCGGCTTAGGTGATTGAATAAAAAGGGATGGTCGTGCGAGTGGTTAGAGGTATTTAGATTCGATAATTGAGGTAAGAGGTGATCCTTGGAGGACTAGTAACGTTAAGGATTTGAGTAGGGGTTTAGTAAACATGGATACTTGAAATAGTAGATCGATGATGGGTTAACTGAGTTAAGTTGGGGATAACATTTCAGGCAACTCGGGCAAGGACGCTTTAGTGAGATACATGAGGATATTAGTAAGACTGTTATGCGATACGTGGGATTTAAAGAGTGTTCACTTTAGAGTGGTAAGCGTTAAAGAAACTATAATAGATAGAGTTTGTGACCTCCTATTACCTCCAGGTGTGATTCAGTTAGTGTACAAGACTTATGGTTATGCGATAGACTACTGAGTGGGTTCGAGTAATGGTCAGACAATGGCAGTATAAGTGAACTGATAGTAATTGAGGAATTGAAGAGTCAAGAAAAGGTATAGTTGATCGAGAGTCGGCAAGAATGAGGTACATCTTGGGTTTCCTTGAGTCTATTTAGATTGTGGCATCGTTGTCTTGCATATTTAGATGAGGTGTGGTTGTTGCATGAGCTTAAGGAAGGAAGTCTACAGAAATGGACTTAGTGATATGAGGAAAATTCTATGAGATTCATGATCGGCATCTAGTGATAAGCATATTTCAGTGAACCGACATGTTGAGATTTATAAGAAGTGGCTTGGTGGTACACCGTTGGAAAAGTTCGTAACATTCTACAGTGGATGAGTTAGTGTGCTTTAAGAGAAAGGATTGTGGAATTCCTATCATGTGAGGCTAAAGTTATATTTTCGGGGTGGGACCCTACTAGTGGTAATACAGTATGATTGCAAGTAATATTGACTGGACAGTTTGGGTAAGCACTTTTGAATATTAAGGACTTTGGAGTAATTGCGTGAGTTTTAGAGCGGTAGTTGTAAGATTGGATACGTTCGGAAAAATTATGGCATATCGAGGTGATGCAATGAGAGGTTCGATGGTTAAAGAATTATTATATGAGGCTTCGGGTTTTGCATCGAAAAGTTTAGGGTTGTATCGGATTTGCGTGTCGGGTAAAGGTTGAGAAGCATGAAGATTGGAATCGTAAGGTATAGCTCTTCGGTAGATAACTTGGATAGGACTCAACTTGTGGAGTCGAGAGTGACAGACAAGATTTGTTATCCGTGGTATGACTGTGATTGGTTTTGAAATTCGGATTCAGTTCTAATGACTATTGGTGATATTCGAGAGTTGTGCATTCATTCAAAGTCAGCATTGTTCGAGTTAAGCTTAAAGGTCTATGATTATATTTCCAGGAAGATATTAAGGATTCGATGCGTTTCAGCTCAGATTTGAGGTATGACAGATTTATCGAGCTTTGTCAGGGTTTTCTAGTTGATTTGATGATATTTTCTGAGAACAGTTACCTGGGTAGAATAATGGTAGACAATAAGCTTAGTACAAATTTGAGGAGGAACTGTTGTGCGAGAGGTCTTTATAGTGATCAATTGGGTTCCGACGGACTTCACTTGACGAGACACTCGGTGGTATGTTTCTATACAGTGATTTGAAGGTTTAAGAAGACTTAGAACTAGCCAAGTTGGCTGTCGGTAGGATCAGTTTTGATGGAATTGTGTAGGGATCTCAGATGAATCAAGGATTCTTTCTGGCGAGAGTAAGTTATGGTCTCAGAATTTTGGTATGTGTGTTCATGTGTTTCTAAGGAATCGCGGTACGAAAAAACAGCTTTAGCAAGTGTGAAAGAAAGGTTAGCGGAATCAGAACATCTTCTCGGTTCAGAATCGGCTATGGTTTGTGGCCATTTTTGAAGGATTGCGTGATTTGGGAAGTGTTTGTGGGAAGGAGGACAAGTGAGCCCGAGGTGTAGTGGCCTGTTTGAGATTATCCGTTGTGTTGATCCTGTGTTTTATGAGTTAGTTTTCACCAGGCCTGTTGGGTGTTTATCTGGTTTTTCACGTTTTTATGTTGAAGAAGTACTGTTCTGGTGGTTCCTGTATCATTCATTGGGATTTAGTTTTGTTCGATGAGAATCTTTCCTGTAAGGAGAAGTCCGACATGCGTAGCTGATATCCTCTGTTATTGCTGATTCAAGTATTTTTCCGTCCTCTCTTCCCTTGTCGCTCGAGGACGAGCGATTGTTTAATTGGTATTTGATGTAACAACCTGTTTGGTCGTTATTGCATTTTCGAAAGCTTTTGATCCTTTTTTGAGGTTTATTAGCTCATATTTGATCGGCGGAGACCGGTAGCACACTTCTCGAGGTCATCAGAGTTGATTTGGGGAATTTTGCTTAAAAGCGAACAATGGCAGACTCAAAGTTGACTTTTGGGTAAACAGGCCTTTTTTAGGAATCCATCGATTCCGAGAAGTCTGGATGGTCTGTCAGAACTTGTGTGCATATTTGGTTCGATTTCCAATGCACTCGGGTGCATTTTGGAACTTGGGTTGGAAAGTTAGTTTAGAGGTATCGGCGGTTGACTCGGTCAACGAGATCTCCGATGGGAATTTAGAGGCCACGAGTGCGTTTACATGCTATAACATAGGAGATGACTTATTCTGTGGATATAGATTCGTGTTGACTCGTACTTGTTGGTTTATGTGTTTATCTTGCTTTATTGTCTTTATATACGTTAGCTAGTATTAGTCAGCCTATGATACCTACCAGTACTTGTTGTTTGTACTGACTTGCACTTGCTGTTTTTTTTTTATGAATGCAGAGTACCAGGTAAGATCGACTTCTACTCCAGGTGACTGATATTCGAGTCCTTCAGGGTGAGCATGAGGATGTTCGCTGCCCGATGACTCTTTCTATCATTATGTCTTTATTTCTATTATGAGACATGATCTTTGAGACTACTTATGTATTATTATGATTTAGACTTGTAGTATTTAGTTATATGTTCTTGTATGATCAGATCAGATACTGGGGCAGATTTCATTTACTTCCTTATTTTCTTATTTATATTATATTTGTGAGGCTTTCGCTATCTTACTTCTTCCGCTATTTTTTTATTATTTGTGAATGTTGAGTTAAGGGTTCACCTACCAAGGTGAAAAAGGTAGGTGTCCGCACAATTTAGTGAAATTAGGTCATGACAGTTCGGTTCCCAATGCACTTCGGTGCATTTTGGGACTTGGGTTGGGAAGTTGATTTTGAGGTATCAGGGGTTGACTGGTCAATGAGACCTCCGTTGGGAATTCCGAGGCCACGAGTGCGTTCGTAGCGTATTTTTATATGTGTCTGCATATGTGGTATGTGAGCAGATGGCCTCAAATGATAGTCGAAATTTCGGGTTGAGATTGTGATATTTGGGAGTTTTCTGGTTCTGGTGCCCTGCTATAGCGGCACCAGTACCCTAGCAGCGGCACCGCTGTTGCGGTGGATATGCCGCAGAAGCGGCTATAGTAGCTGACCGCCATAGCGGTCTGAGTGAGCGCCGAAGCGGGACCGCCACAGCGGTCTCGTTGTCGCAGGAGCGGGCATCGGGCAGATACATTCATTAAATGAGTATTAAAAGCCCTAAGTCTCTCATTCTTTATTATTTCGACTTTAGTGTTATTGGGAGAATTTCAAGGTGATTCTTGGGGGAAAATCTTTGTGGTAAGTCCTTCCATCTTCTTTGCTATTCCATTTTCCATAATCACCTTAGGATTCCATTATCATGCTAGTTCACTAAGAGTTTAAGATTTAAAAGGGGGTTCAATGAGTTCTTCTTACTAGGCTTTTTAATCTTGATTTATTGATTGGGTTAGCTTCATTAAGCATGGAATTGATGACTAGAATCTATTATTGCATGATTTCTTCCCAATTAGTGGCTAAATTATGGAATTGAAAGTTACGGTTTATACCAAAATTTAGGGTTTTTGCCTAGAATCCGAATTTAAGTAATTTGTTAGTTCCTCTAGCTTGTAATTGATGGGAATTGATCACCAAGAGCTTAATTTCATGTTGAGACCTATAGATTCTTAATTTCACCTTTCTAGTTCATAAACCCTATTCCATAGGTTGGGAATTTGGGTCCTAAATAGAAGTAGGGTTTGAATGATGTTTTTCTTGATTCTAATTTCATGATTCGGATCTGTTTAGACTTTTATTATCTCGAGGCTCAAAGGAAGGGAAAGACTAAGGCTTGATTATTGGAGACTTTCCTGTTCGGCTCTCCAAGTAGGTTATAGTTTACCCACTGGTGAGACTTCTATTAGCGAAGCATATATTTAGATGATGTTGTCGGAGAATGCATTAAACCTTCGGGTATGAAGTTGGGTTAGATATTGCCTTAGGTTGGGCCTTGTTATATGATTGGGGCTAGCCACCCTGTTGTGTTATGACTTATCTTGTTCTATTGTTGTTGGCTCGTTGCCACGTAGAGATAGTAGATATTGGTGACTAGTGATATATCTTGATGATGATAATTTAGAACCTTACCTGTTGCTGTTTTGAGATGAGATTTTGATACTATTGTGGCTTATTGTGTAGCCTTTTTATTGATATTGTTGGTGCGCCCATGTGTGGTACTGTTGAGATTGATTTGATTATTGACATTGAACTCATACATTGCACACATTCTCATCCTTCATGATATACTGTTGATAAATTAATGATACACAAGGAAACACTATTATGAGCTGAGCTCAGTTAGATGAGAGTGACGTGAGGACCGATGTCTGATGTTTATCCTGAAATCGAGGTATGAGTGCTGGTAGCGATTGCCGAGGTCTTTGTCGGAATCGTGAGGAATGGTACATGGACTTCGCGGGTCCTTTATGGGTTGTACTGTCGAGATGTGATGTTCCATCATCGGAGTACATGTGTATCGGTGTATATGCATTGTATTCATATTTCATACATTATTGCATTGCATTGCATTGTACCTTTAGCTCCTTGTGGTATTCTTGTGATATAACTGTGATATACGGATCCGGATTGGATGTACTGAGACTTGGCACAGTTGGGTTTAGATGCTATAACATAGGTAATGACTTGGAGTTGGTTACTGGCTCGTGTTGACTTTTACCTTGTTGATTTACCTGTTTATCTTACTTCATTGTCTTGGTATATGTTAGCTAATCTTAGTCGGCCTATGGTACCTACCGGTACGTGTTGTTTGTACTGACCTGCACTTGCTGCATTCTTTTATGAATGTAGGTATCAGGTGGGGTCGACGTCTACCCCTCGTGGCTGGGAGTTCGAGGCTTTTGATTCGAGTCTGTTGGGGTAAGCTTGTGGACGCTTCGCTACCCGAAGACTCTTCTTCTATTATGTCTTACTTTGCTATTCTGAGACATTACTGAGACTATTGATGTATTATTATTACTTCCAGACTTGTAGATTTTATTTAGATGCTCTTGTATGACAAGACCAGATACTGGTGTGGTTTTTGATTTACTTTCGCATTTATTATATGTCATATGCCATACTTAAGTTACTTTATCTTCTTCAGCTAGTTATACTGTGGTTGTGAATGTTGGGTTATGAGTTCGCCTACCGAGGTGGGATAGGTAGGTGCTCGCACGACTTTATTAAATTGGGTCGTGATAATATGTAGCAGGGCTGCCCCTTCTCCTCTATTTTCTTTTTTTAAGGACCGTAACCCATTCCATAAGGATCGGACCCGGCCCAACTTCCCTTCAGAACCAAACATATACGCATAATGCGTATACTAAACGACCCTTAAGCATAAAAAATGACTTCTTCTTAAGAAACCCTAATCGCCGCCAGGTCCAACGGGTTCTCTCTATTCGATGTTTGCCGGAAACGACAAGTTTGTAGTGTACAATCTCTTTTGCAGAGAGATTGTATTCCCTATTGAGGCAAGCATTTAGTGCTTAGCGTCTCTCTCCACCGCGTTTCAACCCAAATGAGGTACTAATCCTCTTTTTCTTTGCTTTTTCTGTATTTCACGGACAATAGGACTAAGAAACCTTAATTGTTTTTGTTGTATGTGATTTTGAATACTCGATTATCATTGGTTCATGAAGAACCTAACGGATTGTCCGAATTCGAGTCCGACCCTTTATATGTTTGTTTGCTTGAATCCTGGCCATTGATTGTTGATTAAGGAAGCATTTCTCATAAAATGCCTTAGTTCCACATTGAATCTGGGTTTAGGGTTTCACATTTTTGGGTTCTAAATAAAGAACCCCCAATTCACAATTTTTTTTAAAAAGGAAAAAGACAGAATGTCTCACACATATTCACACTCGAATTAACTAGGGTTTAGCATATTTGCTGAAATCCTTAATTATTTGAGTTAAGTTTAAAGTTTTAAAGTTCTTTTCTTCTTGTTTGTGGCTTGAACATCGGATTTGGAGGAAAAGGGGTCTTCCAAATTCATTCTCGATCAGAGGCTGCACCTAAGAAAGGTAAACCTATTTTTTATTTTTTGCAGTTCTTGCCATTTTTTTCCGTATGTATGTTTATGTTTTTAGTTTCTTGTTTAGTCTTGGGTTGCTGTCTAGTTATTAGTTTAGTCTTTATTGTGTTTTAGCTTAGTTTAGGCCATATTGGATACTATTGCTTTGTTTGGTTTAGTTTATGCTCCTAAGATGCCTATGTAGTCAAGATATGTGTTATGCTTAGTATAGTGGTTGATTGGTATGTGCTCATGTTTGTTTAAGCATGATTAGTTTGCTGTTAAACCCATGTTTTAGTTTAGACTAGGTTAGTTGTATTCAACTGCTCTTTGATGTGTGATTAATACTCTGTTAGCTTATCAATCATAGAAGATTAATATGTATGCATGTTTGACTGTCTGAAGATCATGTATGCCTAGATATTGGTTAAAAAATGAGATTCAAGTGGCCTAGACTTAGTATAATATCTTGTTAAGTACCTCTTGCATGTTTATTGGGTTGAAAGTGCTTTATGGTCACATGAATGGTCTACTTAGGATGCGCTAAATCATGGATTACGGGACTGCTAACAGGTGAGCTTAATATTGTACCAAACTGTGTTAAGTGTGTCATATTGAGTTGGTCTACTATGTTGTAAAGTTAATATGACCTTCTAAACCTGTTAATGTCTCTGCTGCTGAATTATGTGCCCATATTCAAAGTCCTTGCCTTGTTTAATTTTAGTTTGGTCTGCAAATATCCCGGTCAACCTTAAACAGTCCCCTTTTTACATTCTATTGGTACTGAGTTTGTATGTGAGAAGATAAGATGAGATTCAGATCTGCATATAGGGATTTAACTTTAAAACTTGCCTACTTAACTGCAAAAACCCTTAAGTGCCATAGTATGTTGAAATATCCACGTCTCTTTATCTACCTGATCCCTTTTGTCTGTCTTGGCATGCATTTAGCCGTACTTACTAAATGGTTGATTGTTTCACCTTCTTTATCGCATGAGGATTTTTAACCAAGGTGTTTCATATGTTTTCCTTTTTCCAACTTACTGAAAAGGCCCCATATATATAATAGGCATTTGAAAACCATGAAAACTTGCCTTAGCAGTTGCATATTATGTAAAAAAAAAAAAATGGAAGTATGTCTTAGTCATGGTAAAGTTCTGATAGTATTGAGATTAGTTTCAATGAGAATGCTGGTTGAAAGTTGTTTATCCCTGAATATTTGAACATCATATATACTCTATCTCTTCAAAATGCTACAAAGTTGTATTTTTTCTGAACCAAAACTTGTCTGTATGTGCTTGCAAAATAATGTCTACGTATGATTAGTTAAGTTGTCTCAATCTAAAATAAATGAGATGGGATTTGAGTTGGAACAAGGCATATCATCTTTTTAGTAAATACCGGTTTAAATTTGAGCTTTGGGTTCTGTTTTTGTTAAGCTGTTATATAGTGTGTATATAAAGGTACACAGAGATATACAGTCTCTATATGCCCCTGGTATATATATGGGCTTGTATATCAAGTATAAACTTGGTATATCATTCATCTGGACTTGTATATGTTCTCCTTATTTTTATATATGTTTGCCCACTAACCTAACTTTTCTCCTTATTTTTATATATGTTCATGTATTTTTGATGTGTATAAAGGTTGTATATGTAAACAACACTTGTAAATATTGAAACCCAAATGCGATTAGAACTTAGGAAAAGCGCGTAGTTATTAAATAATTTCTCAAATGATTTTTAGGACTGGACCTTCTTACTATAAGCATGAAATTGGTCACTTTAGATTATTACAAATCTTTCAAGTATGAAACCAGAAAATTGATAACATGGCTAATAAATGAATTTTTGGTAATAAATTTGTCTGATTTGGGCCATATGCTCGTTTGTAAAAGGCTGGGAATAAAAGAGTTCATTTTTGGGCTAAAAATTGGACTAACTTACTTTTAGGCCTTATTTTATAAAGTTAAGAAGTTGGGTTGATTTTTAGAGCAATTCACAACAGAAACTCAGATTTTCGGGCATGCATAAGCAGACCGCTTTCTAAATTCATTTGGACTTAAGTAAATTTTAAACACTTGGGCTAAAAGCCCAAAAATTTAAGACCATAAAACAAGGAGAATTATACTTGGGCTAGTTTTTTTTTTTTTTTTAGATGGCTTTGGAGTAGTATATGGTTGAATAATGAGCTTCAATGAATCAATAAGTAGTAAGTAATTTCTTTTCTTTACTAATATGTATCGAAACCTATATTATTTTTATAGAGGAGATATACTCCATTTGTTTTCTTATATATATATATATATATATATATATATATATATATATATATATATATATATATATATATATATATATATATATATATAACCTACAAGGACTAAAATCATATCATTTGGACCAAGTCAGTAGCAACTCTACTTGGGAGAAATCTCGAGTGTGTTTTGGTCCGGAAATGAAGTGGTTTGAACCCCTTATAATATTTTTTAACCAAACCTCTTTTCCTTGAATGATATTTTTGCTAAAAAGGTGGAATTGATGATTAGCATGACAAAATTTGCAAGAAAGAAATATTTTAGTTGCAAGAAAGAAATATTTTAGCAACTAATCACATTTATCACACATTGAAGCTCGTAAGTCAATCATATTCTACGGATCCTTAATACTGGGTGCTTAAAACCTTCTCTAGGGGATTACCAGAACCCTTACCTCGAACTCTGGTTTAAAAGGATTTCTCTCTTGTTTGATAAACCCTTTTTTAATTGGTTTTCATAATTTCCATTATAAAATTAGGTTGCAACTCTAAAAAACATAAAATTCAAATAGAGTCTACAATCCTTTAGTAGCTTTTATAAACTCGCGTAAAAGTGAACCGTAACAAATAGTGACTCTCTGGGGATTTTCTAGGCTCTAACCATAAGGGTTTCAATATAATGTGATATAACTGTGAATATTTGCTTATCTGTTTACTTTTTTGCAAAATATAAATTTTTATGGATTCATATCATCAATTCCGCCACTCCTGGCAAAAAGCATGGCTTGAAAGGGGATACGCGGGCTCGTGGTCTAGCATTCACTAAAAAACTCGAAACACCCTTTATTTGGAACACGTTGAACACGTAGTTGGTGTGCGGTCACCCAACAACCAACAACGGTTCACCCTGAGTAGTCCGCTTAGGTCCAAGGTTATTTGAAAAAATCCCACTCTAGCATATGCCTAGGATAAAGCTAAGCCAAATCCAAAGACAAACTATAAGGGTTTTGGATATTTGAGATGTATCTAAAGCCCATTAAGTAGTCAAGATGGTCTATGACTCGAGAGACACCGCATCCTACTATGTGCTAAATGGAAACATTTTATGTGCCTATGTACTAAACCATTGCCTATTGTAGGGGGCGGGGGGGGGGGGGGAGGTTATTAACCGTGCCTTGTTTTGTAGATGCCGACCGACTTATAGTTCGACATGGTTAACGAGGTACCTGACTTATTGAACATATGGAGGGGTTGGATGAGTAAAGACAAGAGAAAGAAGGTCACCAACCACTAAGGGAACCTACCTTCCATCATGACTATGAATGGTTGTAGAGAGTTGATTGAGGTGATCACCGGGTTTTGGGACCGAGATAGGATGGTGTTCAGATTTGGGGATAATGTTGAAATGACCCCGACTGAGGAGTTGAGAGATGTCATAGACAGCGTGGGGACTTGTTTGAAAAGGAGAAAGAAACCCGACAACCATGTCCTAATCCCACAAAAGCCCACCCCCGACCAAATACCAAAAATGCTATACTTATCTCATGCCAATTGGATATTCGGTCCAACTATACCTTTTAGGGAGTTATATAAAAGATTTGGTAACCCAAATAGATTTGTGGAACACCCCGATGAATTCAAAAGCTTTGCCGAATGGGAAGCAACCTGGCCCTTAGCCTTTGCCATTTAATTTTTGGGACTCATGGTATTTCCCAAAGATGGAACCTTAGCCATACACACCCGAATCATCTCATTCACCCATGTTATCTTTTATGGCATAACCATAAATGAAGAAACAAATACTTTGACCTAATCCCCATTATCCTTACCGATATGTGTCGAGCCCTGAGCTTGTGTAGAAACCACTTTAGGTACTTCTAAGGATGTAACCTACTCCTACAGTGGTGGATCATCAAGCACATGAACAAAGTCGGGAGTACCCCGTATTTGAGTAGGCCAGCAGAAAAGGATGACCTTTATACCCATTGCCCAAATTTTGGGAAATTAAACCAAGCAAGGTTGGGCCTTTATCTTTTCCATATTTAGAGAGGATAGCATACAATGGATATTCAATGACTTCATAACTGACACCGTTGTAGTCAAAGGAAGAAAGTGCCCGTTCTTACCGCTCATGGGGATTCAAGGGATTCACTCTTATTCACCTGCTAGGGTTTTGAGGAAATTTTGTAGAACCCAAGTCATACCCCAAGTCGGGAATATGGGTGAACTTATCATTGACTATGATGATGACAAGATTCAGCGGGCGGGGGATTGTGTTCGAGAGTGGAATGGTCGCATATCTTAGGGTGCAGACACTTTAGCTCCCGATAGGTTTCACTTTGGGTGTGAAGAGGAATATAGAGATTGGTTAAGGGCCGACTTGCAGGGCACCCTCACTCCTAAGCCCATTCTCTACAATTGTGTGTAAGATAAGGCCTTCAAAGCCGAGATCAAAGCACACTTGATCCAAAGAAGGGCTGATGATAGGGATGCTAAATATTCGGAGAAGATAGAGGAGGATCGAGCTACCATAGAAAGCTTGACCCATGAGTTGGAGTTCACCCACGATTACTTGATAGAGCTTGATGATCTGATGAAGAAGACTTTGGATGATATTGTCCTGATGAGCTTCATAGAGAAAGGGTTTCTGATGGATACCATGCTGACATCAACTCACCTCGACATGCAGACGGCCCTTCGAAAGGTCAAGAGGGCGAGGACCGATAGGGCTTCATCATCAGCTTCAGGAGGGCGGTTCTGCTGATTTACTTTTTGTCATGTATTTATTTATCTTTTGTACCCCTTCGGGGAAGAATTTTATTAATGCAATTTATGATTATGGGGCAATGGTTTGGTATAAATGGCACAATTATGTTTCAAATGATTAGAAAACCTTGGTTAGGAATGCAAGTTGTATATTTATGCTTGTTGATAAATTGTTATGTGAATATGTGCTTTATGTTTCATATGCTTCGTTTGAATGATTGATGGATCTCGTGTACCGACCATTATCCAAGAAAAACAAAGAAAAGACCAAATAGCTCGAAAAACCGTATAATGGAACTAACCTTTGCCACTATTACAAAAGGTTGACCTCCCACTATGAACAACCAAGAGCATGTTGCCATCAAGAAGGAAAGTGAAGGATCACTTCGCAGGAAGATTCAAGAATTAGAAAGGAAAATCTGGGCAGTCAAGGCTAAAATCAAAGAGGCTAACGAGATGTTGGCCTAGGCGGAGAGTTCACCAAAAGAACCCACTAGGACAGGGCATCATTAAGAAGACCTATCAGACGAGGTCAAAGGAACACGACAGGGGTACATACCCCTACTAGATAGGCAAGAAGCCGAAAACTATGAAGCGGAACCCGACGTGCAAGAACCCGCCTACCATCTAAGGAGGCCACTTCTGTTGCCTCCATGAACCAAGGGGAGGACCCTGAAGTATAGATAGAGTTTGTCCGCCCAGCATCACTAGCTTGGTGGGCAATTGCGTTCAAGGCTATTGCTTGCCCTTACCGTGTCACACCAAAATATGTGCGATGTGAAGAAATCTTCGAGAAGCTGAAGAGTATGGGGACCACCTATACTAGCCGTGAGAGGCTGCCGCCTTATGCTCCATTTTACGCACATAAGAGGTACCCGTTCCACAAAAATCAACCAGGTCACACCGCTGATGAATGCATGGCTTTTAGGAGAAGAATCATAAGATTGATTGATGATAAGACAATCAATAACCTGTGGGGACCCCAGTCGTTATTTGTCATAACCCAAATTACGAGCCGTGCGGGCACCTACCGTATTATTATCTAGTAGGTGAACCCGTACCAACCAACCCAATATTCAAACATATTTTTATTACTATAATATAATTAATGATCACAATTTAAAATAAAGATTCATAATGACCCTATTATCAATACAAGAGAACTGAAAAGTTCCCGGGATCTAGTCTAGTTAGGTACAAGAACTCCTATTACACAAGATTAAAACCAAAATAAACGACACAGTCTCTGCCTGGAATGAGATAAGCAAGGTTGTAGGAAGATATCCGGTAGTCCACTAAGAGAAACTTCAAATAATAACCTGCAACCCATCTACACCCAAAAAAGATGTAGCAAAAGTAGTATCAGTACACCACACGTACTGGTAAGCATCATAGGTCAACTAAGATTAGTTCACGCAACACAATATAAAATCAACAAGACAAACAGATAAGTCAACGTACACCCTCAAGACTCCCAATATAGACAACTACACTGGTACGGACTCACCTCTCTAACTCCTGGTTAATCCAGTTCCCTTATTACCACAATAACACCAACTACCCGACTAATCAAAGTGTAGTTCTACTTCGTATTTCTTTTAGGGCCAAATAATTAGTCTTTATCTCATCAATTCCATTAACGTCTACCCTTTGATTATTAGTCCTAGAGTTTTCTATTCGGTTCACTCACTAGGATATGATGCATCCGCAGAAACGTACTCAACGCACTTTCACCAAACACTGTGACACTCTAAATCCGTAAAATTTAACACAAAATTTCTGGAACTCAGTAATTCATTCTTACGCCAACACCTTCATGTATGATCAGAATTCCTCAGACAGTTCAACACAAATATAGGAGATGCACAATGCAATTATAGTAGAATGACAACATGCAAGCATGAGGATATGAAGGTATGTAATGCAATGCAATAACCCAATACACAAACTGTACATACATGCTAATTGGTGTCTTTGACCAATAGTCATGACCTACAGGGGACCCATGGTGTCCATGTACCCTCGCTCTGGAATCTTACCTCGGATCATGAGCCTTTAACTTAGGCAACATCCTCACCCCCGTCAAATGAGCCCGAAATCTAGGTCACATTACTATCAATGAATTAATTTTCAAGTAGTACCTCATATTCAACCCAACTCGGCTAGAAAATCGGGTAGTACCACTAATATTTACTCAGACTTCCCGCTCCAGGCAGTATTCAATAAATACAAGTAAATATATGCAACGATGCTAATGAATAAAATCAATATCACGAAATATGCCCTTAACGAGCGCAACACTATTATGCCTTAGCTTCAACTCACCCAGTGCAACCCTTTTTATTGACAAGAATGAATAACCATACGAATATTGCAAACAACTCAACAATTTATTGCGGAAACTAAATATACCTTGGAATAATTACGCTAATCTACGGGGTAACCTTCCTTAATAGCGACAAGTGATCTCTCCCAAATCCGCAAAACACAAACATCAACAAAACTTAGAACTTTGTATCCATTTATGCACTCGCTGTTATCCTAATTACTATAAATATATACAACTTCCATTAAATTATGAGTATATCCATCCGAACTCCGTGTTCGAAGGTCTAATCATGCTTTTTCCCGTCAATTCTATGCGTATATATGACTCATTAATCAAAGTCTAACTCAAATAAACCGTAACCTACCTCGATGATGAGCAGCTATTCGAACTTTCATGAAGTATCCACCCTCCTAGCTTTTATCCGAAATCCGTGAGAGATGATAATTGATGGAGAAGTCGTGAAGAATGTTGAAGGAGACTCTTTTTCATGGTGTCAAGTGTTTTTCTCAATGTAAAACCTAATAGAGGGTGCAATATAAAACTAAGTATGGGAAAACGCATTCACTAGTCTGCGCTATCCGCTGCGGCGGACAAGGGGCTCGTTATGGCGAGACCGCTTTGGCAGATACAGGCTTGCTACAGCGAGACCTCTGCAGCGGCGCCCTGTCCATGCCCTGTCCACTGCTATGGACTAAGCTTGCCTAGGCCCACAACTTTTTCACTCTTTTCGAAACTGATTTTTCCAACTATTAATTATTTAGACACCCTATATATCTTATCTTTTAAGATCTTGGGCTTCGATTTGGCATGGGTTTGCGAAGTATTAAATAATGACCAGGCGAGTCATTACATCAGATACCAATTAAACTACAGTTTGTCGCCGAATGGCGTGGGATAGGGTAATGGTCACGCTCCTAACCCTTACACCCTAGGAGGTAGGATTTTGAGTTATCGTCGCGAGAAGGGAAAATTACAAAGCAGGTGGATGTTGCGCAGTCCACTACAGTATTGAGTAGCCCGCTATAGCGGTACCGCTACAGCAGTACACGAGCAGTTTTTAAAGATGGGGTGATTCATTTCACCCCTCATTCTTCCCCCATTACTCCCATAACCGAAAAATCTCCCAACCCTCATGAAAATCTTTCTCCCCATTCATCTCCCTAGACCCGTTATCTCCCCCCTCAATTCCCATTTAAACACCCTACCCCCTCAATTACTCATTATACTACCTATATACTTAAAGAAAAGGAAGAATTTCTATGTAGGCCAAGGTTCACTTTTAGAGCAAAAGCTTGCAGATCTCCATCTATTTTTCAGGTATGTACTCCTCTCATCGTCCTACAACTTGATTACAACCTTTTATTTCGAAAATTCCATGCCTAAGTTGTTAGATTAAAGTATAAATGTTGGTCGTTTGAAACGAAGGTTTTTGATTCCTTGGGGTATGAGGTTTTGGGGTCATGACGGGTTATTTCTTTGTTCACACTGTCCTAGCATCACTTACTACTAAAGATCTGCTTAAAATGGGGTAGTTTATGTTGGGGTGGGGGTGTTTGGTAGAAATGCATTTTTGATGATTTTGCTCAAAATTTTGGTGCTCATTGTGGTTGAAATATAGTGCTATAAGTTGTAAAAGTCATGCATGCTATCATAGTACTTGATCCTTGCCAAAAATGTTAGAACTATAGTGAAATTTTAGGGTTTTCAAATTTGGGGTCATAAGGTTTCTCGCTGACCTTATATGTATATCTGGTTCGGCTCCCAATGCACTCGGATGCATTTTAGGACTTGGGTTAGGAAGTTAGAATTGAGGTATCAGGGGTTGAATCGATCAACAAGACCTCTGTTGGGAACTTTGAGGCCACGAGTGCATTCGTAGCGTGTTTTTATGTGTGTACGTATGCGGTTTGTGAGCAGATGGCCTCAGAAATTAGACGAAAATTCGGGTTGATTTGTGGAACTGAGAATAGTTTCTGGTGTCTGGTGCCCGCTTTGGCGGCACCAGCATCGCGGCAGAGGTGCCGCTGTAGCGATCACCCTACCACTGAAGCGATCTGTGCCATTTGGGAATTACCGCTGTAGGGGTCATGGGATTGCTGGGGCGGCACCGCTGGAGCGGTAATATTGTTACAGAAGCGGGTGACGGACAGTTAGTTCATTAAATGAAGTGTTAAATGCCTTAAGTCCCTCATTTATTTACATTCCAAAAATTAAGCTCTTGGGTACAATTCTCGAGGATTCTTGGAGAAGATTCTTGATGGTAAGTTGTTACACCCCGAAAAATTTCATGTTACCAAGACTGTAGACGGCTTATGTTCCACCTCGCAGTTTGGACGTTGAGTTCCGTAGGTGTTAACTGCTTAATTATGAACACTGGAGTGATATGCGCCTATCTTATGGTTATAAGGGTTTAAGTTCATATAGTAAACTATGGAAGGATTGAAGGGTAAGTGAATTAAGAAAATTAAATTTGTTGGAACTTGAAATTTCGTGTTACCAAGACTGTAGACGGCTTATGTTCCACCTCGCAGTTTGGACGTTGAGTTCCGTAGGTGTTAACTGCTTAATTATGAACCTTTGGAGTGATATGCGCCTATCTTATGGTTATAAGGGTTTAAGTTCATATAGTAAACTATGGAAGGATTGAAGGGTAAGTGAATTAAGAAAATTAAATTTGTTGGAACTTGAAAGAAAATATGAGGGGCAATTTTGGCCCAACTTGGAGAAAGAATATCTTTTAGTAGATGAGGAGTTTTGAAGCAAAGTAAAAGCCTAAAATAAAGTTCACCGTGTCTAGTTTCCAATGCAATAAACCGCTCATCGATACGACATCGAAGTGGAGAATTATGGATGTTACAAGTTAGGCTGAGAGAGAAACGCTACGATACCGCAGAGCTAGGAGCTGCTACGCTGATGCGACTTGCCACGATCTTGCTACAGTGATCCCGACCTGAATTTGACCCGCTATTTAAGGATCAAGTCTGATCCTAAACCTCATTTTCAGCCCAAGAATACTCCAAATATTTCCCAAATTTTCTAGAAAATTCTTCCAACTTCCGTCCACTAGATTTTAACGCAAATTAAGTGAAATCCCCGAACTTAAGTTCAGACAACACATAGCTGCGATTATAATATCGCATTGCGGAGAAACTTATCTTGGATTCAAGGTGATAATTGAAGATATTGCAATTCTTGTGGGTGAGAGGTATGAATCTTTTCTTATTAGTATTGATTTAAGTTTTTTTACGAGGAAAAGTTACTAAATGAGCGTATAATGAATTTATGGGTCGAGAAATTGGATAAAACATCGTGTGGGATGTTTATGGAATATTTTGATATTTATAAAATTGTTGTTGATGTTGGTATTGTTGTGTTGTTATTGGTTGCTGAATTGAGATTTTGGGCTAGGAATATAAACAGAGGAGATGCTGTCGAAATTTCGGCAGATTCTAGAAAGATTTTTTTGGAGGCTTAGGATAAGTATATAACAATGGGCCTAACAATAGTATGAATGGTTGTATATGTAGATTTCAAAACAGGAGGTAGGTTGGAAAGTCGAGAAGCGAGCTTCCAGGTATGTTAAGGCTATCCGTTCCTTCTTTTTGGCATGATCTATGACAAGTGCGAAGCGTGATGATATCCATAATGAATCCACTCCTAGATGTAGGATATCCTGAGTTTCTTGACTTCTTAAGCCCGAAGGGGCATCCATAAGTTCTGCGATTTCATAACGATGTCTAATTCCCGAAAGGGACATTCTTAAGGTTTCCTTATTTCCATGCATTTCATATTTGATTTTTGAGTCTCGAAGGAGACAAATGAAAAGGGGAAGAAGTACCCATTTTTGAGAAAAAGGGGAAGAAGTTCCCATTTTTAAGAAAAGGGAAGAAGTTCCCGTTTTGAACAAAAAGTTGCTCCGAAGGGAGTCTTTTGACGGTTTCCAAAGATATTCATGCATTGCATATTTACATACATGCACGACATCATTTCATAGGGAAGGGAAAAAGGGATAAGGCTTTATACACGCAAACCACCTGATCAGCTGGTATACGATGATTATGATGCCCAAAGGGGCTGCCCGAAGGGGCCATTATGCTATTATGCCCGAAGGAGGGCGCGTGCGAGGCGAAGGCATGCATTATATATATATATATATATATATATATATATATATATATATATATATGTTTATCAGAGTTGGTTACATGTACAGATTGAGTCTGTTACTCTTTTATCATTTGAGTCGAGATATATTGTTTCAGTTCTGCCTTACATACTCGGTACATTGTTCGTACTGACGTCCCTTTGCCTGTGGGCGCTGCGTTTCATGCCACGCAGGTGTATACAGATGAGTAGGAGACATTGGCTATAGGATGTTCCTAGGCTATCAGCTGGATTTGTGAGTTCCATCTCAGTTCAGAGTGTTGCCGAGTCAGAGTACTTATGTTATGGTATCTCGTGTATGTTAGAGACTTTTGCGAACAGTTTCCTGTGGATAGTACGTCGAGATGTCGGCAATTGTGTAAAGCGACCATGCAGGTCGATGTGTTTTTATGCTTTATTTTTTTTTAAAAGATTTTATTGTGACTAAAGGTTTTCTTTGAATTAACGATAAGGGAGAAGTCCCTGATTTGATGAATGAGTTTTATTGAAAAGTTTTTTGACCTGACGGAAGCGTCATTTCGTAGATTAAAGGTTCACAAAAAGTTGTGACTCCTGGATGGAATAGTAGTATGGCACTCAGCCGAGTAGGGTTTTGGGTGTCAGTTGCAGCCCCCCAGTTTGGGTCGTGACAGAAGTGATATCAGAGCAGTTCGTCCTAGGGGTTGTCTGCAAAGTCGTGTCCAGTAGAGTCTTGTTTATGGGTGTGAAGCGCGCCACATTTATAAACAGGAGGCTACAGGGCATTTAGGATGGATCCCTTATTGCATATCTAAGATCGTGCGATGAGAGCCAAGTCATAGGAAATGAAATTCCTTGCCCTAACCCTTGATTTCAGCAGAAGAATGGTACTGACAAAGGAAGTGAATGATGATTTTGGGATTACAGGGACAACAGAAGTTGAAGGAATCAGCACAAAGGTAAGTATTGGTAAAAAGGATTATAAGTCAGATATGGTAAGGATGTTGCAAGTATGATTGAAATGTATAGCTAATGAATGGAAGAGGAAGCGACTAGGGAAGTATAAAAGGACAATCGATAAAGGTTCAAGTATATTCCGAGTTGTGACGCACTAGGTAAGTTCCATCATCTTTGCATTTTACGTTCGATATCGAGGGCTCTATAAGGCATTACATGTATTTTTCTAAATTGCGTGCGAGGTTTGGACAATAAGAAATATAGGGGAAACTGCAAAATCAAAAATTTTCTAAAATTTAAGGACGAGGACCAAAGATTTAAGAGATAACAAAGGTTATACGTCTATGACTGCTACCGATTGATTAAAGGGAAAGTATAGGACAAGTTGATATGGGATGATAAAATAAAGATGACGCTACAAGTGGACATCGGGAATTAGTTATTGGAATCAAAAGTACTCTTCCAGCTGGACAGATAGTTGGGTACATCATTATTTCGAGTATCCCTAGGAATTATTATAGGCAAGATTTGAGATTTAAAGTAGTATTTTTGGGTAATGACAAGTAGGGAACTTGAAGGATTCGTAAGTGGAAGAACAAAAATGATGACGAAAGGATTATTATGGGATGAAATTTCGATCGAGAATGGCAATGTAATACAACACCATAAGGTAAAACCTTTAAGGGGGGAAGCGAGTAAGCTTGAGTACTAGCACAAGGACTGAAATAATATGTGGTAGATGTTGTATTGGGAATGGATTATAGAGATAGTTCGAAGTAAGAATTGTTGTGGAAATAAAATTAACAAAATCTGAAGGCAAGTCAGCAAATGAATAGAGTAACTAAAGAGTATCTTTTGAGACTAGACTGAAAATATTTCGTGGGGAAGAAAAGAGATTGAACGGTATTCCAGTGGGGAACTTAATGTCCACAAAATGGGAAGGACATGATAAGAAAATAGAAGGGAATGCAAGGGATTTTTAAGATGGTCTTGGTGTGCATGAAGAATGGTTTATGAGGAAGATGATTAGTAGTCCGAAGGATTAAATGGGTTACATTCGACGTTTTGTAGGAACAAGGTCTATTGGGGGATTCAGGGAAAGTCGACAAATGAGTTCTGCTGTGGCTTAACATAAAGAGAAGGTTTTCACGACTAACTCAAAAGAAATGATTTATAGAAAGGATTATGGAATTGATTATATGTTAAGGTTGAGTTAATGAATGTCATAAAGATATGGGCTGTTCTGTTATACTTTAGGATACCGGAGATATTAAGATGATTTTATATAAGTTAAATTAGTGAAGTGGGGTTACTTAGTTCCTACAGATCGGGAGTTGTCGGTAAAACGAAGTATAGTCAGAACTTATGTTTGCCATGAATGTAGAGATGATTATATTGAGCAGAGCTACGACTAGTTAGAGAGTTAGCACAATTGCAGAGCGAGGGTTAAGAGGGTATCAAGAGGCAAGTTATGAGATTTAAGGTCAGTAAGGTAAAGATGAGGAAGATACGAGCTATTGGAGTACATGAGGTCATAATTGGTTCAGACCTCAGTTAAGAGAACCGGAAATGTCTTTGCGGTATCCGGAGTATGTTAGTGATTTCTTCAGAAGCATGTTTTCTGACTCATGAGTTTCAAGAGAAAAGAGATTAGCTACAAGAGTAGAAAAAGGTTTGTAAACCTATGATTTTGGTAAATTCAATAGAAGGATGTGAAGAGTATGAGCGGATTTAAATAGGTTAAAAGTCGGGGAATGGACGATAAGATTTCGAGAAGGACAGAAGTAAGCATAGGAAAGAGTGAGCAAATAACCAATAGAGACCCGTTATGGCGATGGTATGACCAAATGCGATATGTTAATGGGAAGAATGATTCGATTAGGGGATGTACCAGAGAAAAGGGATTAGAGACAGAGTACAAGACTAGTTTAAACACTCGAGGACGAATGTTTCTAAGGGGGGATGGATATAACACCCCAGAAAATTTCGTGTTACCAAGACTGTAGACGGCTTATGTTACACCTCGCAGTTTGGAAGTTGAGTTATGTAGGTGTTAATTGCTTAATTGTGAACACTGGAGTGATATGCGCCTATCTTATGGTTATAAGGGTTTAAGTTCATAGAGTAAACTATGGAAGGATTGAAGGGCAAGTGAATTAAGGAAATTAAATTTGTTGGAACTTGAAAAAAAATATGAGGGGCAATTTTGGCCCAACTTGGAGAAAGAATATCTTTTAATAGATGAGGAGTTTTGAAGCAAAGTAAAAGCCTAAAATAAAGTTCGTCGTGTCTAGTTTCCAACACAACAAACCGCTCATCGATACAACATCGAAGTGGAGAATTATGGATGTTACAAGTTAGGTTGATAGAGCAGAAATGCTGCTACGAGAATCGGGTTTTCTGATCTTGCTTGCCACGCATGCGCTACGAAACTACTATAGTGACCCGACCTAAATTTGACCCGCTATTTAAGGATCAAATCTGATCCTAAACCTCATTTTTCAGCCCAAGAATAGTCCAAATATTTCCCAAATTTTCTAGAAAATTCTCCCAACTCCCGTCCACTAGATTTTAGCGCAAATTAAGTGAAATCCCTGAATTTAAGTTCGAACAACACATAGTTGTGATTATAATATTGCGGCGAAACTTGACTTGGATTCAAGGTGATAATCGAAGATATTGCAATTCTAGCAGGTGAGAGGTATGAATCTTTCCTTATTAGTATTGATTTAAGCTTATTTACGGAGGAAAAGTTACCAAATGAGCGTATAATGAATTTATGGGTCGAGAAATTGGATAAAACAACTTGTGGGATGTTTATGGAATATTTTGGTGTTGATAACATTGTTGTTGATGTTGGTATTGTTGTTGTTGTTGGTTGTTGAATTGAGATTTTGGGCTTGGCATATAAACAGAGGAGATGCTGCTGAAAATTCGGCAGATTCTAGAAAGATTTATTTGGAGGCTTAGGATAAGTATATAATAACAGGCCTAACAATAGTATGAATGGTTTTATATGTAGATTTCAAGACAGGAGGTAGGTTGAAAATTCGAGAAGCAAGCTTCCAAGTATGTTAAGGCTATCCGTTCCTTCTTTTTGGCATGATCTATGACAAGTGCAAAGCGTGATGATATACATAATGAATCCACTCCTAGATGTAGGATATCCTGAGTTTCTTGACTTCTTAAGCCCGAAGGGGCATCTATAAGTTGTACGATTTCATAACGATGTCTAATTCCCGAAGGGGACATTCTTAAGGTTTCCTTATTTCCATGCATTTCATATTTGATTTTTGAGTCTCGAAGGAGACAAATGAAAAGGGGACGAAGTTCACATTTTTGAGAAAAAGGGGAAGAAGTTACTATTTTTAAGAAAAGGGAAGTTCCCTTTTTGAATAAAAAGTTGCTCCGAAGGGAGTCTTTTGATGGTTTCCAACGATTTTCATGCATTGCATATTTACATACATGCACGACATAATTTCATGGGGAAGGGGAAAAAGGGCTAAGGTGTTATATACGCAAACCACCTGATCAGCTGGTATACGATGATTATGATGCCCGAAGGTGCCATTATGCTATTATGCCGAAGGGCCGAGCGAGCGAAGGCATGCATTATATATATATATATATATATATATATATATATATATATATATACTCATGTGCATCAAAAGTCCATATGCACATACATGTTTATCGAGTTGATTACATGTACTTGATTAGTCCATTACTCTTTTTATCATCCGAGTCAAGATATATTGTTTCGTTACGCATACATACTCGGTACATTGTTCGTGCCGACGTTCCTTTGCACGGGGGCGCTACGTTTCATGCCACGCAGTAGTGTATAAAGATAGTGAAGACATTGGCTATAGGATGTTCCGAGGCTATCAGCTGGATTTGTGAGCTCCATCTCAGTTCGGAGTGTTGCCGAGTCAGAGTACTTATGTTATGGTATCTCGTGTATGTTAGAGACTTTTACAGACAGTGTCCTGTGGATAGTACGTTGAGATGTCGATATTTGTGTAAAGCGACCATACAGGTCGATGTGTTTTTATGCTTTATTTTTTTTAAAGATTTTATTGTGACTAAAGGTTTTCTTTGAATTAACGATAAGGAGAAGTCCTTTGATTTGACGAAAGAGTTTTATTGAAAAGTTTTTTTGACGGAAGCGTCATTTCGTAGATTAAAGGTTCACAAAAAGTTGTGACTCCTGGATGGAATAGTAGTATAGCACTCAGCCGAGTAGGGTTTTGGGTGTCAGTTGTGGCCCCCCGGTTTGGGTCGTGACATAAGTCCTTCTAATCCGTTGATATTTCATAATCCCTAATCATCTTAGAATCTCTTTTTCCTTATTAGTTCAGTAGTTATGGAAGATTAGAGTGGGTTTAATGGATAGTTCATCTAGGCTTCTAAATCAAGATTTCTTGGTTAGGTTTATGCTAGATTATGATGTATCTAAGGTTGTTAATCAAATACCTTCCATTATTAGTGTTGATTTCTTGAATTTAAGAGTTAGGGTTTATACCCAAAATTGGGGGTTTTGCTTGGATTTTGAAATTGGATGAATCCTTGAGTTAATTTAGGAATTGATTGATGGGTTTTGATCACCTAGTGTCTAATTGGATAATTTGCCCCCGAATTTCCCGTTTTGACCTTATGGGCCCGTTTTCCCAAATTCTAGGGTTGGTTTTGACCTAATTTGAATTATAGCAATATAGGCATCGATATTTATGATTTTTAATCTAGATTTCGAATATGCCTAGACTTTCTTGATCTTGAGGCTCAGCGGAAAGGGAAGGCTAAGGAGTGACTGTTGGTGTTATTCTTTGTGTTCGTCCTTCCAGGTAGGTTATGGTTTATCCTTTGTGAGACTTCGTGTTACGAAGTATATATTTAGATGATATTGTTGGAGAGAGCATGTAAACCTTCCGGTATGAAGTTGAGTTAGATATTGTCTTAGTTTGGGCCCTATTGTGTGATTGGAGCCAGCCACCCGTTGTGTTGTGACTTGATTGCTCTATGGTTATTTGGCTTGATGCCATGTAGTAATAGTAGATATCAGAGACTATTGATATATCTTGCTCATGATATTGTGGTACCTCACTTGATAATGTTGATACGGGGATATTATTCTATATGACTTGTGTAGTCTTTCATGATATGGTTGGCATACCTATGCTTGGTACTTGTGATATCGATCTGTGTATTGATGTTGACTCATATATTGCATGCATTCTCATCCCTCATGATATACTGTTGATACATTGATGATACTTGAGGAAACACTGGGATGAGCTAGGCTCAGTTTGCATGAGAGTGGCGTGAGAGTTCGATATCCGATGGTTGTACCAGAATCGTGGATTGAGTGACACGATTATCGAGATTTATGCTGAAACCGTGAGGTATATGGACTTCGAGGGTCCCCCGTAGGTTGTGCTACCGAGATGTCGATACTTTCGTCCAGAGTACATGTGTACACAGCATTGCATTGCATTATGGCTTGTATTGTTATGATTTGGTGATTTACTTGGTAGTTGGTTTCGAACTGGACATATTGAGAGTGGGCACACTTGGGTTTAGATGCTTCAACCTAGGTGATGACGGGTACTTGGTTCTGACTTGTGTTTGACTTATACTTGTTGATTTATCAGCCTATCTTGCTTTATTGTCTGAATTATGTTAGCTATACTTAGTTAGCCTATGATACCTACCGATCTTGTGGTTTTTGTCGCACCGTACTTGTATAACTTTTATGAATGCGAGTTCCGGAGTTGGATGTTGGCTTCCGTCTCCGTGGGCCGATAGTCGTTATCGATTATAGCTTAGGAGTTTTACATGGTGAGGATCGGACGTTGGCTGCCTTGAAGACTCCTCTTATCTATGTCTTATTTTCCATTCTGAGACATATTCAGCTTATTATATTTCTAGACTTTTATATTTCTAGCTAGATGCTCTTGTATGGATTAGACCAGACTGCGGGTGTATTTTCTTATTTCCGCACTTGTTCTATATTATTATTGTCAGACTTATGTGATTTATTCTCTTTCGCATACCTTGTTGTTTATCACATTTTTTTTTACTATCGTTGGGTTGAGGGTTCGCTTATCGAGGTGGGAACGGTAAGTGCCCCACTACTTAGCTAAATTGGTTCGTGATAAGTTGGTATCAGAGCCTTAGGTTACCTGATCTATAATACAAGAAGCGTGTACGGTAAATCTTATGGATCGGTACGATGAGCTTCGTACTTATACGAGAGGTATAGGACATTTAGAAATCTCGCCTTTCATTCTTTCGTGCTCTTTATTCTAATGGTATACGGAACAATCGGCGGTATACTATATTATCTCTTCGGTTAAAAGATGGTGAGGACTCGGCTCTTGCTTTGAGGGTCGGTACCGGATCCTGCGGTATGGTGGCGGCACTGGTGGGCGACGCGGCCAAGGGCGCGGCGAGCTAGAGGCCACGGGGCCGAGGGTAGGGTCGGGGCTGCGGCGTGGGACGGCGGCGTGAGGGGATTTCCGTCTCGAACTTTGAGGATCGACGAGGATCGAGACCGGTACGCCGAGGATGGTGTGGCCCGGCACGGACACGACCGAGATTAGCCCGATCCAGCCTATGGAGGATCTATGGCCGTGTTCCTCGTCTAGATGCCTAACGAAACGAGGTTCTTCTTGGTATTACCACTCCTGGCGGAGATTCACAGACTAGAGTTGGGGCGCAGATCCTTGAGGAGAGACCTACTTGGGTAGCACACCCTGCTGCAGCTATAGCTCCCCGTATTAATGCAGTGCCAGCCCTGGGTGATGATCTTAGGCTCGTGGAGGGTGCTGTTATGACCCTGTCTGATCGGGATCTTGTTGGGAGGTTTAGAAAGTTGGAGCCGCTGAGGTTTTCGGGTACTACAACAGGGGATGCTTGTGAGTTCATCTTGGATATGCATGAGTTACTACATAGGGTGGGGATCGTGGAGACCTATGGAGTTGACTATATGTCCTACCAGTTTCGCGGCGACGTGAAGACGTGGTGGAGGTATTTTGTTGCTTGCAGACCTGAGGGTTCTCCTCTCCTTACTTGGACTCAGTTCTACCGGGCCTTCTTTGAGAAGTATGTGCCCCGGTCTTTAAGAGAGGTGCGTAGGGAGGGTTTCTACATCTTGAGCAGAGGGGTATGTCTGTGGAGGCTTATGTGACCCCCTATCTGTATCTGGCCAGTTATTCTACTCCTTTGATCCCTATGGAGCCTGATAGGATTAGGCATTTTATTAGTAGGCTAGTTGGTTCACTTCAGATTCCTTTCCTTTAGATGAAGGCTATGGGGGCTTCCTTCTAGTCTATCATTGAGTATGCTTCTTTGGTAGAGGCCGCTAAGGCCCGTGGATTTGGAGGTGGTGGTGAGAAGAAGCAGCGTTAGATTGGGAGTTATGGTGGTTCTAGTTTGAGGGGCGCCGGTCAGTCTTTTAGGCCATATCAGCCATATTCCGGCCGCCCTGTGCATTCAGCTTTGCAGGCTTCCTCCAGTGAGTCCCCCAAGTAGAGAGCTCCTGAGAGTTCATTTTCTTGATCGGTAGAAAGGGTTGTTTAATCCGGGTCCTCAGCTTCAGTTTATCAGCCTCCAACCTCTCTGACCTATTTTTCATATGGAGAGATTAGGCATGTTGATAGGAGATGTCCCCGACCCAGGCGGGATTATCAAACACCGAGGACTCTGACATTATCTGGAGGTCCAGGTGGTGCTTCTCAGAGGGGTGGTGCTCAGTCAGGGCGCGGTGGTTCTCTGGGTTCTAGAAGTGGATCCCAGGCAGTTAAAGGTGGGTCCCAGAGTGTGAGAAGGGGATCTTAGACTGGACGTGGTGGGCCCCATTATTACTCGTTTTCGGTTTGGCACAGGCAGAGGCCTCAGATGCTGTTATTTCAGGTACCATTTCTGTCCGTCACAGAGTAGCATCAGTGTTTTTTGATCATGGATTTACTTATTCGTATGTGTCTGCATATCATGCCGTTGATTGGGATTTGCCTTGTGATAACATAGATATACCTGTTCATGTGTCTACTCCGGTTGGAGATTCTGTTGCCGTGGATTGAGTTTATCTGTCATGTTTGGTTACTTTTATGGGGTATGACACTTGGGTAGATTTGATGATCCTTGATATGGTGGACTTTGATATTATCTTGGGTATGACCTGACTTTCTCCTTACCATGCGATCTTGGACTGTCATGCTAAGATAGTCACCTTAGCCATACCGGGCATCCCTAGATTTTAGTGGAGGGGAACTCCTAGCCCCGCTCCGAAGAAGATCATTTCCTACCTTCAGGCGAAAAAGTTAGTCAACAAGGGGTGTTAAGCTTATCTGGCTCATGTGCGTGACACGACGGTTGCATCTCTACCCCTAGAGTCCATTCATATTGTGAGCGAGTTCGCGGAGGTATTCCCGTCTGATCTGTCGGGTATGCTACCCGATCGCGATATTGACTTCTGTATTGATTTGGATCTGGGCACTCACCCTATTTCTATTCCACCATATCGGATGGCACCTGTCAAGTTGAGAGAGCTTAAGGAGCAGTTACAGGATTTATTGAGCAAGGAGTTCATTAGATCGAGTGTCTCCCCTTAGGGTGCTCTTGTGTTAGTTGTGAAGAAGAAAGATGTAACCATGAGGATGTGCATTGACTATCCCCTAATGAATAAGGTTACTATTCAGAACAAGTATCCTTTGCCTCGTATTAATGACTTATTTGACCAGCTTCAGGGTGCTTCAGTGTTTTCAAAGATTGACTTGCGTTCAGGCTACCACTAGTTGAGGATCGAGCGAGAATATTTCGAAGACGACCCGAGACGAGATATGGACACTATGAGTTTACGGTGATGTCTTTTGGGCTTACCGTGCCGGTTGCATTTATGACTTTGATGAATAGAATCTTTAGGCCATTCCTTGACTCCTTCGTGATTGTGTTTATTGATGATATCTTGGTGTATTACAAGAGCAGGGTGGAGCATGAGACCCATTTTCGTACTGTTCCTAGGTTGTTGAAGAAGCATAGCTTGTTTGCTAAGTTTTCGAAGTGTGAGTTTTGGTGGGAGTCTGTGGCATTCTTGGGCCATGTTGTGTCTAAGGATGGGATTATGGTTGACCCACAGAAGATTGAGGCTGTGAGGGGTTGGGCAAGGCCCACTACTATTACCGAGGTTCATAGTTTTATGGGTTTGGCCAGCTACTACCGCTGCTTTGTGAAGGATTTTGCGCTATTGCTTCATCTTTGACCAGATTGACTCAGAAAGATGTTCCCTTCCAGTGGTCCGATGATTATGAGGAGAGCTTTCAAAAGCTCAAGCTTCTTTTGACTTCAGCCCCGATCTTAGTATTACCCGTGGAGGGTAAGGATTTCACGATCTATTGTGATGCATCCCATATGGTTATGGGTGCTGTGTTGATGCAGGATGGTAGAGTGATAGCTTGTGCTTTCTGTCAGTTGAAGATTCATGAGAAGAATTACCCTACCCATGATTTGGAGTTGTTGGCCGTGCTATTTTCTTTGAAGATTTGGAGGCATTGTTTGTACGGTGTCCATTGTGAGGTTTTCACCGATCACCGTAGCCTTCAGCATGTGTTTACCCAGAGAGATCTTAATTCTAGGCAGCGCCGATAGATGGAGCTCTTGAAAAACTATGACGTCTCTATTCTTTATCATCCCGGGAAGGCCAATGTTGTGGTTGATGCCTTGAGTCGCAAGGCAGTAAGTATGGGGAGTTTAGCTCGTTTGATTGTTTCTGAGCGTCCGTTGGCCATAGAGGTTCAGACTTTGGCAAACGAGTTTTGTTCGCCTTGATATTTCGGCCCGAGAGCGGGCGTTTGGCTTGTGTAGGCGAAGTCATCTTTGAGCCGTTTGGATTGGCTTATAGCTTAAAGTACATTTGCGACTTATAAAAAATGAAAAAAATAAGTTGGGGTAGTCCAACTTATTTTTTTTTGGCTTATAAGGCTCTTTTCGACTTATAAGTTTACTTTTAGATAAACTAAGTTAAATGGGTCCAATTATTTTTTTGAGCTTATTTTAAGCACAAAATGACTTTAAAATTTGACGACCAAACACTCAAAAAAGCTAAAAACAGCTTATAAGCCAACTTATAAGCCAATCCAAACGGGCTCTTTATTGGATTAGATCAGGAATCATCAGTTTGAGGATCCTCAGTTGAGCAAGATTCGAGATAGAGTTTTGAGGGGTGAGGCCAAGGAGGCCATGATTGATTCTGAGGCATTTTGAGGATTAAGGGACGCGTTTGCGTTCCTCGTGTTGGTGATTTGATTCAATTGATCTTGTCCCAAGCTCATATCTCTCGATATTCCATTCATCCAGGGGCGACTAAGATGTATCGTGATTTGAGGCAGTATTATTGGTGGCGTCAGATGAAGAGAGATATAGTGGATTTCGTGGCTAAGTGTGGGAATTGTCAGAAAGTTAAGTATGAGCACCAGCGACCCGACGGTGTACTTCAGAGAATGCCCATTCCCGAGTGGAAGTAGGAGAGGATTGCTATGGATTTTGCCCATTCCCGAGTGGAAGTGAGTGAGGATTGCCATGAATTTTGTTGTGGGTCTTCCGAAGACCCTGGGTGTCACGACCCGGCCAGAGGGCCATGACGGGCACCCGGAGCTAACCTACCGAGCACCTCTTAACATATCCTTATAATCACATCTAGGTAAGCCCCATGGCTAACTCATAATTACCATGCGCCAAATAACACGAATCTTCATTGGAAGTAGGCGCCTTTATATAACATCACTAACAGTGCCCATATATACACAAGCCGGCAAGGCTATCAAAATGATATACAAAATGTGAGCCGATAAAGGGCGAGGATATCTAGCTATACATATCTGTCTACGAGCCTCTACGAAGAGTATGTAATATCATAAAGACGGACAGGACCTCGCCATGCCCATGTATGTACACAAAAGAATAATACCAACTACTGCAGCTCCGGATCAAATGGAGCACTGCTATGCAATCTCTGACGAAGCAGCCTAGGGGTCGAGTCTGTATCCCTATCTACCTGCGGGCATTTCAATACCAAATCAATTAAAGTACCGCAATATCATAGTCATGATGTAACACTAGTCATAATTTCCCAACGTCTCAACGTGGCCACAAGCCAATAAGTAACAAGATAAGTAAATCAACACAACGGGGTGGCTATCCCTCAAATCATACAACAAGGCCCAACCTAAGACAATATCCAACCCAATTTCGCCTTTAAAGGTTTACATGATTTCTCCGTTTCATCTATACCCGTATATTAAAGTCTAACCGGAGTCTACCAAAAGGGGAAACCCGTAACCTACCTCGAGGTCGAGCGGGTGCCACAAACATCCGTTGATCTTCAACCCGTACTTCATGTCATACTCTGCAATGAAAGGCCTTGAAACGTCAAGAGACCCCAACGAGATAAGAATCACCATTTAAGGTTGGTCATATAAGATTTCGAATTTAACAAGAACGAATTGTAAATAAGATTCAACTAGATTTCCTAGACATTTAATGCTAAGTGATTCCTTTTCCTTAAAACTATAATTAATACTCACCACTAGGAGTTACTAGCTTATTCAAGTCACCATTTTTAGTCCATTTTATAGAAGTTCCAATTTCAAGATTAAAAGAGGAAACCCATCTACAATTTGAGGACATCTATGAGAAATCTAGGTTATTTGTCCTTCTAGACTCATAAGCATGAGAGCTATAATCAACACTATAGATACTAGAGTATGGTCTATCTATTTATTCACCTAAGTTCATGCATTGGCATCCTCCATTTTTATTAGCTTCTTGATGGGGACTTAAAAACAAATCAACAATGTGAAGAGAAATGAATAGGAGGAATTAGGAGGGTTACCTTTACTAAGAAGATCCAGGTGTATGCTCCAAAGAGACTCTAGGGGCGGCTGAACTTTAGGGTTTTGAGAAAAATGGGGTCAAATCCCATAATGAGCTTTTAAATAGGAAAATAACTGCTCGTCGCTGCTTTTGTGGTCTGGGATCCGCTTCAGCTGTACCGCTCTGGCGGTAAGAGCATTGCTGGGGTGGTCCTTTAGAAATTACACAGCCGCTGTTGTGCAAGCACTGGGGCTGAAATGCTAATGTTATAACGGCCTCAATGGGCCCAGTGGCCCAAAGTCAATATTTTACACACGATTCGCACTACTGAACCGATCAAGTTAGTGATTTTTAAGAGCATAACGATCTGAAGGTATTTTAAGATCTGTCAAGGCCGCGAATTTCTTGGGAATCACAGTACCGACGAGACGGGTTGTTACATATGCAATGGCCATTATATGTTGCGGCGTGCAACTCGATCCAATATGTGTTGCGGAACATGGAACCCGATCCACTATATGTTGCGAAACGTAGGACCCGGTCCAAATACATGTATATATGTGTTGCAGCATGCAACCCGATGTAAATACATGAGTATGAATGCGTGAATGATATAATACCCAATAAATGAGAGATGTGGTTTTACAATCATGATAAGGCAACCAAGCATCAAGTCTTGTAACACACACATGACAACAAGCCAATAGATCACAATAAGGAAACAAGACAAAATCAAACAACAATACCAACCTAGGTAATCCATTCCAACTACATACCGAAGGCGTAACATGCTTTCTCCAACAATCACTAACCCTACATATGTTTCGCTGACTGAACTCTAACCATACGGTAAACTAAAATCATCAATAGAACTCAACAATGTGGCACATACTTAGTCATGCTAAACAGTCACTAACACTCACAACCAATAAGACACCCAACAAGAATCACGAGGCAATGAGCCACACATAATAGTACCAACCTAGGACTATCCATCCCAACACCATTTCCAGAGACCTAGGCATGCTTTCTCCGTCAATCTCTACTGTACATGTATGAAATCCAAATTGGAGTCTAATTCAAGTAAGCCGTAACTTACCTCGAGACCGAGTAGGTGCCACGAACATCCACTTGATCTTCATCTTCCATTTCTGAAAAGGAAACCGAGAGGGAGAGGTCTAGGGATAGCAAGGAATCCGAGTGAGAAAGTGTCAAGGATTAAGGTATGCATACGCATTAAGAATCTAGAGAGTCTAAATACACTCCGAGACCACAAGGGTAAAATCAGAACTTTTCCTCAAATTAGGTTTTCTAAGTTTTCATTGACTAATAAACTAGATTTCATGGTTATCTACTCCAAAACAAGTCATAAATAGCATTCTTCTTTTAAATCCCCAATTTCAAGAAACCCAAGACTTAACCCACTTGTAAAAATAGGGGAAGAATAGGATTTGTGGTTGGTTAATTAAACTAGAATGGGAATGTAAGAGTTCCTTCGAAAATGCCATGATTCTAAGTAATAAAAACCCATTTTACCTTCCTAGGGTTTTTTTTCAAGTTAGGAAATCACCATTTTTATTAAACCCTATAATCAAAACTTAGTAAATGAGGAAAAAGATTCAAGGGAGATGAAATAAATAAGGTCTAGATGTTACCTTTCCCAAGGTTCCATAAGATTTGCTCTGAAAATTCCCCAAATGGAGGCTTGGATTGAGAATTGGGTGAAAAATGAGGTCAAATCCCGAAATGAACTTTAAATACTAGGTCTGCCCAGCGTCATCCGCTGTGGTGAACAATCGACCACTATAGCGAGCCACTGCTATGGCGAACAATCGACCGCAGGGGCGAAATCGAGGAAGTCCGACTCTTCCGCCATGGCGGAAGTGAGATCCGCTATAGCGGACGTGAGATCCGCTATGGCGGAAAGCTTTAGTCATGAGCAGCCCACTATAGTGAGCAGCTATTCAACTTTGGGCAGAGACCCGGCGCATTGCGGTCCACCCCTCGTTGTCGGGAATCGGGCCCGGTGCCCTACTTGATTTTTAATTTTATTTTCGACTACGGGTCAACTTAAACAGAAATCCCCTGCGTAAAACTAACGGCACAGCTGATCAAGGTGGTTTTAGGATACAAATTAAGGAAAGCTCGGTAACGGCCAAACGGGTCGCTACACTCTATGTCGTTCCAAAGTTGTTTGATGTCTCCAAAGGAACTCATCACATGTTTTACTTCTAACTTTCGAAACTATTTCTTTTTTATTTAATTTCAGGTTATTTATGCTCACATATCTCATCATGTTTGAACTGCTTCTCGATTTTTGTGTGTCATCTTTAAGCAAGAATCACAATAATTTTTTCTATATCATTCTAATGTTTCCTTGAATGAACTTATCCGATGTTTTAATTTCAACTTTCAAAATTCTTTTTGTTTTGTTTAAGAACTAGTTTCTTGGCATGCGTTTTGCACCTATATTATATGTCATTTAATATGTGATTTTGTAAAATAATATTAATATTATTAAAAAAAGATTTTGAGTAAAACTTATAAATAAAGGATAGAGTACAATTTTGTAAATGATCAATATGGATTGTCATATAGTGACTTGTTTGCCGATGTCAAAATGATTGGATATCGTCTAAATCTACGAAGATGAACAATCAAAAAGTAATCACACACATGTGAAGTTTTTTTCGTTTAATTTTATATATGAAGTACAAATATGTAATGAAGCGTACGTCACCTACTACTTCCTTACATATGATATTCATGTTGTATATTCCTTTCACTTATTTCGGTTGTTTTGTCCTGACTTAGACTCTTCCTATCAAGATTGATATCACTCTTCAAAGTGTAACATAGTTGGTCATGTGAGAAATATGTGTGGTAAATGCGATCCAACATGAGGAAGTGGTTGACCCTGTGTTTTATTTATCATCACAATTTGATGGGGTTAAGGCCAATTTTTTTAGAAGGACACATGCTTGGTTGCAGATTAAAACACTAACATGACAAAAGTCAAGTGTTAATTACTTATTTTATATTTTTAAAATTTTCACCATTCTTTTAAGTAAAATCTTCGAATAAAGTCACAGTTGTGTGATAACATATGTATGTTAAAATTACTCTTTAACGTAAATGACATAAAGTGGTAGGAGTATATGGGACATCAAATGAATATTATCATGAAAATTTCAAAGGAACTCGTCACATGTTTTAATTACACCTTTCAAATAAATTTCTTTTTTATTTAATGTAGGACATACATGCATCACATCCTACTTGGTTTTGCAGTCCCCTTATTGAACATGGTCCACTTTTAACCAGAATAATGATGTTATGGAACAAAACCATCATAAAACAGAATGCTTCACCATGGTGAAACACTTTCCTGAAGAAATTACTAATACATATTAATAGCTTACTGTCACGATCCAATTTACCAAGTCGTGATGGCACTAGTCCCACCGTACTAGTAAGCTAACACAAACCATTAATAGCCTAAAATATAAGGAAATACTAAAAGCAGAATTAAATCATACAAGTCAATTTTAAGTCTTAACAATCTTAAATAGAGATACTTCGAAGTTATTACAAATCTTCCCAAAATCTGATGTCACCAAACACAAGGACTACTAAGAAGTACAAATAGTGTAACGACCCGCCTGGTCGTTATTGGACTTTGCGCAGCTCATGTATGAAAACCCAAGGTATCGTCATAAGATTAGTCCTCAGGGGAGCTTTAAGTGTAATATTTACTCGTAGTTGAAATTAGTTAGGAGCTAAAGAGTTATGGGATCGGGGGAGTCGTTCTCGCCGGCGGAGATAATCGTCCGCCATAGCGATCCGGCTATGTGAAGGATCGATCCGTAACAACGGTATGCGCGGACCAGAACCCGCATTTAATAACCTTATTTCGGGATTTTACAACTTTTATCCACAAACCCCTCTTCTAAGTCGTCATTAGGGTATTCCTAGAGTAACACACTTCGGGACTAGGGAAAGGTGACTCTCCAAATATCCTTCGGGCATTTTCATTAAAGAATTCTCTATCACGGTTATAGGCTTCAAGGCGGGATGGTGGATACTCCATGAACGTTCATGATAGCTGCTCGAAAACGAGGTTGGTCAGGGTTTACTTGAGTAAATCATGTATATGTTATACAATTGATGGGAGAAAGCATGATGAGATCTTCAGACACGGAGTTCGGACAGACATTATTTAGGCTAAGATGAATGCTGATTTCTGTGGGTGATGTGCCATTAAGTAAATAAGTGAAATAGGATGCGTGGTTGATATGTCGAAACAGGATCAAGTAGTGGTAATGGTTTACGATTGATACAATTAGAGGGAGGGTATGCACAATTAGCAAATTGGCCAACCAGGGTCTTATTGTAACGTGGGTGGGGGAGACCTATTCCTAAATTGTGGGTGTCCTCTTTGAGTATTCATGTTTTCATTATTCTATGTACTGAGCATGCGAGAATCGTTAGTATTTACTTCTTGTTTGATTCTGAGTGATTTCTTATTCGTATTACTAACGAGTCGAGTCTGAGTCTGGGTATGGCTGTTGCATGATGACGTGTGTTCTTACTATATGCATCTTCATAGAGTATCCTCATTGTTAGGAGGGTGATTTATTAAGGCTTGTTGTGACTCGTGATAGGGTGACTTGTATTCTTGATATTGATAAATTGATTGTTCACATTCCTTATTGATTGTGGAATGAAAATACATTGTGATGAGAAAGATAATATAAATATGAAAAGGCACATTTGACAGGGGGTGAGGAGGTTGCCAAGTTATAGGATCGTGATCCGAGGTTAGTTCCGGAGCGAGTGGTACATGGACACCATGGGTCCTCTGTAGGTCATGGCTAATGGGTCAAACATTATCATTTAGCATATGTGTACGGATACGATACTAACATTGATTGCATTATACTTGTGTGTTCATAATTGTATTGTTGCAGAGCGGAGTCGGTCTTGTGGCATATAGCCATGGTTTATCCTGGTAAGTACAATTGACTTTCCCATAATAGTGGAGATGAAGCATTTACAATTAACCTCATAGTCTGTTGATAAATAAAAGAAGGTAGGTTGAGTTAACCTCGTATAGGTTGAGTTAACCTCGTTAGCGTGGCTAAGTGGTTGGGGAGTATTTTGATTTGTTATCATTGACTGCAATGATTTACGGTTCTTACTTGATATTTGATGAGTGGGTCGAGTCTGGTATCTATTGTGGGATAAGTGTTTGAATGAGTCTAGTCGTTGAACTTCGAGTGTGTTAAAGTAAGGGAAATAAGGTAAAAAGTTTCCCACCGGGTGTCGGTTGGTAGGAATGCTGAGTTCTGTTCTGTATGAATTAATATAGTTAAATTGGCTTAGGAGTCCTTCTTGAATATGATCATTGTTGACAGTTGGTCCCTACTTCCTAATGTTGTTGGCGTGGTAGTGAGTTATGAGCATGTTAAGTCAAAACAGTGTAGTTCTGAGTAGGATATAACGGGTGTTGCGACTATACTCATTTGTTTATTCTGTTTGATTTTATATCGTGATGCGTAAAATAATCTTAGTCGACCTATGATGCTTACCAGTACATGTGGTGTACTGATACTACTCTTGCTACATCTTTCGGGGTGTAGGTATGTTTCAGGTTGTTGCTTGAAGGCTTCATTAGTGCAGCGGCATATGTCTTCCTACAGCTTCTGTACATCTCATTCCGAAGGCGAAAGCTGTATTATTTGTTTGTTATCCCTCTGTAATTTAGAAGCTCTTGTACTGGTTTAGACTAGATCCTTGGGAAAGTTAAACTATTTTTATATAATTAAAGAAATGCCCTTGTAATGTTTATTCTATTCACAATTGCTTGTTGCATTCATTTTCAAAACAACGTTACGAAGGGGTTGGTTTGGTAAGGGTTCACCTATCAAAAAGCAATATGGTAGGTCCCCGCACGATCCGTAATTTGGGTAGTGACAAATAGTCTGAAAAATACATAATAGGACTGTCTGAAATGAAGAAAGACAGAAGGTAAATGATAGAGGAGAGTCCGGAGCCATCCAGAATCATGGTGCTCACCTTGGTCTCTCAGCAAAGGCTCTAGCGATCAGCCTGATAGTTATGAGCTCCACCGGTACTGGGGACCGAATATACACAGCAAAAGGTACATCAAGTGTGGCACAAGTACAATAAACAATGGGTATTCAGTAGCATCGTTGACTGACCCTTTTCGGAACGAAGACGAGGGTTGGCTCACGATACCACAACCACACTAGTCTATAATAAAAGATAATCAAATTAACAGCTAAACCCACACAACAAATAGATTTCAAGATAAGACAAGTCAAATACCGATAATCACAACAACAGTATATAAGTATGGATGAATGAGATGCAAATGCATTGCAAGGCCAGTTTCCACTTCCCGATATACACACGGTCGAATGTCAACAAATCGTGACCCATGGGGGGCTCATGAGGCCCTATATCACTGCTCCAATAAATCCTCGGATCATGGTCTCATCATATCATATCTCAATAGCATGTCTCTTATTCGACCAGACCCATTTGTCAACGGAACGCGCTAAAGCATCATCCCCCATCCGGAACAAGATTCCCATCGGACTCACATTCATATCCTCAAATCGTATGCGTGAATAAATATAATGTATGAATATGGCATACCACAAGTCAAGAACAAGTATATAAGCATGAAATCCATCATTATAAAGGCTTCATCTTTTACTTCCTTTTTCATTTCAACGAAGATATATGAATGATATGCATACAATAAGACAAGACAGGAAATTATAATAAGAGACATAAAGTACAGGCATCAGACCCCAATCACATAAACAAGGGATAATATTATTCTATCAGCTAGTGCCCAAAGCATGACATTTAGACCAACTATACAATTAAAATTGCGCAAATACCCATAACATGATGACTAGTATCCTATACTGATGCTCGTCACCTCACGAGTATCAGAACCCCCTTAATCACCCCATAACTCTCATATAAGATTCATTTTATCCAACTAAACGTCCAAGAAAGAGTGCAAGGTCTCAACTTGCCTGGAATGCCGATAATCGAATCACAACGCCCTTTTGCCAAGCCGAACAATCTCCGAACTATCAAAGTCTAGTCAAATAGGGATTATACGTTAGAATATGAGTATATCAATACCTATATTGATAGGGCCAAACTTGATCCAGCAAGCCATAGAGAAAGTTAAGCTCATACAAGATCGGTTATTAGCAGCCCAAAGTCATCAAAAGTCCTATGCGGATAATCGTCGAAGGGACTTAGAGTTCCAAGTGAAAGATTGGGTATTCTTAAAAGTGTCACCAATGAAGGGTGTAATGAGACGCGTCAGAAGTTCCATATAGATTACTTCTCAATACAATTTCTTTCAAATTCATTAAAATTTCATGTATTTGGCAAAAAGGGGAAGCTTAGTCCCCGGTACATTGGGCCTTATGAGATAGTGCGCAAGGTACGCAAAGTGGCTTACGAATTAGATCTACTTCCTGATTTGGAGTCAGCTCACCCAATTTTCCATGTTTCGATGCTTCGTAAATGTGTTGGAGATCCTATTAGGATCGTGCCAGTAAACGATGTGCAAGTGACAGAAAAGTTGACTTATGAAGAGGTACCCATTGTCATATTAGATAGGCAAGTACGGAGGCTTAGAAACAAAAAGTGGCTTCAGTTAAGGTTTTGTGGAGAAACAATAACCGAGAATAAATGACATGGGAAGCAGAAGAAATTATGAAATCCAAGTAGCCGCATTTATTTCAGCCCCCGGAAGAGATCCAAGATGAGACATCAAGATCATAAGGTATGTATGTTTTCCTTTTTATGCATTTGGGTCGTGTGTGGCCAAATTCTATTCTTTGTTATGTTGTGGCCCTGTGAGGCATTGTTATTATGGGCTGTTGTGATAGGATAGAAGTGCCATATTACAGGGGAAACTAAAACGGCAAAATTTTTATAGAATCCCCGATGACTTAACATTCGAGGACGAATGTTCTTAAGTGGAGAAGAATGTTACACCTCGGAAAATTTTCCATTGATGTACAGTGATGAATAGGCTAATGAAGGACACGAAGTATACGGTGTTGCAATAAGTAAGGAATAACATTTGATGACCCTAAGTAAGATTTCAAAGACATTCGATGTTAGACGAGAAAGTTTGCCAAGAAAGTGCAAGGCATACGATAAGTATCGGAAGAGATTCTGAGTAACAAGTTAATGATGATTTAATGATTCTTTGGAGGAGAGTTATAACGTCCCTTAGATTGTTAATGAAGTGATAAACAAGTGTTAAGAAGGTTCCATAAGGATTGGAGATCAAACAAAGTGACAAGAACAAGATTAGTGAAAAGATGGGTTATACGGTCGATTATACGGTTCGTATAATGTTATACGATCCGTATAATGGTCCGCAGAATCGTCACAGTGAAGGTCTCTCACTGATGGGATTATACGGTCACTTATACGGACCGTATAAAATTATACGGACCGTATAATGTGCCGTATAATGGTCACAGAGACGAGATGTTGAAGGGTCAATTTCACGGTCACTTATACGGACTGTATAAGTTTATACGGACCGGATAAGTGTCCGTATATTTTCCTGACGGATCAGATTTTTAAGTTATTAAAAAAGGGACCAAGTTCATTATTTCATTTCATTTCTCACCCTTTCTCTCTAGAACTCTCTAGAACACTTCTCCCATACGAATTCAAGTGATATTAGTGTTCAACTTCATCAAACCAAGTGAATCAAGTGTAAGAAATCCATTAAAGTTCATCCAAGACAAGAAATCCAAGTGAAGGTGAAACTAGAATTTTGTTCAAGTGAAGTGTTTGCACCCAAGGTTCATTCCTACACTATCTAAGGTAAGTTTTATGGTATTTCCAGTATTTATTTAAGGCATTGAATAGTTGAAACACTTGGATTATATAAGGAAATAGAAAATGGGTCATGAATGTGGGAATAGTGTCACTTTTGAGTAATAGTTGGATTGAGTCATGATTCTTGATGTATTGTGATTATAATCATGATATAAATGATGATGAGAACATGGGATAGACGTTGTATATGAATGAACGTAATCTTGTGATATGACCATGAATATGGATGATTGGAAGTAAATTGAGAAGTAAGGATAATGTAGGTAAATAAAGGCTATTGTTATGATGTTGTGAATGTTATTATTGATGTTTGGGAGTTGATATATGATATGGAAGAAGTCGCATAAATAAAGGAGATGCTGCCCAATTTTCTAGCTAGTCATGTATGCTAAGCTATCGATTTTCTAATGTTAGTATAACTCTAATGAAGGTAGAAATGTGAGCATTGAAGGAGAAGAGAGCAAGTGATAGAATAGTCGAACGGAAAGGTATGTAAGGCTAACCCTTCTTTCATAAGGCATGGTTCTTTGGCCAAATATCTATTCTTCTATAAGTCTATGATATCCTCCAAATGATTCTATCTCTAAAAAGCTACCAAGCTCTTGATTCTCGATATGTTACGATTGTACTAAGTTCCTTATGATGAGTAATCCTCTAGGGATAGATGTAATGAACGACGATAGTAATGATGCTAAAGATGTCTATGAGCTTTTATGTATATGTGCCTATGTATGGCTACTATGAAACCCCGAGCTTATATGGCCGGGTAGAATAGATATGTATATATATAATACGCGCGCACCACTGCAGTTGGGTACGGATAACCCTGAGCCTTGGTAGGGCCAGGTATGTAAAACACCGAACCTTCATGGTCAGGTATGCTATGTATGTGCAATGTATATGATATGTATATGATTTGAATATGAGTATGAACGAAAATACGACTATGAATACGAATATGGATATGGAATGTAAATGAGTACGGATATGAATACGGATATGAATGCGTATGTATGTACACAATCACGCATTAGAAATGAAAAGTCCCTATGAGAAGCAAGTAAGTGTTATGACGATGCTACTATTATCTCCCATCCTATGCTATTTCATATGTTGTCTATTAAGCTTTCATATTGATGTTGATTATGCTTTACATACTCAATACATTCTTCGTACTGACGTCCTTTTATTTGTGGACGCTGCGTCATGCCCGCAGGTGGCCAGGGAGACAGACTTGATCCATAGCTTCATTACTCAGGGACTACATAGTGGAGCTCCATTTCATTCGGAGCTACAACTTTTGGTATTCATTCTTTTGTGTACATATTTATGGGCATGGCGGGGTCCTGTCCTGCCTATATGATATGACATACTCTTCTTAGAGGCTCGTAGACATGTGTATATGGTTAGATGTGTTTGGCCTTGTCGGCCTATATTTTGGATATCATTTTGGTAGCCTCGTCGACTTATGTACATTGATATGGGCATAGTTGCTAATGATGATATAGATGTATTGTTGCCCAATGGGATTAGTATGATTGATGAATGAAAAGTATAATTTAGCTATGTGGCTCACCTAGATGTAATGTGAAAGTATGTTAAGAGGTGCTCGGTTGGGTTAGTACCGGGTGCCCGTCGCGGCCCTCCGATTGGGTCGTGACATGTGTAGTGGGTATGGTTGGCACAACTCCTGAGATAACCGAAATATCTTAAGTTGGAAAGCTGCTAAGTTGAAGAATCTTTAGGAGTTAGGTTGACTTTAGGCATCATCGGAGGTACTTGTGTCATTTTCAGAATTTTGTCGGTTCCATTAGCTTCAAAACGTCAAATATAGGCTGTTTGAGTATTTTGTTCTATTCCTGAGAATCTTGGGGGCATTTTGGCCATTTGATTGGAAAGTTGGTTTTTGCCTGTCTGGGGTTGACTTGGTCAACGAGACCTCTTTTGGAATTTTTGAATACGCAAGCAAGTTCGTAGTGCATTTTTACATGTGTCTGCATATTTGGTTTGTCTCGGGGAGATTCCGAGAGAGTCTCAATATTTAGAGTAATGAGAGTCAAAAACTAGATTTTTTACCATTTCTGGTATTTGCGCAGGCGTGAAGGAAGTCCCACCCCTGCAGACGTGCTCCAGCGAGAGGAGGCCTGCAAGAGTGAAGCACTAGTGTTTTGAAAGAGTGAAGGACAGGTGGTTTGAACTCATCTGCCTCTACAAAGATTTTCCAACAGGAGCGAGTACGCAACGACGAGAGAAGGTCTTCCACTGCGGACATGGGATATTTTGAGGGGTTCTGCCTCGGCGAGGAATTTTCTGCCAATGCATGTTCACTGGTGCGAGCTTTAGTGCACAGGTGCACAAATCGCTAAACAATATGTGCCTTTAGTGCCTTCCATCCTTAGACAATTCAATCTAAACCCTTAAGTCTTGAGAGCAATTTTGGAGAACATTGAAGAGATTTCAAAGAAAAAAATCATTGGGTGAGTCTTCTAATTTGGTATTTTGATTATTTCCATGATTTAGGTTCATAACCCAAGCTTAGAATGTTTGGATTAAAGAGGAAATGGAAGGGTTTTGGAACCTAACCTAAGAATTGGGGGTTTTGATAATTGAGCATGAATTAGTGATTATTTATGGATGATTTTTCATATATGAGTTATATTAAGTATGAGGATCATGATTCTAGGTCCAATTTCATGTTTTGCTCTTTTGGGCTTTGAATCCTAAACTTAAATTGGGGATTTGGATTTTTGTAGCAATATGGGTGTTGATAGACTCGAATTCTAATGTATAATCCCTATTTGACTAGACTTTGATCGTTCGGAGATTATTTGGCTTGGTAAGAGGGCATTGTGATTCGATAATCGACATTCCAGGCAAGTAGAGACCTAGCACTCTTTCTTGAACATGTGATTGGCTAAAATAAATCTGATGAGAGGGTTATGAGGTATTTAAGTGGGTTTCGATACTCGTGAGGTGACGAGCACCAGTATCGGATACCGATCATCATGTTATAGGTATTTGTGCAATTTCAATTGTATAGTTGGTCAGAATGCCATGCTTTGGGCACTAGCTGATAGAATAGTTCGATCCTTTGGATATTTGTTTGGGGTCCAATGCCCGTACTTTATGTCTCTTATTATTATTGGCTGTCTTATCTGTTTCTGGGCATATCACTCATATATCTTCGTTGAAATGAAAAGGGAGTAAAAGGTGAAGCCTTTATGATATTGAGAACATAATGATGGATTTCATGCTTATATACTCGTTCTTGACTTGGTGTATGCCATATTTAGACTTTATATGTATTCATACATATGATTTAAGGATATTATTATGAGTCTGATGGGATGATGCTTTAGCGCGTTCCGTTGACAATGGGTCCCGTCGGCTAAGTGACAAGTTACTGAGATATGATATGATGAGACCGTGATCCGAGGATTTACCGGAGCGATGATATATGGGCCTTATGAGCCCCCCATGGGTCACGATTCGTTAACACTCAAACGTGTGTATATCGGGAAGTGGAAACATGCCTTGCATTGTATTTGCATCCCATACATACTTTATACTGTTTTTGTAATTGTTGGTATCGGACTTGTCTTATCTTGAAATTCATCTATTATGTGGGTTTAGCTGTTAATATGATTATCTTTTATTATGGACTATTGGTAGACTAGTGTGGTTGTGGTATCGTGACCAACCCCATCTCCGTTCCGGAAAGGTCGGTCAACGATGCTACTAAGTACCTATTGTTTATTGTACTCACGCTACACTTGCTGCACCTTTTATGTGCAGAATCGGTCCCCAGTACCCGTAGAGCTCGTGACTATCAGGCTGGTCGCTAGAGCCTTTGCTAAGAGATCGGGGTGAGCACTATGGTTTTGGACAGCTCCGGACTCTCCTCTATCATTTACCCTCTGTCTTTCTTCACTCAGATAGTTCTATTTATGTATTTTCAGACTATTTGTACTCCTTAGTCCTTGTGTTCGGTGACATCAGATTTTTGGAAGATATGTAATGATTTCTAAGTATTTCTATTTAAGATTGTTAAGACTTGAAATTGACTTGTATGATTTAATTCAACTTTTAGTATTTCCTTATATTTTGGGTTGTTAATGGTTTGTGTTGGCTTACTAGTACGGTGGGACTAGTGCCATCACGACATTATAATTTGGGTCATGACAAATTGATATCAGAGCGCTAGGTTCATCGATCTCACCAATACAAGGACATTGTCTATTAGAGTATCGTGGATGGGTACGAAGAGCTCTGTTATCTTTGGGAGGCTATAGTACATTTGGGAAAACTCTAGTCTTTTATTCCTTATCATGTGTATTTACTTATAATGTATTCTAAGACTTTCTTTTTTTATTCTCTCACAGATGGTGAGAACACGGTCAGTCGCAGTAGGTGGTCAGGGTCGAGCACCAGCTCCAGTACCTACTCCTCCATCTGTGAGAGGAAGTAGGGCACGAGTTATAGGTCGAGATCGAGCTGGGGCCCGTGCTGCTGGAGCGGTCGTAGCCGCTTATGATCTTGTTCGTGAGGTATCTCCCGATCCAGAGGGTGACCAGGTCAAAGGTGAGGAGCCCGTGGAGGTACCGAGTCAGGATCCCCCAGTTCACCCTCGTACAGAGTTTCCCCAAGATGCTTGGGCCCACCTTCTGAGCTACTTTTATTGGATGTCTCAGGCAGGCATGATACCGACTCTTTCTGAGGGATCCCAAACTTAGGCAGAAGTACAGACTCCCGAGCAGGTAACCGTAGGTTTCAGGACTCCAAGAGCGCGGCCAGCCGCCACTGTGGCTCCTCAGGCTGTTCGAGTCCCAGCTTCAGGTATTGTTACTCTGGGTATAGCTCTTCTGTGTATTGTTGCACGGCTAGCGGTTCATCCTACTATGACTGTTGATGAGCAGACGAGGTGGGACAAGTTTGAAAAGATAAAGCCGTAGACTTATGATAGACATCCTGATGCCGATGCTTATGCGTTCTTGGTGAGGTTGGACACCCTTGGACTAGTGGAGTCCAATGGTGTGGGGTTTGTGGCGATGCAGATGATTGGCCCCGCCAAGCGATGGTGGAGAGCATATTTGGAGACGAGGCCTGTTGGATCGCCTCCGCTCACCTAGGAGGAGTCCTTGAGAGTTTTCTTAGAGAAGTGGGTCCCGTTTAGCTTGCGTGAGGAGAGGCGTGAGAGGTTTGACTATCTTGAGCAGGGGACTTTGAGTGTCACAGGGTATGAGATAGAGTTTCATGCCTTATCCCGTCATGCTTTGACTATTCTACCTGACGAGGCGGAGAGAATCCGCAAGTTCATTTGACGCTTATCTTATCATCTTAAGGTTGCTGCTACTTTTACTGCCACTTCGGGCAAGAGCTTTTAGGGTGTTGTTGATGCTGCACAGAGTATGGAGACTCTTAGGAGCCAGGAGTTTGGGGATAGGTCGGGAAGAAGCCCCGTTCCACGGGCAATTTTTTAGGTTCCTTTTTTAGAGGCCGTGATCATTAGAGTAGGGGTTACTGTCCTTAGTTCAGGCAGCTATTTAGCCTTCTCATGGTTATTCTTAAGGTTGTAGTGGGTACAGTCCGGGTCAGGGCTCTCAGTCATCGCATTCTCGGCCTGGAGGTCATGGTGATTACTCCAGTTCTTCTCAGCAGCCAGGCCCCGTGGTGGATGTTATGAGTGCGGTCAGGTTGGGCATTATGCCAGAGATTGCCCCAGGGTCTGACAGGGTGCTTCACATCCCCGTTCTCAGGTTTCTGCTCCGAGACCAGCTAGTCAACTTTCTAGAGGTGGTTCACAGAGTGGCAGAGGGAGTTCTCATTCGGGTAGGATGGCGCCCAGACCGATCTTGGAGGTGGTCATGGGGGTTCACAGTCTGATAGTGGTAGAGCTCAGTGTTATGCGTTTTCAGATAGACCCGAGGTTGAGGCCTCAGATGCTGTAATCACATATAGTATTTCCTCTTGTCACCGGTCGGCAATTGCCTTATTCGGTCCAGGTTCTACTTATTCTTATGTATCTACTTACTGTAACATTCTGCAAACCTGAGTGAGGTGTGTATGTGTAAAAACTAGTATTAAGATGATACTTTAGCTATATTAATCCATTCGGGATGAATTTGGGTGATAAGCAGTCATTTTGAGGTCAAACCAAATAGTGAAGTTCGTAAGAGTTCTCAAACTCGTCTAAATTGCGGTAGGTCTGACTTCTAAACCAGTTTCTTGAAAATCAGCTAGGAATTTCGAAAAACCTCTTTCATGAAAGTTGTAGGTCTTTGAAATACCTTTTCAATGGTAGGTTGCCCAGCTCCAACGGAGCTCTTAGCTATGAGTTATACCTATTTTACTAAACATCATTAGTGCAGTGTAAAAATTAAGCGTGCCCGACGCCCCAGGCTAAAATTTCAGAAACTCTAAATTTTGACGCTGTCAAAATAGATGTACTGTGCGCATCACCCTGGGTGGCGCACCAGCCCATTTTATGCCTGAAGCGATTTTTTTCAAATTTTATAAAAGCCTAACTTCGTTATATTCATTCCCACTTCGTTTTGGCCGTCTTTTTGAGGGAAACAATCCTAAAACTTCCCCAAAACATATAAGGTAAGTTCTTGATCATTCCCACGCCATATTCATCCACTCTTGACAGTATTCATCTCTCTAAAACCCTAAGTTCTTGAAAAGTCAAGAAAAATGAGATAAGGGCGTGTGGAATTTGTCTAAGAGATAAGACTTCTGATTTTTATGAGATTATTATTGATGTTTGAAGTAGTATAGAATAAATCAAGAGGTTAGAATCCACCAATGATTTTCATACGATTCAAGAACAAGATTTAAGGCTTACAAAAAAACCCTAGTTTTTGAAATTCCAAGAAAACTTCAAGAAACGATTCAAGTTCTAATCTTTATCATCTAAAACCATTGTAGTATGATTATTGAATCTTGGGAAGTACATTTGAGTGGGATTTGAGATATGGCTAGATTTCCAAAATTCTTTCTTGAAGTATGTCTACTTTGGATGATTCTTTGTGACTTGAAATCTTCCACTGGAATATGAATATGATTATAACTCTTGTTTGGTGGAAGCTCTTTTGGAATTAAAGATGATTTCTTTTAGAAAAGGTTATGCGTGTGTAGGGTCAAGCCCGCATCGAACCTTATACGAAATATACTACTTTGTGAAACACATTTTTCCCATTGTGGGATGATTGAACTCATTTTTTCTAAAGGTTGGACCTTAAACTTGTTTTGTTGTTGAATGGGTTTCTTGAACTTGAAATTGAATAAGAGATTCGAATAAGATTTTTAAATCAGTTATGACTTGAAATGGCTCTATCTTGAGATGATGACTTAAGAAGTGAAATTCGGCTCTAAGCCATCATTGCTGATTTAGTTAATATGCCATGATCTGTATTCTGTTTGTGTTTGGGCCTTTATGGGCAAGCTGTGCTAGTCCATAGGACGATTAGCCGTTAAGAATCCTAACGTATCGATTGGAGTATTGCTGTGTCAGTCCAGAGGATAATTGACTTCCATTGCTTCCTAGCCCGGAGTATCTATTGATGTGTCAGTCCAGAGGACAATTGACCTCCGAGGCATGTTGCCCGGTGCATCTATTGCTGTGCTAGTCCATATGATGATTAGCCTCCGTGTCTTCTTAGCCGGAGTATTGAGTGATTGATATTTTGTTGCCTGTGAGTGGGTTGTGGTGATATTGAATTCGTAAGTGAAATACTTGGCATGGTAAATGGTAAGGAGTTAAGTTAATGTGTTCTTCGTTGTTGGATTCTTCGATGACTCTTTAATGGTTTTGACTTACTTTATTCTTGGGTTTGAACTGTTATTTTCATTGATATCAGTTTATTGATTTTATTCATCATATCTTGTTTTGTTAATTATTGCCCCTTGGATACTCATTGAGTACCCTGTACTCAGGCGTACCATTGTTGTTTTGATGGTATGTTAGGTATCGTTGAGGAGCAGGTTCATGATACACCTATGACTTAAGATTACTTACTGCTTTCGAGACTATTCAGTGAGCCCACATGATTGTTCGTGGGGCACCATTCTATCTTTACTTTTCGTATTTTAGTTACGGATGCGTCTTGATATTTTTAGAAACTCGTTATTATCTTAGAAGCTCCATAGACAGTTGTCAGATTGTGGGTAGTGTGTTGGAGTCTTGTGTGACTTGTTGGGCATTTTGCCACGTTTATTTACTAAGTTTCTGATTTGACTTCCGCTCGATTATCTCAAAGTATGATCGTTCTTTTATCCAATTTATTAATGACTGGTTTCGTATTTATTAAAAGATTATCGAAAGAGATTAGACGTTTATTGATTTTATAAGGTGCTTCCGGTGTTGTTCATAGCATCGGATGCTTGTTACGCCTAGCGTGGGTTTTGGGGCGTGACAAGATTGGTATCAGAGCCTAGGTTTAGATGTGTCCTAGGATGTGTCTGTGTCTGTGAAGTTGTGTCTAGTGGAGTCTTCCTTGTGCAGCCTGATCACCTGCATGATCGAAAGACTACCAGGGCATTTATAAGTGTTTTTCATTCTTCTTTATTCTAGATTGTGCGATAGAGCTTGAATTTCCTTTAGGATCATTCTAACATGTTCGTCAATTTGTTCCTCGTGGAGATGGAATTAATTCGTGCTACAGTTTCCAACCTAGTGAACAATGGTGCTACGAAGTGTATGTTGTTTGTGATGTACACTTTGATTAATGGAATAGAGTCACTTGGAATCTGGTATTAGGTGTTGGTGGTGATTGTAGGGTGTGATTGTTAATGTTTCAAGCTAAGTATTCTAACTATTTGCTCTTTTGATGCATATTTGTTGAATTATCCGGGCTCAAATCTCTCATATGTGACACCATATTTTGCCCTTGATTTTGGTGTGGAACCCAAACAATTGTGAAAACTATCTTTTTATATCCCTGCTACTGTCCTCGACATTAACTCTAGGATCTATAAGACTATGTGGTGTAGTTAAGGATCGTGAGACTACTGCTGGTTCGATTGAATTAGAAATAGCAAACTTTGATGTAATTTTTGGGGTAGACTAGCTTTCCAAGTGTTATCCAATTCTAGATTGCCAATAATAAATAGTTAGGCTTGTAGTTCTAGATGAACCCGTTAAAGATTGGAAGAGTAATATCGTTAAATCTCGAGGTAGACTACAGGTGTAAATCCCTTATTCCATGCTTAAGCATGTCTGGTGTAGTTGTGGGAGTCTCTGTGAGGATCATATGGTTATTGTTAGAGTATTATATGAGTTTTATTTGAGATAACTTGCAATGCAAAGGAACACTAGCGAGAATTTTGAAGAGTTGTGGTTTAGTGAAAATCTTAGGCCATAATTTTCATTCGAGGACGAATGATCCTAAGGGGGGATAATGTAACATCCCGTAAACCTGAGTTAGGTGTGTATGTGTAAAAACTAGTATTAAGATGATACTTTAGCTATATTAATCCATTCGGGATGAATTTGGGTGATAAAGCAGTCGTTTTGAAGTCAAACCAAATAGAGAAGTTCGTAAGAGTTCTCAAACTCGTCTAAATTGCGGTAGGTCTGACTTCTAAGCCAGTTTCTTGAAAATCAGCTAGTAATTTCGGAAAACTTCTTTCATGAAAGTTGTAGGTCTTTGAAATACCTTTTCAATGGTAGGACGCCCAGCTCCAACGGATCTCTTACCTATGAGTTATGCCTATTTTACTGAACATCATTAGTGCAGTGTAAAAATTAGGCGTGTGGGGCGCCCTGGCTGTTTCCTTCGGCGGCGGCCCAAGCCAATTTTTCAAGAAACTCAAAATTTTAATGCCTTCAAAATAGATATACTGTGCTCGTCGCCTTGGGTAACGCACCAGAATGCCTGAAGAGATTTTTTCAGAATTTTATAAAAGCCTAACTTCGTTATATTCATTCCCACTTCGTTTTGGCTGACCTTTTGAGTGGAAAAAACGCTAAAACTTCCCCAAAACATATAAGGTAAGTTCTTGATCATTCCCACACCATATTCATCCACTCTTGATAGTAATCATCTCTCTAAAACCTTAAGTTCTTGAAAACTCAAGAAAAAGGAGATAAGGGCGTATGGAATTCGTCTAAGAGATAAGACTTCTGATTTTTATGAGATTATTATTGATGTTTGAAGTAGTATAGAATAAATCAATAGGTTAGAATCCACCAATGATTTTCATAAGATTCAAGAACAAGATTTAAGGCTTACGAAAAACCCTAGTTTTCGAAATTCCAAGAAAACTTCAAGAAACGATTCAAGTTCTAATTTTTATCATCTAAAACCATTGTAGTGTGACTATTGAATGTTGAGAAGTACATTTGAGCGGGATTTGAGGTATGTCTAGATTTCCAAAAATCTTTCTTGAAGTATGTCTACTTTTCAAAACCCTTCTTTTTGAAGTATGTTATCTTGTTTGAAATGTGTGGATGATTGTTTGTGACTTGAAATCTTCCTCTGGAATATGAACATGATTATAACTCTTGTTTGGTGGAAGTTCTTTTGGAATTAAAGATGATTTCTTTTAGACAGGGTCATGCGTGTGTAGGGTCAAGCCCGCATCGAACCTTATACGAACTATACTACTTTGTGAAACTCATTTTTCCCATTATTGGATGATTGAACTCATTTTTCTTCTTCTAAAGGTTGGAACTTAAACTTGTTTTTTTGTTGAATGGAACTTGAAATTAAATAAGAGATTTGAATAAGATTTCTAAATCGGTTGATCTTGAGATGATGACTTAAGAAGTGAAATTTGGCTCTAAGCCATGATTGCTGATTCAGTTAATATGGCATGATCTGTATTTTGTTTGTGTTTGGGCCTATATGGGCAAGTTGTGCTAGTCTAGAGGATGATTAGCCATTAAAGATCCTAATGTATCGATACGAGTATTGTTGTGTCGGTCCAAAGGATGATTGACCTCCATTGCTTCCTAGCGTGGAGTATCTATTGTTGTGTCAGTCCAGAGGACGATTTACCTATGAGGTATGTCTCTCCGTGCATTTGTTGATGTGCTAGTCCAGAGGATAATTAGACTCTATGTCTTCTTAGTCGGAGTATTGAGTAATTGATATTTTGTTGCATGTGAGTGGCTTGTGGTGATATCAAATTCATAAGTGAGATACTTGGCATGGTAAATGGTAAGAAGTTAAGTTAATGTGTTCTTCGTTAATGGATTCTCTGATGACTTTTTAATGTTGTTGAATTACTTTATTCTTGGGTTTGAATTGTTATTTTCATTGATATCAGTTTATTGATTTTATTCATCATATCTTGTTTTGTTAACTATTGCCCCTTAGACACTCACTAAGTACCCAGTACTCAGGCGTACCATTATTTTTTTTGATGGTATGTTACGTATCGTTGAGGATCAGGTTCGTGATATGCCTACGACTTAAGAGAACTTGCTTCTTTCGAGACTATTTGGTGAGCCAACTTGATTGTTCTTGGGGCACCATTCTATCTTTACTTTTCGTGTTTTAGTTTCGGGCTGCATCCTATTATTTTTAGATACTCTTTATTATCTTAGAAGCTCCAAATAGTTGGTAGATTGTGGGTAGTGTGTTGAAGTCTTGTGTGACTTGTTAAGCATTTTGCCACGTTTATTTACTAAGTTTTTTTATTTGACTTCCGCTGGATTATCTCAAAGTATGATCGTTCTTTTATCCAATTTATTAATGATTGGTTTTCATATTTATTAAAAGATTATCGAAAGATATTAGACGTTTATTGATTTTATAAGGTGCTTCCAGTGTTGTTCATAAGATCGGATGCTTTTTACACTTAGGGTGGGTTTTGGGGCGCGACACTTACTTTGCGTCGGGTCTAGATATGTTGTGTGAGTCTCTTGATGTTCCTATTTATGTTTATGCTCCGGTGGGAGAGTCCGTAATGGTGGATCCGGTGTACCGATCCTGTGTGGTTACTTTTATGGGTTATGAGACTTGGGTTGACCTAATGAGTTTAGATATGCAGACTTCGATGTTATTTTAGGCATAAGTTGGCTATCCCCGTACCACGCAATCTTGGATTGTCATGCCAAGACGGTTACTTTAGCCATGCCTAGGATTCCTAGGTTAGAATAGAAGGGTACGGTTACCCACGCGCCTAAGCAGATTGTGTCATTTCTTAAGGCTCGATGGATGGTAGAGAAAGGGTGTCTAGCCTATCTTGCTTATGTTCATGATACTAGTGCCAAGAATCCTCCACTTGAGTCGGCATGGGCTGTAAGAGAGTTTCCAGAGGTTTTCCATGTTATCTTTCAGGTGTCCCGCCGGACCGAGATATTGATTTTTGTATCGATGTAGGGCCGAGCACTAGGCCCATTTCTATCCCTCCCTATCGGATGGACCTTGCAGAGTTGAAGCAATTGAATGAACAGTTGTAGGATATGTTGAGCAAAGCGTTTATTCGTCCTTGCGTGTCCCCGTGGGGTGCACCGGTGTTATTTGTGAAGAAAAAGGACGGATCCATAAGGATGTGCATGGATTATAGGCAGTTGAACAAGGTCACTATTAAGAACAAGTATCCCATTCCCAGAATTGATGGCCTGTTTGACCAGCTTCAGGGAGCGTCAGTATTTTCCAAGATTGACTCAAGATCCGGGTATCATCAGCTTAAGATCCGAATAGAGGATATTCCCAAGACAACATTTCAGACTCGTTAAGGTCATTATGATTTTTAGTTATGTTATTTGGGTTGAGTAATGCCCTTGCAGCATTTATGGAGTTGATGAATGATGTCTTCCGACCGCATTTGGACTCTTTTGTGATTGTATTCATCGATGATATCTTGATCTACTCTAGGAGTAAGGAGGAGCACGAGAGGTATTTAAGGATTGTTATTGGGATTTTGAAGGAAAATAGGCTTTATGCTAATTTCTCCAAAAGCTAATTACAAGCAATTACGTGGCATTTTTGGGACACGTGATGTCCAAGAATGGTATTATGGTTGATCCACGGAAGATTGAGGTTATTCGTGATTGAGGCGGGCCTATAACAGTTTCAGAGGTTCGAAGTTTTGTTGGTTTGGCTAGTGATTATTGACGATTCGTTGAGGAATTTTCTACTATAGCGTCTCATCTGACCGGATTGACCCAAAAGGATGTTCCTTTTAAGTGGTCGGATGAGTGTGAGGCTAACTTTCGAAAGCTCAAAGCCTTGACTTCATCTCCCATTTTGACTTTTCTCATGGAGGGAGAGGGTTTTACCATGTATTGTGACCCTTCGAGGTTGGGTCTTGGTTGTGTTCTTATGCAGAAAGGGAAAGTTGTAGCTTATGCTTCCAGGAAATTGAAGGTGCATGAGAAGAACTACCCCGTTCATGACTTGGAGTTAGCGGCGATAGTGTTTGCTTTGAAGATTTGGAGGCACTATCTCTATGGTGTGCATTGTGAGGTTTTCACCTATCATAAGAGTCTTCAGCACATATTCAATTAGAAAGATCTTAACATGAGGTAGCGAAGGTGGTTGGAGTTACTCAAGGATTATGATATATCTATTCTTTACCATCCGGGCAAGGCAAATGTTGTTGCGGATGCCTTGATTAGGAAATCAGTTAGTATGGGTAGCCTTATATGTCTTCAGATTGGGGAGAGACCTTTGGCTAGAGAGATACAGAGTTTGGCAAACTCCTTAGTTAGCCTTGATATATCTAAGCCTGGAAGGGTTCTGGCTTGTGTGGAGGCACGATCTTCTTTATTGGAGCAGATTCGAGTTCAACAGTTTGATGACCCAAAGTTGAGCAAAATTCGTGATAAAGTGTTGAAAGGAAAGGCTCGTGAAGCAAGACTTGATGAAGAAGAGATTTTGAGGATCAAGGGACGAGTTTGTGTGCCTCGGATTGGAGATTTGACTAGATTGATTATGGAGGAGACCTACAGCTTGAGTTATTCTATTCACCCAGGAGTTATGAAGATGTATCGAGATTTGAAGCAACACTACTGGTGGTATAGCATGAATAGGGATATTGTGAAGTTTGTGTCTCAGTGCTTGAAGTGTCAACAAGTGAAGTATGAGCCCCAAAAGCCTAATGGGATTTCTCAGAGAATGCCCATTCCTGAGTGGAAATGGGAAAGGATTGCCATGGACTTTGTGGTAGGGTTGCCACGGACCTCGAGTAAGTTTGATTCGGTTTGGGTGACTGTGGATCGTTTGACTAGGTTAGTTCATTTCATTCCTATTTAGATGGCTTATACTTCTGAGAAGCTTGCTAAGATCTACATTCGTGAGATTCTTCATTTGCATGGAGTGCTCGTTTCCATCATTTCTGATAGAGGGACTCATTTCACCTCTTACTTTTGGAAGAATTTGTAAAGGGAGTTGTGTACTCGGGTTGAGTTGAGCACAACATTTCATCCTCAGATTGATGGTCAGTCTGAGCGTACTATCCAGGTTTTGGAAGATATGTTGAGAACATGCGTGATTGATTTTGGTGGTCATTGGGACCAACTCCTGCCATTGGCCGAGTTCGCTTACAATAACAACTATCATTTGAGTATCGAGATGGCACCATTTGAGGCTTTGTATGGTAGGAGGTATCGATCTCCCATTGGATGGTTTGATTCCTTTGAGATGAGGCCTTAGGGTACGAACTTGCTTAGGGATTTGTTGGATAAAGTGAAGATTATTCAGGAGAGGCTTCTGACCGCTTAGAGTCGGCAAAAGAGTTACGCGGACCGGAGAGTTCGTGATTTAGTGTTTATGGTAGGTGATCAGGTTTTGCTTAAGGTTTCACTGATGAAGGCTGTGATGTGGTTTGGAAAGAAAGAAAAGTTGAGTCCTCGTTACATTGGCCCTTTTGAGATTATTCAGAGAGTTGGGGATGTTGCGTATGAGTTAGCACTACCTCCTGATTTGTCGAGTGTTCATCCGGTGTTCCATGTTTCTATGCTCAAAAAGTATGTTTGAGATGGTTCTCATGTGATTCGGTGATGCTTGATCAAAACCTGTCTAATGAGGAAGAGCTGGTTGCTATCTTAGACTGGCAGATTCGTAAGTTGAGATCCAAGTAAATTGCTTCAGTAAAGGTTCAGTGGAGAGGTCGTTCGTTGGTTCAGTTCCCGAGGGTCTTGGGGACATTTTGATCATTTGGTTGGAAAGTTGGTTTTTGCCCGTTTGCGGTTGACCTGGTTAATGAGATCTCTTTTGGAAATTCTGAGGGCACAAGCGAGTTCGTAGTGCATTTTTACATGTGTCTACATATTTGGCTTGTATCAGGGAGGTTCCGAGAGAGTCTAGGGATTTCGAGTGATGAGAGTTAGAAACCAAATGTTTTTGCTGTTTCTAGTGTTCGCGCGGGCGCAAATGAGGTCCCGCCCCTGCGGACGCGCTCTAGCGAGAGGAGGCCCACAGGAGCGAAGGACTGGTGGTTTGACCTTGGTCCTCCTCTGCGAAGATTTTCCAGCAGGAGCGAGTACGCAGTAGCGAGCGAAGCTCCACCGCTACGGACATGGGATATTTTGAGGGGTTCCGCCTCTGCGAGGAATTGTTCGCTGGTGTGTGTTCGCTGTTGCGAGCTTTAGTGCGCAGGTGCACGAATCGCTTAACAGAATGTGCCTTTAGTGTCTTCCGTCCTTAGACAATTCATTTTAAACCCTTAAGTCTTGAGAGCAATTTTGGAGAAGATTGAAGAGATTTCAAGGAGACCATTGGGTAAGACTTCTAACTTGGTATTTTGATTATTCCCATGATTTAGGTTCATAACCTATGCTTAGAATGTTTGGACTAAAGAGGAAATGGAAAGGTTTGGAACCTAACCTAAGAATTGGGGTTTTTGGTAATTGAGCATGAACTAATGATTATTTATGGATGATTTTTGATATATGAGTTATATTAAGTATGAGGATCATGATTCTAGGTCCAATTTACTGTTTTGCCCTTTTTGATATATTTCAGTTGTATAGTTGATATGAATGTCATGCTTTGGGTACTAGCTGATAGAATAGTACGATCCTTTGGATATGTGTTTGGGGTCCGATGCCCATACTTTATGTCTCTTATTATTATTATTGTCAGTCATAAATGTTTGTGTGCATATCACTCATATATCCTAGTTGAAATGAAAAGGGAATAAAAGGTGAAGCCTTTATGATATTGAGAACATAATGATGGATTTCATGCTTATATGCTTGTTCTTGACTTGATGTATGCCATATTCATACTTTATATGTATTAATGCATATGATTTGAGGATATGATTGTGAATCCGATGGGATCTTGTTCCGGACGAGTGATGATGATTTAGCGCGTTCCGTTGATAATGGATCGGTCGGCTAAGTGACAGGTTATTGAGATATGATATGATGAGACCATGATCTGAGGATTTACTGGAGCCGTGATATATAGGCCTCATGAGCCCCCTATGGGTTATGATTCGTTGACACTCAAACGTGTGTATATCGGGAAGTGGAAACAGGCCTTGCATTGCATTTGCATCCCATACATACTTTATACTATTATAATTATTGGTATCTAACTTGTGTTATCTTGAAATTCATCTGTTATGTGGGTTTAGTTGTTAATATGATTATCTTGTATTATGGACTAATGGCAGACTAGTGTGGCTGTGGTATCGTGAACCAACCCTCGTCTCTGTTACAGAAAGGTCGGTCAACGATGCTGCTGAGTGCCCCTTGTTTATTGTACTCACGCTACACTTGCTGCACCTTTTTGTGTGCAGATTCGGTCTCCAGTACCAGTAGAGCTCGTGACTATTAGGCTACCCGCTAGAGCCTTTGCTGAGAGATCGGGGTGAGCAACATGGTTCTGGATGGCTCCGGACTCTCCTCTATCATTTACCCTCTTTCTTTCTCCATTTCAGACAGTTCTATTTATGTATTTTCAAACTATTTGTACTCCTTAGTAGTCCTTGTGTTCGGTGACATCAGATTTTGAGAAGATTTGTAATAATTTCTAAGTATTTCTATTTAAGATAATTTTTGTGTTGGCTTACTAGTACGGTGGGACTAGTGCCATCACGACATGGTGATTTGGGTCGTGACAATAATTTTTGTGAATGATCAATATGGATTGCTGTATAATGACTTGTTTATTGAGGTCAAAATGATTGGATATTGCCTAAATATAATTATTATTTCCTGTTTCACCCTTTGCATTAAATTGTCATTCTAAATTATTTTTTAAGTTCATTAAGACTATACATCAATTAGGGTATCATGATAAAATGCGCATTTCTTTTATTATTTTTTAAGAGATGTACCAGATCCATTATCGATAAGTAAAAATGAACATAGGGAGTATAATATATTATTTTTAGATGGATAGATATCAAGAATCGTCTGCCATTAAATTAAATCATCATAAAAATATAAGATGAGTAAGTGTAATTAATTTGGGGATAGAAATTCGTGGCATAATATGGGGACCTAATAATTAACGTGTATATTGTTCCAGACTTGGAGCCTGTTTGGATGGGCTTAAAATAAGAACATTATGTTCTAAAATTAAGAAACTGCCAAAGAAAAATAAGTTGGGGTAGAGCTTAACTTATTTTTTTTTGGTTTATAAGTTGTTTTCACTTATAAACCGCTTTTTAGATAAGCTAAACCAAACGGACCCAATTATTTTTTAGCTTATTTTACGCACAAAATGACTTTGTTCTGCTAAATTAAACACTCAAAAAAAAAATAAAAACAAACCTTTATAAGTAAGGCTCTTGGCAACTAAGGACCATACAGGTTATTATACTGCAAAGCCTTTTTGTCAAGAAGGGCAAGCGCTGCTATTGCTTGGGTCAGCTACTTGGCGACGTCAGTAAATTGACAGTAACGTCTTCAATGGATGAACTAGATGAACGAACGCACGGGCCCAATAATTTCAATTTTAATATGATTTATTTATGTTTCAACCACTAATGCAGTTCTTAATATTTTTTGTATGTCTATTAAAGCCGATTTTATTTTATTTTTAGCTTATTTCATTTTAATTGTTATGTTGCGTGCACTCAATAATAATTCAATTATTTTTATTCTAATCACTAAAAATAATATTGAAAACATCTCCATTTGTGGTTATATTATTCAATTCTTTTTTCCTTTAAACTCCAAATCTTGAACCGTAAAAACAACTAATATATCTATTTTCGTTGTGCTTTCCCCCCCCTGGATGTTCCCCGCTTATATAATATCTATTTTTCTTTGTTTCTTTTTTCTTATATAATGAACTCAAAATACTTTTATTTTAGAAATATTTTTTTTGTCCCAAAAAGAATTTCACTTTTTGTCATGCATAAATAATTTTAACTTCAAACTTCTCATTTTATTCTTAATAAGATGATTTATTGTGACACAAATATGTACTACGACACATTTTAAGCCATAAGTGTCAAGTGTTTTTTCCTTAAACTTTGTGTTTAGTCAAATATGGTGTCACATAAATTGGGATGGATGGAGTATCAAAAATGTTTTAATTCTATAATCTAATTTTTCCTATAAAATAAATAAATAAATAAATAATTGAGTTCATAAGTCATAATTCAAGATTTCTACTATAAATAAGAAGTTATTCAATATTACAAGTTATGTTTAGGAAAGTAAATTAACTTTGCTAATGAAATAATAAGATTCAGCTCATAGTAGATTTATAAAGTTTCTACAACATTAAACTCTAAAGTGATTCACTATCCCCGAAAATAGGGTGCATTCTACAAATTTAAATGTAATAATATATCTATATTCAATAATTTTCAAATATTTTTACCCTTAGAAATTGAATATAAGTTGAACATAATATTTTTATTTTCTTAGATTGAAATTTGAGAAAGAATGGAGGCAATAGTTGCTGACATAAATAGAAGGTTGAATTGGGCAAAATCATGCAAAAGTTTGTACAAAAGCTGGGCACGTGTGGGCTGGGATTATTGTGTGGAAAATAGTGTGATGGTGGATGCTCAGCAAAGGGACAATTTAGTCAAGACACACAAGAAATTATACTACAGCTACGGTAAGATTCCTTTTTGACCACTAGAACTATTCAATTTCAACTGAACTTACCAAAATACCCTTGAAGTTCCAAAGCAGTGTGTTGACCTCCAGTTAGCTTATCCCCTTTTATAGTATAGTAGAAAATGAAATGCCTCACACATGACGCATTTTTCATCTCACAAGTTGCTGGGCATAGAAACACAATTTAAGTAGCTAAATTGTCAGTTACACATCTAGATTATATGGGAGTTTTATTACGAAACTAAACTTACTTTTTCTTAGAAACACACACACACACACATATATATATATATATATATATATTACTCGCTTCACTAATTATCTAATAAGAAATATTTTAAAAGTTAAAACAAATTATGTGCATACACGCACTTACTCTAAACTGAAGAAAATGTGTCTTCAAAGAAGATTTTTGTTTTAAAAATGTGCATGAAGTACACTTGAGACAGAGTTTAAGACAAATTTACCAACATTGAAGCTACTTGGAGCGGACAAAATAGTTGAAGATCTGATCTACGATCCCAAGGAATTATGGTGCAAGATGTATTTTTAGTTTGGGATCCAAGAATAAATAAACGTGTGTTTGTATATGTTGTGTTTTAATTTATATTTTTATCAGGTAATTAGCAAAGAGGCAACGAATACAAAAAAGATAAGTTCAACCGCAAGAGAGTAATATAACCTTCGCATAATTTAGATATGTAACTAGCAATTTCATTAAGAGAGAAGAAAACATCACAGCACTTACAACTAGTCAACAGCATGAGGCACAAAAGTATTTCAATAATTGGCCACGCAACACATAGCCTACCCTAAATGACAAAGGTGCCGGTAATTGTCGGCACTTAACAGAAAACGTCAAGTTATGGCGGCGCAGTCAGATATCTTGCCTCTGCAAATATATTTTCCTCTTGTCAAGTTTATACTATAAGACAATAGGAATATGAACAAATAATTAAAATAAAAAGATTCTATATTTGGTTGATCACAACAGGGGAGAATTTACGAATAAATTTTGGGCCACGTGAATTTATGATCTTTTCGCAAAATTAGATATTTTATGTTTATATTTTTTTAGAATTGATCTAGTATTATCCGATGACACTCATGCTGCAAAAAGATTTAATGGTGCACTTGGTACTGCTTTATTATTTATCAAGAGAACTTAAGTGGTGAACAAGATAAGATATTCAAAACTAACACATTGGGGTTTGAAGCTCAATTCCATTATTTTACAAGTACTTAAACTAAATTGCTTTTTAACAAAAATAAATTTTGAATAAATATCCCATCATTGTCAAATGTTCGAAAAAATTAAAACCCCGCCAAACCTTATAACATCGTCAATATCAAATGTTACAAAAATCTCTGTTACCTTCCTCACAATTTCTATTCCCTCCTCAAAGTTCTCTTCGGGGATGTGCATACTTTGGTCTTATTTATCACCGATGTTAATATGATTACTCAATTCATTCAAATTCAATGCATGGTATCATCAGTAACGTAATCACTTTCGTACTATATATCATTGAATTAACTACATCTTTATAAGTTGATGAGAATAAAAATAGTAGAGTGCACGCTACTTTCTCTATCTCCCACTTTAATATCTGCATGAAGAAGATCCACAACCAATTTATTGAAAGCGTCAATATGATCATGTAAAGTTGTACTTACATTAATCTTGAAAGTGTGCACATGCTACCTTAATAACATTGTAGTTGTTATATATTAATTCTGGCACAAATTTTCAAGTTTCCTCCACAAATCCTTAGTCGTTTTCTTTGGTACTGTTAAATGGCACATCGGTGGGCATATGGTAATTCGGTCTCCTTTTATGGTCTTGGGCATTCCTCTCCTCATGAGCTGGCTTTTGGATATGATCTTGTAAAGTTGTACCTACATTAACCTTGAAAGTGTGCACATGCTACCTTAATAACATTCTAGTTGTTACAAATTAATTCTGGTACAAATTTCTTCCACAAATCCGCAGTCGTTTCTTTGGTACTGTTATGTCGCACATCGGTGGGAAAAAAGTAATTTGGTCTCCTTATATGGTCTTGGGCAATCTGTTACACCTCGTAGTTTTATACGTTGAGATTCGTCGTATGTTAGTTGCCCTAGTCTTGGACACCGGGGTTGTCTCCGAGGTTATACGAGGTTGGACATGCCTATCTTATGTTAATTAGGGTTTAAGTTCATGTTTGGTAAGTTATGGAAGGATTAGAGAATAAGCGAATTGAAGAGAATACGTCTCGACAAGTTTCATTCTGAAAGTATTCTATACGGACCGTAATTTTGGGATATGGACCGTATCTTGAAATACTGGTCGTATTTAAGGATTTGAAAATTTAACAGAGAAGGCAAATTTTGAGGTGGTGAAATACAGACCATTATACGGTCCGTATAAAATTATACGGCTTAGGGCAAAGATATTGGCGTATAATTTTATACGGACCGTATCTCTATGGTGGTGGACTTTGCTGCTTTTATATATTATGACCTCTCCTCATTCTTAAGAGCCTGATTTGGAAAGCCACCTGGTAATTGGAATTGGTGTAATTACTACCCTAGTAATTACACAACCTAGTAATTATACAGTATTGTAATTACAACGACCTGTTTGTTTGTCATAATGTAATTACAGTGTAATGACAAGCGTCATGTTTGGTTGGACAAGTGTAATTACACAGTTAATTTACTTTAAAACTAAAATAATTATAAAAAAATTTAAAATTACTATTTAAAAAATATATGCCTTTATAAATGATATTAAATTAGTTATTTAATAATACATTGTTTGTTGAAAATATGTTAATTAATAATCATATATTTGTAACTAATAAAAAATAATTGATATATAATTTCAAATTAATAATATTTTAATTTTAATTGATTATAAAAATTAAAAGCATACCTTTTTTGTGAGAATATCATAGGAATGGATGTTTGACAAAAAAGAATATTTATATATATAATGTCATAACACTATTCAATGTTTGACAATAATTCTATCAACTGTAGGTGAAAAATAAACAACATGCAGTGTGAAATAACAAGTCAATAGTACTAAAGCAAATATTTTTAAAATCGAAAATATAACCTAAATTCAAAATCCGAAAGAATATTTTTAACGTACTACTCTTATGTCAAATTCTAACCTTACATAAGTAAGTTTCAACGTAACATAAGTAAATGCTCCTATAATTCAAAGGAAAGGGAAAATACAAGTCAATAACCTCATTCACAATGAAATTCTACTTTAATAACGTCACTTTTTATATGTCAAGTTTGCTAATGACTCATTCTTTCTAATATTAAGATATGTAGTTTCAATAATTAGTATATTAACATAGTTATGCTAAATGAATAAAATTAAAAATTAAAAAAATACGAGCAATTACATGGAACCACAAGAAGTAAAGGTTGGGAATGAGAAGAAAGGAAATGAAATATAAATTCTATAAAAAGAAAAATATATTTTAAAAAATACAAATGATTAAAAAGTAAAAATAAAAAATAAATTAAATAATAGAAATAAAAAATAAATTAGAAAAGAAAAGAAATAAAAAAAATAAAAAATAAATTAAATAAAAAATAAATTAAAAAAGAAAACAAATTAAAATAAAATTAAAAAGAAATAAACTAAAAAGTAACCCTGTAATTACTCTAGTGTAATTACACTCAATTCTCGACCCCCCCCCCCCCCCCCACCACCCCCCCTCCCTTGAGAATTGGAGAGTGTAATTATACCCTCTCAATTACACTCAATTCCCACCTAACTGTGTAATTACCTGGTCAAACAAACATGTCAAACTATGTAATTACACTCAATTCCAATTACCTGGGTGGCTTTCCAAACAGGCCCTAAGTCATTTTAAACCAAACCAAGTTCATAAAAGCTCTAGAAACCTCTCTCATCATATTCAATCACTTCCTCAAGCAAAAATCAAAGATCAAAGTAAGAATCAAGTGCCTAAGGTTTTCAAAGTCTTGTTGAAGCTTTCTTCTTGCTTGCTTTGGAGGATACGTCAAGGTGAAGTGATCTTGGAATTGAAGTGTTCGTGAGTTCTTGAGGTAAGATTTCATCTTATTTCCATGTTTATGAGTTTATGTGGTAGTTATGTGTAACGACCCGTTTGGTAATTATGGCTAGTTTGACCCCGTTGACTCTTTCCTGAGCTATATCAGCATATATTTGACCCGAGGAGATGGGTGATATGATTTCCGGGGTCATCGAATGCGAAATAGGTTGGGTTTTGTGAAATTTGGGCTTAAAGCGAAAAAAGAGTTGACTCAAAGTTTACTTTTTGGTAAACGGGCCTTTTTCGAGAATCTGTCAATTTCAAAAGGTCCAGATGATCTTTTAGAACTCGTGTGTATATTCGGCTTGGTTCCCAATGCACTCGAGTGCATTTTAGGATTTGGGTTGGAAAGTTAGTTTTGACGTATCGGGGCTTAACTCGATCAAAGAGACCTCCGGTGGGAATTTTGAGGCCACGAGTGGGTTCGTAGTGCGTTTTTATGCATATTTGCATATTTGGTTTGTGTCCGGGACGTTCCGAGATGGTTCCGGGTGTTGATTCGAAGTTGGGCAGACACGAGAAATTTATGGTGTCTGGTGACCACTAAGCCGGTGGGGTGACCGCTAAAATGGTGGCTTGACCGCGGAAGCGGCTGATGGACCAGATTCTTATTTGAAAGCCCTTATTCCTCCCATTCCTTATATTACATTTCCTTGCCATCTTGGAGGCTATTTGAGGAGGGTTTGGTCAGATTCTCATGACGGTAAGCTCCCTAATCTTAATCTCTTTCATTTACCTTTTCTAAGTAAGAATTCGTGGTAGTAAATCCATAGAACTTGGAAGAATAAGAGAGGGTTTTTGGGTTTCTTTCTTGAATAAGTTATTAATTATAAAACCTTAATTGGTTGGTGGATTAAGCTTTATTAAGTATGGAATTGATGAGTAGTAGCTATATAAACATGATTCCTTCATTATTAGTGACCAATTTGTGAGATTTAAAGTTAGGGTTTTACCTAGAATCCGAATTCGAGTAATTTATGAGTTCTTCTAGCTTATAATTGATGGGGATTGATCACCTAGAGTATTAATTTCATGATGGGACTTGTAGATTCCTAGTTTCCTCTTTCTAGTTCATAAACCTCATTCCATAGGTTGGGATTTGGGTCTTAAATAGAAGTAAGGTTTGAATAATGTTTTTTCTTGATTCTAATTTCCTAATCCGGATATGATTAGACATTCATTATCACGAGGCACCAAGGAAGGGCAAGACTAAGGTTTGGCTATTGAAGACTTTGTTGTACGGCTTTCCAGGTAGGTTACGATTTACCTTATGGTGAGACTTCGATTAGCGAAGCGCATGTTTAGATGATATTGTCGGAGAATGCATGTAAACCTTCGGGTATGAATTTGGGTTGGATATTGTCTTAGGTTGGGCCTTGTTGTGTGATTCGGGGGCTAGTCACCCCGTTGCATTGTTGACTTATCTTGTTTTATTTACTTATTGGCTTGTTGCCACGTTGAGACATCGGATATTGGTGATTAGAGTTATATCATGGCTTTGATATTGCCGTACTTTACTTAATTGATATTAAGATAAGTATTGTGATTCCATTGTGGCTTATTGTGTAGCCTTACTATTGATATTACTCGTGTGCCATGTGCAGTATTGTTGAGATTGAATCGATTATTGACATTGAACTCATACATTGCACTCATTCTCATCCATCATGATATATTGTTGATACATTGATTATATACAAGGAAACACTATTATGAGCTAGGCTCAGTTAGATGCGAGTGATGTAAGGACTGATGTTCGATGTTTATCCCAGAATCGAGGTATGAGTGCTGGTAGTGATTGCCCAGGTCTTTGCCGGAATCATGAGGGTACATGGACTTCGTGGGTCCCCCATAGGTTGTGCTGCCAAGATGTGATGTTCCATCATCGGAGTACATGTGTACGGTGAAATGCATTGCATTCACACTTCATACATTATTACATTGCATTGTATCATTTGGCTTCCTGTGATATTCCTGTGATTTATTGTGATACCATTGTGATATACGGATTCGGTGTTGAGTATGTTGAGACTTGGCCCAGTTGGGCTTAGAAGCTATAACATAGGTGATGACTCGTTGTGATACTATTGTGATATACTGGTTCGGATTGATCATGGTGAGACTTGGCCCGATTGGGTTTAGATGCTATAATATATGAGATGACTTATTCTGTGGATATAGATTCGTGTTGACTCGTACTTGTTGGTTTATGTGCTTATCTTGCTTTGCTGTCTTTATATATGTTAGCTAGTCTTAGTCGGCCTATGATACCTACCGAAGACGTATTGTTTGTACCGACCCGCACTTCGTCGTATTCTTTTATGGCTCGTTGTTGACTTATCTTGTTCTATTTAGTTATTGGCTCGTTGCCACGTTAAGACATTGGATTTTGGTGATTAGTGATATATCATGATTATGATATTGCAGTGCCTTACTTTGATTTGATATTGAGATGAGAATTGTGATTCCATTATGGCTTATTGTGTAACCTTATTATTGATATTACTTGTGTGCCATGTGTGGTACTGTTTGGGATTGAATTGGTTATTTGATATTGCATTGCATCGTATTCATACTCATTTTCATGATACATTGATATTGCCTTGTTATGGTACTGAGGATGGGAAATGAGAAGGAAATACAGATGCATTGAGACACATTTGATACGAGTCATCTCTGGGTTGTGTGCGGAGTGACCGATACTATTCTGAGACTTATTGTATATCGAGTCATCTCTGGGCTATGTGCGGAATGACTGATATAAGGCGTATTAGTTGGATATGGAGTCATCTCTGGGCTGTGTGCGGAGTGACTGGTACATGGACTACGCAGGTCCCACATGGATTGTGTTGCCGAGATGTGATGTTCCATCATCGGAGTATATGTGTACGGTGCATATGCATTGCATTCATCATTCATACATTATTGCATTGGATTATACCTCTTGGTTTTCTGTAATATAGTTGTGATATGATTGTGATATACTGTTGATTGATATATCTGAGACTTGGAACGGTCGGACTTAGATGCTAGACATCTTGCGTTGCATCATATTATCTCTCTCTTGGTTGATTATGATATGGATTTATGATTGATATCTTTGATACTTGACACGTTGGGCTTAGATGCTATAACCATAGGTTGGATCTGTGATTGATAATCCTGAACTTAGTACAATTGGGTTTAGTTTCTATAACCATAGGCTGGATCCGTGATTGATATTCTGATACTTGGCACAATTGGTTGTAGATGCTATAACACAGGCTGAGATCGGTACTGTTTGATTTTTCTGGATACTTGGATGATGATTACTTGTACTCTGGGGTTTGCGTGTCTATCCTACTTTACTCGTCTTTATATATGCTAGCTAATCATAGTCGACCTATGATACCTACCAGTACGTGTTGTTTGTACTGACCTGCACTTGCTGCATTCTTTTATGGATGCAGAGAATCATGTTGGATCTATCTCTTCGGCTCGCGGATTCCTGAGGTTGCTGCCGAGCCTATTCAGGGTGAGCAGGGTGACGACTGATGCCAGAAGACTCCTCATTATTGTTATGTCTTATTTCTATTCCGAGACAATATGTTGAGACTTTATGTATTACTCAGACTTCTAATACTTAGTAGAGCTCTTGTATGACCAGATCATGATACTGGGGGTTGTATTTCACTACTTCTGCAGTTTTATATTATTATTGCATTGAGACTTACGTTATTCTGTTTTCTTCTACTTTACTTATGTTTTTATGATCATTGAGATAAGGGTTCGCCTACCGAGGTTGGAAAGGTAGGTGCTCGTACGACTTAGTGAAAATGGGTCGTGGCATTATGCTAGGCTTTGAGAGAAAGAAATTGGAGAAAAGGTTCAAATGTGGTCTTGATGTTATTTTGAGCTGCAATCTAACTTCAGTAATGATTGCTAGTGTGTTTTGAGCAAAATCTTGTTATGGGGGATAATAGTTAATGTTGATGATGTGATGAGGTTGTTGTACTTAGTGTATTTGAAAGAAGAAAGTGTTGTATACAAGCGTATGTGGGGCTGATCCATTGTATATCTTTAAGTGTTGTGAATATGTGTTTGAAGAAGATCATACGAGGTTGTTATGTTAATTGTTGGTTGTGGACTTTGTGGTGATGATTTAGAAATAGGGGAAATGCTGCCTGTTTCACTTTAGAATCGAGTTATCATTGATATACGTGATATACTAGCGCCATCTAAGCTGTATATGTATTCCTTTTTTATACGATTGGTGCTCTAGTGGTGATAAGCTTGTTGTTGGATGACTTGAGGTATGTTAAGGCTAACTTTCCTTTTTTTTGGCATGATCCTTATGAACAGAATGTAAATGTAATGTTACACCATAATGAATTCAATTCTTAGTAGCTAGGGATATTCCATATTGATTCATGTTCTAGAATAGTATTCTCAGCAAGTTCTTCTTCAGATTCAGTACGATTCATAGAGTCACTATTTGATGAAAATGCCAACTCATAACGATGTTTGGAGGTGTAAAGACTTTCCGTCACTCCGACAGAGTCAGGATGTTCTCTTATCACAACCTCAGGCATCATATACGCGTATATTATGTATTATATATATGTATGGGGTATGGAGAAGGTGACGGCGTTATATACGCACTACCTCCTGATCAGCTGGTCACATGATGATGATGATGATGATGATGCCCACAGAGACCGATATGATACAATGGGGTGCCCACAGAGGCTTGACAGGCGTTGTATAGGCATATGTATGCATGACCCTTATGCATACACGCACAGTATTTATGTACATCATTGGCCCACAGAGGCAATTCAGACATACAGGTTGCATTTATTTCATCCTATATTCTCTTATGTCTCTTTCATGTTATTTTCACTCCTTACATACTCAGTACTTTGTCCATACTGACGTCCCTTTCTAGGGGCGCTGCATTTCATGTCCACAGGTACAGATGGACAGGTTGACGATCCGCCTCCTGTAGGTTGTTGTTCAGCTGATAGTGGAGCACTCCTCTTATACCGGAGTTGTTGTTGTACTTTTGGTATGTTATTATTTTGTGTTTATACGGATATAGTGGGGCCCTGTCACGACCTCTTTATGTCAGATACTCCATTAGAGGCTTGTAGATAGTCATGTATAGCTAGATTCTATATGGCCCTTCGACCCATATTTTTGTTGTAGTATTGCATATTGGCCTTGTCAGCTTGCATAGTTTTTGTCCGGTTAGTTGTATAGCATATCTTTTGGGGCTCATTCCTTTTTCAGCGTATCTCCTATATGATTTAGCAGATTTTCATCTGGTGACCCCGAGGTCCACTCTTGTTTATGATTATGGTAGGAAAGCCTGTTTAGCGGTGCTCGGCAGGTAGGGCCCGGGTGCCCGTCATGGCCCTCTAGTTTGGGTCGTGAAACAATCCTCCCCTCATGAGATAGCTTTTGGAGTTGAGCTAGGCCCAAGGTCTATTTCTTTATCATGCTATCAGAGCTAGACCCAGCCTAGTTCATTATTTTTTATGCTGGGCCCCTCGTATTATATTGTCCACGCTCCAGATGTCCAGTCCTGGGTGCGCAGGGGTGTTGAGTGGCACATGGGTGGGAAAATGGGAATTTGATCTCCTTATATGGTCTTAAGCAATCCTCCCCTTATGAAGTAGCTTTTGGGTTTGACTTTACGTAGCACATTGCCCGATAAGGATTGGTGAATTGCGCTTAACACATTGGTCTCCATCTTCTTCTTCTCAGCCTCTTTCGTATCTTCAGAATACAAGTCGTCCAAGCCAAAGAATAATCCTTTTCGCCATAGCAACTTCATGATCTTGATCTTCCATATGTTGAAGTTATTACTTCGCCTACCTCAAACTTCATGGATGGCATAGCCTCTTCGCTTTCTGGATCTCATGTTCCGAAGGTTCTGACACAAATTGCTAGTGAGAAAATGACAAAAAGATACAATAATTAATGTGGTTTGAATTAATGTGATCCTACATCAACAGATAACGACCGACACTTTATGATCAAATGAAAAAAAAAGTTACCAAATGGAACACGACCTCTTCAAAATTAGGTTAGGAACCTTTTTTATGTTGTGAAAATATGTAGGAAAATAATAACCTTTCATATTCAAGCCGAAATGCAACATGGGAGCTTTGGAAGGCACAAACTTCTGAGATCTGGTTTCAGTGCTTTGCGAGTGCAAAACACTGACTCATGTATCTTATTTTGGGTGTTTTACGGTGCTAAGCACCATCAGTCAGTGCTTTCTGAAAATTTCTTCATATCTTTTGACTTTACTAATTGAGAATCATTATTTGTTGTTGTTTTTTTTTTGTTTTTTTTTTTTGGCAATTAAGTAAACTTTCATTATTAAAGTGGATATGTACACATAATGAAAATTGATGCAGATTGGACAAAGAGCCCCAACCATGCATTTCCTTGCATTACTACCGCCAAACTATTTAGCTAAGGATTAAAGTCCACCAATTATAATCGACTAGCTAGCTCAGTGTTGCCTCTGCTTCTAACAAAAACTTCCTGAATCACCTGCATAACAAGGTCATCTGCTTCGCTCCTCTTGGCCTGAAATACCCTATGGTTCCTTTCCCTCCATATAACATATATGCATCCAAAGAAAGGCATTTTATATATCATTAAACTTGCACTCTTGCCTTTATCATGTGTGTTTGCCCAATTAACTTCATCTTGCCATGGTAATATCTGCCTATTCATCACTTGCCACTGTAATAACTTGTACCAAATATGTCTACTAGGTTGACATTCAAAAAACAAATGTTTTAGGCTCTCATCAGTAGTGGTGCATAGAGAACATGTCTGTTCCTTGATAATTCCCCATCTCATCAATCTATCTTTGGTATACAACTTCTCATGAACATCAAGAAGTAGTATGAACAGCCATTTGGGATGTCCTAAGTTGTTACACCATAGTCGATGTCCTAAGTTGTTACACCATAGTCTCCTCCATGCTACCTTCTGGAATGGCCCCATCATCTTCACATACATCTTGTGAATGGAAAACACCCTCATGTTTCATATGCCATCAACAGTTAGTCCAGCTTCCTCAAGATATTTCTTGGGTTTGAAACTTTGAGGGTCATCCATGCTTCCTATTTTGGTTCCACCTCCATGACTTGTTTCTTCTTTATATAGTAGGCATGCATCTATGTCACTCATAGCTTATCCTTTTTAACACAGAGATTCCATAATAGTTTGCAAATCGCAGCCTTGTTCTATACAAAAATCTCCATTAAATTCAGTCCTCCTACTGTATTGGATAGACATAGTTTTTTTTCAAGCAATTAAAGCATTTTTAGATTCTCTAACAGTCCCTGTCCACAAGAATTGTCTACATACAACCTCAATCTTCTTGACAATCTCCTCGGGCAAGACAAATATTTGGGACCAGCAAATTAGTATTGAGAATAGCACTGCCATTATTAGTTGTACCCTTCCTGCATATGTTAGCAATTTTGAAGTCCATGAGGTGATTCTTCCCAGCATTTTCTCCAACAGTTGTGCACATTGGCCAACATTCAATCTCTTACTACTCAAAGGGATACCTAAGTATTTTATAGGTAATGTCCCCTGTGAGAATCCCAGTATGTCTAGTATTTGTTGTTGTTCTGTATCTTTAATCCCTCCAAAAAACACAACACTTTTATCTAGGTTTGCTATAAGCCTAGAAGCCTGTGAGAATAGTTGAAAGCAATTGAAAACCAAATGTACAAAAGTGGTGTCCCCTCTACAAACAGTAATAAGTCATCAACAAGTCCAATTGAATGATATGAAATCTCTCACATTTTGGGTGGTAGTTAAAGTCTGGTATATTGCTCAGAGTCTTAAGGAGTCTATTCAAGTATTCCATCTGTTGGCATCAGCTAAACTAATGCATATATGAGTTTTGATGATTGGAAAACGGTCAAACAATGATTGACAAAAGATCACATTGATTTATACCATGAAGAAGACAAACTAGATCAAGATATATATGAGAACGCACACGAATAATTGAACAGAGCTAGACATCTGGAAGAAGGAACCAGAAGTTCCAAACACAAGTGCAATGTTTGAATAAGCAAGGATGTAGCGCACATTGAACAAGTTCAACGATCTGATCTATCGCAAAAGAAGAGTTGCAAGCAATGCATATGAATCAGGTTCACAGACATGGTCTATCAGATACAGACAAGTAGACAAGATAAAGTGACCTAACCTACAAAGATGTTCAGTGTACAGTATGAATAATCTATGAATAGAGCATCTGAACAAGGCGGAAAAAGGGAGAGAAGATGAAGATTAGATGACTCGGTCTCAGAGCAGTTAAAAGAGAAAAATACAAAAAGTGTATAAACATGTTCTATACTAAGGAGTCATCAGTTGAGGAGATTAGAAAAACAAAGATAATGAAGATGAGGAGAGGAGGTGAAGTGACTCAGACTCAGAAGACAATGTTCAAAAGAAAGAAATTGTTCAGCTAAAGAGTTTGTAGACAAAGCACTTAAATCAGGTTAAACAGACGAACCGGGTCTGAAAACATGTTCCAACACAGATGCAAGAACATAATCAAATTCAAATAAGTTATCACTGGCAGAGAAGGAATAAAAATAGAACAAGCAAGACAACATGTTCACACAGGTCATCATGTGCAGTGGATAAGTATCACGACCCCACTAGACGCCATGACGGGTACCCGGTACTAGCTTACCGAGCTCCTCTGGTCTAACATTCCATTTTCACTACAAAGTGGGACATATAGACAATTTATACATATTTTACTGAATATAGTCATCAATAGCTATACCCGTAAGCATATGTCAATAAGCTTTACCAAAATATTATACAACAACAAGGACGAACAAAGTTACAAAACATCTATCCACGTACGTCTGTCTACGAGCCTCTAAATAAGATACATAAATCCACAAGGACGGGGTAGGATTTCACCATGCCCAAATATGTACACAAGAGTAGTACTAATAAGCTGTAGCCCCGAAACAACTGGAGCTCTCCCAAGATGTCGCTGACGAAGCTCCTAAGGATCAGTCGCGTCTACCTATCTACCACGGTACGAACCCGACGTCCATAAAGAGAGTGACGTCGGCATACGAGCGAGTACGAGTATGTAAGTCATGAATAGTAACATAGTAAGAGATACCGAACATGGAGTATAACATAAAGAAAAATATGGAGCATAACATGAGATAAAGGAATAACACAAATCGTACATATGATTGCCTCTTATGCGGTACCATGCTTAGCTTTTCATAAAATCATTCTCATACATATGTTTCATAATAAGTCTTGTGAACTTGCATGTTCTCGATCCGTATATACATATATCCTATTAATTGCGCGAACGTGCGTACCGATCCATAAATATAATATATTTCCGAGGAACGAACGGCCCGATCCATTTAACCATATATCCCGCGTCCGAGCATCCCGCGTCCAGGACGATATCATAATATACCAACCGATCAGGTGGCTAGGCGTATATAGCACCTCGCCCTTATATATATATATATATATATATATATATATATATATATATATATATATATATATATATATATATATATATATACATACATACATACATATAATTATATTATAACGTAAGTAGCATACATAAGAGCCCAAAGAACGCTATGACTCTATCGGAGTGACGTAAGGTCAGTAACCTCTGATTATATTATGGAATAATCATCATCGCTCGATCTCACCTTAAAGGGACAATTATTGTAAGGTAAGATCAACAACAATGAATAAAATCGAAGAAATCAAGAAAATAGCTCAATATTCTCATATCATCATTGGATTCACAACTTGAGACTTTTAAACGTAAAATCATCATTATCATTGTAATCATCATAGAAACATTCTCATCTTTAACATCGTGAGAAGCTTTAAGAATCATGAACTTCTAGCTTTTGAAAACAAGGAGGTTATGGAAACATTTATGGAATCAAAACATTGGAATCATGCCTTTGCAAGAAAGGGACGAGCCTTAGCATACCTGCTCAACCTCTTATTAGCTACGCTTATCCATCCGAGCTTGTAAATCTACATTCGAGAGGATTCACACTAATGTTAGACTCATTATCATACACTTGCCCTAAGTTTTCAAATCAAACTATTTTATATCCTGCCGAAAATAGGGCAGTATCTCCCCTGTTTATATGCCTAGCCCGCAATCTCAATTCAGCAACCAACAACGACAACAACAATACCAACATCAACCATAATATTCTCAATACCAAAATACTTCATAAACATCCCATATGGTGTTTATCCCATATTTCCACCAACAACATTATTTTATAAATATTTAACAACTCTATCTTCTAAATAAACCAAGATTAGTATTAATTATAAGAGATTTATACCTTTCTCCCGATAATATTGCTATATCTTCACTTCTTCACCTTGAGCTTAGGCCACAACGCGCCGCTATACGATTTTGTAATCGCAACTATACACTATCCAGATCAGAATTATGCCTGGTTTTGGCTTAAAAGTGGGTATTGGGAGTTTGGGGAAATTTCCAGAAGATTAGAGAGGATTTGGGGTGTTTTGGCTGAGGAAATAAGAGGGGTGACCCTTTTTTATAACGGTCCAGGTTCTGCCAGGACCGACTTAAAATTTACTCAGCGCGTTCGTGCTGCTACGTGGCGTGTTCGCGCTGAGTTGCAGGGTCTTGCCCTGCTCGTTCGCACCACCTTCTAGCGCGTTCGCGCAGGGTTAATATCCTTCCCTGACAGCCGATCTTAAAACACGCATAACGTTTGATCCCGATATCGTATGAGGACCCACGACCTATGGTTGGAAAGCTATTTCAATTATCTACAACTTTAATTTTTGGTGTGTTTCCAAACTCGTAACTGATAATGGCATTTTGTCCTCTTTAAGTCAGATCGTCCGAAAACATCTCCTTAAATTATCCTTTTGGAAGGCTTATGCCCACATTTGGCTTAAGGGTCCTTCTTACGACTTGCTTAATTTTCCATGTACTACTCATATAATATAATCTTCATCCTTAATCCTTGCATGACTTTACTCTTCTTTGAGCTCATACTAAGCCGTCTACAGTCTTGGTAGCGCGAAATTTTTCGGGATGTAACATTCCTCCCCCCGTAGGAACATTCGTCCTCGAATGTTAAGCTCTTAGGGACTCCTACAAAAAAAAAATTGCCAAAGTTTCTCCTTTAATTGTACCACTACTATCCTGTCATAGCAATCCTAAATTCGGCCAAGAAATCACTTTAGAGAAGCATTACATACCTGAGGGTGCTGATGGCTCTGTCTGCACATCTTCTGGAGGCGGAAATAAATGCGGGTACCTAGACTTCATATCTTCCTCAGCTTCCCAAGTCATTTCTTCTCTGTTATTATTCCTCCATAGGACTTTGACTGAAGTTACGTCCTTGATTCAAAGCCTTCGACTTGCCTATCCGTAATAGAAACCGTACTTCCTCACAAAGACTTCTTGATTTGTACATCGTCTACATGTACAATCCTGGAGGGATCTCCAACACACTTGCGTAGCATGGATACGTGAAACACTGGTGGACTGATTCTAATTCTGGAGGAAAATCCAACTCATACGCTACTTGACCTATCTTGCGCACAATCTCATAAGGTCCAATATACCGAGGACTAAGCTTCCCTTTCTTGCCAAATCTCATCACGCCTTTCATCGGTGATACTTTCAAGAATACCCAATCATTAACTTTGAATTCCAAGTTTCACCGATGGTTGTCCGCGTAGGATTTTTGATGACTCTGAGTTGTTAGTAGTCGTTCTTGAATAAGCTTGACCTTTTCTACCGCTCGCTGAATCAAATACGGCCCACTAACTTTGTCTCTCCTACTTCAAACCATCCAATAAGCGATCTACACTTTCTCCCGTACAGAGCTTCATATGGGGCCATCTGAATACTAGAGTGATAGCTATTGTTGTACGCAAATTCAATAAGTAGCAAGTAATCATCCCAATTGCCTCCAAAATCTAGCATGCATGCTCTCAGCATATCTTCAAGGGTTTGGATAGTGCGCTCCGCCTGCCCGTCAGTTTGCGGGTGGAATGCCGTACTAAGTCTCACTTGCGTTCCCAAACCTTCTTGGAAGGATCTCTGGAAATTAGCCATAAATTGTGCTCCTCTATCCGTAATAATAGACACTGGAACACCGTGAAGGCGCACTATCTCTTTGATATATAACTTTGCATAATCTTCAGCTAAATACGTCGTTCTGACTGGCAGAAAATGGGCTGACTTTGTAAGTCTATCCACTATCACCCATATAGAATCATACTTACGCCGGGAACGAGGTAAGCCTGTAATGAAGTCCATGTTAATCGCCTCCCATTTCCAAGTTGGAATCTCTATAGCTTGTAGTAATCCTCCCGGCTTCTGATGCTCCATCTTGACCTGTTGGCAATTAGGACATTGGGCCACGAACTTCGCTATATCCTTTTTCATGTCGTCCCACCAATATATAGATTTAAGATCATGGTAAATCCTTTTCGCTCCTGGATGGACGGAATAACGAGAGTAATGGGCTTCCTCCAAGACCTGTCGATGTAGTCCTGTCACATTAGGAACACATAATCTTCCTCGATATCTGAGGACTCCATCCGCAGGGACGTCAAATTATGACTTCTCTTTCTGGGAAAGCACATCACTATAATGAACTAACACAGAGTCTTCGTATTGGCCCTTCTTTACTTCCTCAACTAAGGATGAAACAGCTAAGTCTTGAACAAAGGATTTCCGCACTGCCCGAGTCCGTCAAGTGAACTCTTAGGATGGCTAGCTGTTGAAGTTCCCGAGCTAGCTCCCTCTTTTATGGCTGAACATCACATAGACTACCCATGGATTTGCGGCTGAGCACATTCGCCTTTCCCGGGTGGTATAAAATGCTCACATCATAATCCTTTAACAACTCCAACCATCGCCGTTGTCGTAAGTTCAGTTCCTTCTATTTGAAGATATATTGTAGGCTCTTATGATTTGTATAAATGTCCACATGAACACCATATAAATAGTGTTTCCATATCTTCAATGCATGAATAACTACAGCCAATTCTAGGTCATGGGTCGGATAATTCTTCTCGTGTTTCTGCAAAATCGCCGTGAGGCATAAGCTATTACTTTGCCATGCTGCATCAACACACAACCCAGTCCAACACCTGAAGCATCATAGTAAATAACATAGCCCTCCGATCCTTCAGGGAGTGTCAGGACTGGGGACGAAGTCAACCTATTTTTCAGCTCCTGAAAGCTGCGCTCACACGCATCTGTCCACTGAAACTTAGCCGATTTCTGAGTCAGCTTCGTCAGTGGTACAGTGATGGAAGAAAATCCTTCTACAAATCTCCTATAGTAACCGGACAACCCCAGGAAACTACGGACCTCTGTAGGCATTATAGGCCTTGGCCAATTCTTCACAGCTTCAATCTTCTGAGTGTCCACTTGAATACCATCAGCCGAAATAATGTGCCCCAGAAAAGTCACAGAATTCAGCCAAAATTCACATTTCAAAAATTTGGCATATAACTCCCAAGCTCGAAGGATTCCAAGGACGGTACGTAAATAGTCTGCATGCTCTGCCTCCGATTGAGAATACACCAGAATACATCGATGAACACAATTACAAATAGATCCAAGAAAGGCCTAATACATTATTCATTAAGTTCATGAATACTGCTGGAGCATTAGTCAACCCAAATGACATCACTCGAAACTCATAATGGCCAAATCTGGTTCGGAAGGCTATTTTTGGGATATCGTGTTCCTTAACCCTTACTTGGTGGTATCCTGATCTCAGATCTATTTTTGAGAACCACTTGGCTCCCTGCAACTGATCGAATAAATCATCAATCCTTGAAAGTGGGTATTTGTTCTTTATTGTCACCTTGTTCAGTTGTCTATAGTCAATACACAGGCGTAAAGAACCATCCTTCTTTCTTATGAACAACACAGGCGCTCCCCTTGGCGATGAACTTGGTCTAATATAGCCTTTTTCAAGCAAATCCTTTAGTTGTGCCTTTAATTTCTTCAATTTCGCAGGGGCTAATCGATATGGGGGAATAGATATAGGCTTAGTGTCCGGCAACACATCGATAGTAAACTCAATCTCTCATTCTGGTGGAAGACCTGGAAGCTCGTCTGGGAACACGTCTGGAAACTCATTCACTATAGGAACGGATTGAAGAGTCGGCAGTTTTGCTTCTATGTCTTGAACCTGAACCAGATGATAAATATATCCTTTGGCAATCATCTTTATCCCTTTGAGGTAGGAAATAAACCTACCTCTCGGAGACGCTGCATTACCTTTCCATTCCAGCACTGGTTCTCCTGGGAACTGGAATCGAACCACCTTCATTCTACAATCAACGTTAGCGTAACAGGAGGCTAGCCAATCCATACCCATAATAACGTCAAAATCTAACATCTCCAGCTCATGTAGGTCAGCAGTAGTATGACGATCGCAAACTACGATCACACAATCCCTATATACCCGCCTGGCTACTACTGGGTCTCCTACAGGTGTAGCCACCTCAAAAGGTTTGATTGGCTCGTGTCTCATCCCAATACGATTAGCAACATAAGGAGTAATATATGATATAGTAGAACCTGGATCAATTAACGCATACACGTCATAGGAGAATACCAATATTATACCTGTAACAACATCTAGGGAAGATTCAAGATCCTGCCGTCCTGCTAGTGCATATATACAGTTCTGAGGGCCGCTTGAACTAGGTGCTCCTCATATGCCTCGGCCACAGCCTGCTGGAGCCTGGGAAGTTTGTCCAGGAGGGCGCACGGATGATGATGAACCAATTGCTGATCCGGCGGGCTGAGCCTTGTCTCCGCCATTCTTCAGTGGACAATCACGCATCAAACGGCCAACTCGACTGCAGGCATAACAAGCGCCTTAACCCATACAGCACATTCTAGAATGTGGCCTTCCATACTGAGTACACCGTGGTAGGGGTGGTCTCGTCCTGCTAGAATCGCCTTTGTACTGGGACCCTGAAACTCTAGAACTCTGGCCTGGTCCGGAATAGATAGGACGGTCAAATCTTTCACCCACAAATTGAGGGGGTGTGCTGGCCATTGATTGGCCTGAACACCTGGAATATTGTTGTTTCTGCCCTCCTCTATACTCACTGCTAGCAACAAAAGATCTAGTCTTTTTTCTGCGCCCCCTATCAGAATCACGTTCACCTCTCTGTGGCTGCTGCTGCTCCTCCAGGTTCTGGGCATGGGCCTGAATGCGAGCAATATCCATCCCGTCTTGAAGTAAGGCCGTCAAGCATTCCTTAAACAAATGTGGCTCCAACCCACTCACAAATCGATGCACACGATCTCCCATGACGGCTACTATGGCTGGGGCGTACCTGGCCAAAGAATTAAAGCGGAGGCTGTATTCCCGAGCGCTCATATCCCCTTGCTTGAGATTTAAAAATTTATCGGCTCGGGCCTGTCGAACCTCCAATGCTAAATAATATCGCAGAAAAGCTTCTGTGAATTCTTGCCAAACTGGGGGATGTGCATTTACTCCCAGCGAAGATATCCAATCATTATACCACTGGACGGCTACATCCCGCAATCTATACGAAGCCAATTCTACTGACTCCGTATCCAAAGCATGTATTATCCGCAGCGTCCTCAGCATCTCGTCTATAAAGCCTTGTGGGTCTTCATCGAGTTTCGACCCGTAGAACTCTGGAGGATTCAGGCTGATAAAATCGCGGGCTCTTGCACTCACCGCCCTATCACCTTGGCCCGCACCTTGCCGCTGAGCCTGCGCGGCAACCAACTGGGTCAGCAACTGAATAGCTTCTGTTATCTACTGGCCCGGAGCTCCTGGCGGTGGAACTAGAGGTGCTGGGGCTGGAGCTGAAGCTCTTTCCTACTCCGCTGACACGGGTGGAGCATGAGAGGTCTGAGAGGGAACTTCGTTATGAGACTCGCCCTCTTCTACCTTCGCCGGTGGCTCCTATTCAACTCTTCTTTCGGCCACCATCTTGCCCTTTTGGGCCGCTGTAGCTTTCCTTTTCACAGGCATTGTTGAAATCATAACACATGATTAAGAAAGGAGGAGAACCTGATAACATGGCTCTATCGTATGATCTAGGATAAGAAAGAAGGTCAGTTATTCCTAAATGCCCCGCAGCCTCCTGTTTATAAGTGTGGCGCGCTTCATACCCATAAACAGGACTCTACCGGACACGGCTCGCAGACATACCCTAGGACGAACTGCTCTGATACCACTTTTATCACGACCCCACTAGAGGCCATGACGGGTACCCGGTACTAGCTTATCGAGCTCTTCTGGTCTAGCATTCCATTTTCACTACTAAGTGGGCCATATGGACAATTTATACATATTTTACTTAATATAGTCATCAATAGCTATACCCGTAAGCGTATGTCAATAAGCTTTACCAAAATATTATACAACAACAAGGACGAAAAAAGTTACGAAACATCTATCCACGTACGTCTGTCTACGAGCCTCTAAATAAGATACATAAATCCATGAGGACGAGGCAGGATTTCACCATGCCCAAATATGTACACAAGAGTAGTGCCAATAAGCTGTAGCCCCAAGAACAACTGGAGCTCTCCCAAGATGTCATTGACAGAGCTCCTAAGGATCAGACGCGTCTACCTGTCTACCTCCGGGCATGAACGCAGCGACCATAAAAGAGGGGACATCAGTACGAGCAGAATACTCAGTATGTAAGGCATGAATAGTAACATAGTAAGAGATACCGAACATGGAGAATAACATAATGAAAAATATGAAGCATAACATGAGATAAGGGAATAAACTGTACATATGATTTGTTATACCCCATTTTAACCGGAGTCAAAATGGTTTACAACATTTCGGTAATTCCAGGGTTAAATTATAGTTAAGGAGTCGCCACCTAATTATTTATGGTGAATTAGGACACCTAGAGTTGATTAAAATAATTATTTAAAGTTACTCCGTTTTAAAGTCTGCGAAACCAAAAGATTCTAGGCAAGAGTTCAATTAACCTAAAGGGAAGGTATTAAGCATCCTTTAGGATCCATTAAAATGGTTAACCGGCCGGACTTAGAGTTTAAAGGACTAAGTGATGTAACAAATTAAGGCGTAGAATTAGTTCCACAGTAGACTACAACCACTCGAACCAATTTTGGGACATCTAGAGTAAATTAGCGAGTGAAACCAAATACATAAATTAACTAAAAGTTCTAAAGAAAGAATCAGTAGATAACTTTGGAATCAAAATGCTAAGAGTGAAACAGTTTTCCCTTTTTAAATATAGGAGAATGGCCAAAAGCCAAAATCATTTAGTCCTAACTCTTTTAAATCGGGTCATGTTTCGTTTCTTTCTTTTTGATAGAAGAGCATAAGACTTAGGAACAAATCAGATTCTTGGTTTACTTTAAACGACGAGTTCATCTGTTAAATGCTAACCAACTTCAACATTAAAGTGAACGCATTAACCTCCTCTAACAAAGGAACATGTAGTTGAAAAATGAACAGTTAATCACACCAACACAAGTAAACAAACAAGCTGAAATAAACGGAATAATCAACAGCCATGCTCGGCTTTAACGGAGGACAAAACCCCCTTTGCAATTCAACATCTGAATAGTGAAGGCAAGAAAGAAAGAGGACGTGCAGACGCCGTGTGGTAGCGGTGGCGTCGAGTCCCAAAGTGGAACTCTCCAACTCCGGTATTCATGCAAACAAAGAAAGACACCAAAGATAAACATTAGAGAGGGAGATTTTTACATTCAACAGAAAGGTAACGAACCAAGAATTCCTAGTAAACAGTGGCTAAACATAATTCTAAGATGCGTAAGGATTTGAAAAAAAGCACTTTGTTGCATTTGATTATTCCAACAGGTTCATACTGTACGTTCATCTAAAGCAAGTGTTTGCTAGCAAATGACTTGGGTTTGTTAGCAAAGAAAATAAAAAAAAAAACGTAAAGCTCCTAATTCGACTTAAACACATACATAGTTAGACTATATCGAATTGAAGGGAAACAACAAAGAAAGCGAATAACAAGAGGGGAGAGGAAGCACTTGAGAATTATAAAATTGGTCATAGCAATATTCAAACAAAACCTCAAAGATCCCTTGTCCTTAAACTTAAACCCAATCAAAACAATTATAACAAACCAAAAGAAAAAGGTTTGGAATACTTAAACTTTATTAAACAATAGGTCAATATAAATCTTGACAACACTTCAAGCTAGATTTCGCCCACCAGTCCAAATTCACAAATGTCAAGCGTAACACTTTGGTTGAGGCTTGGGACGCAACTCACAAGGGTAATTCTAAAAAAAAAAAAAAAAAAAAAAAACTCTCCACAACAGAATGCCCATTATTTTTATCCAATTCTTAACGCGGAAAACTAATGACAGAATCCTGATATTCAACATATATTTAGTCTTACTACTACACTAGCACGAATTTACTTTAAAAGCAAAATTGGTGTTAATACCATGACATGAACACATAATCCAAATAGAGTACAACTGATTTGTGTTAAACAAAGATTCAAAACACTGATCGCACTAATTTCCTTAAGCAAAGCAGGACACGATATTCCTGTAGAAATAAAACGCTACTGAGATAACGATGAAAGTTAAATGGAAAAACTGACTCATGCTTCAAACATACAGAGGAAGCTAGATATCTAATGAATCGAAACTAAGAGTAATCCACCCGAATTGAAAGTGTGCAAAAATAGCAGAAATGAATCAAACTAAGACATCGGGGTAGTTGACTGAAATACTCATGTATCAAATGGTATGGATTTTTAACATCCCAAGTAAAACATAACGACATACCTCCGGACTACTTTACATATGAATTCTAGCACGAATATTGATAGTTAAACTTTAATAAGAACACGGACTTTATCTCAGTCAAACAATAACTTTTCAGAGGCCAAAAACACGGTAATTGTGATACAGATTTAAATCACAAATGCTAACAACGAGACATTAAAACATGATTTTTTTCTACACGAACAGAACTTTAAAAATAAATCAGAATGGTGTCGGATTTTACCTCTTGTGGGTGCAATGAACTGAGACGGGGCCTCGAATCCACTTTATCGTAATGAACAGATCCAAAACTCGACGAATAAGTTCGAACGTCTCCGTTATGGCTATCAGCCAACGGAGACAGATGAAGTGTTGGAAAGATCCTAAAGTTTTTGAGTAGTAGTCAAAAGATGAGATGGTATGTATGGTATGGCTTCCAGGACCCCCCCTCCTTTCGGCTGAGCGCCTAAGGTAATATTTATAGATGAAGTTGAAATTCTAGGGTTTCATCTTTTTGACTCAGATTCTGGAGCGGGAATTTTTATTTTGTAATGTAGCCGTTTGAATTTTGAACAAAAGCTATTTTACTCTAAAAATCGATTTCTCAGATATGGAGAATCAAAAGCCAAAAAGTCTCTCAACTTCTTCTTGTTTGACCGAATCTTTTAGGCAGAGAAACATCAAAAGATGCTAGAAAGAGACGGTTTTTCTTGAAACGGACCGAACAACTTTGTCCATGGTTGAATCACGGTTGTCTTCAGCACAAAAATGGAATGGAGCGTTGGAGTGGCTGATAGAGAAATATTAGGGTTGGGCTGAAAACGGGTCATTTCTTAATGGGTTTGGATCTTCTTCTTTGTTGGCAGATTTGGGCTATTTCGACGTGAGTTCTATTTAATAAGCTAAGTGGGCTGCTGATTTTGATGATTAATTGGGCTGCTTTGGCCGAAAATTTGGGCCATTGCATTGTTGGCCTTTTCCAATTTCTCATGCTTCTTCATAGAAGTTTATAATTTGGAAAGTGTATGGAATAATCACACAATTAGTAATTAATAATAATAAGGATATAATTCAATGTTACTAATTTATTAATAATAGCAAACTATAAATATATAGATGACGTAATAATAGCGTAAAAAATATTATCTAGCTTAACTTTATGATTAACTAGTGATAAATAGGTGGTAATGTGAGGGTAATATTAAAATATTGATTATAATAAAGTAACGGTACTTGCAAATAATAGCAATAGAATAATAATAACATAGTAATGAGTAAAAGTATTTAGATTATCAATAAAATTAGAAGCCCACGGAACTAAATCGGAATAAACGAGGGACAAAATTGGGTGTCAACATGATTGCCTCTTAAGGCGGGTACCATGCATGCTTAGCTTTTCATAAAATCTTTCTCATACATATGTGTCATAATAGTGCTGCGGAACGTGCAACCCAATCCGTATATATATATATATACTATTGCTGCTGAATGTGCAGCCCGATCCATAAATATAATATAGTGTTGAGGAACGAACGACCCGATCCATTGAACCATATATCCTGCGTCCGGGCATCCCGCGTCCGGGACGATATCATAATATACCAACTGATCAGGTGGCTATGCGTATATAATGCCTCGCCCTTTTTCCCATAACCACATACATACATATAATTATATTATAACATAAGTAGTGTGCATGAGAGCCCAAAGAACGCTATGACTCTATCGGAGTGACGTAAGGTCGGTAACCTCCGATTATATTATGGAATAATCATCATCGCTCTATCTCACCTTGAAGAGACAATTATTGTAAGGTAAGATCAACAACAATGAATAAACTCGAAGAAATCAAGAAAATAGCTCAATATTCTCATATCATCATTGGATTCACAACTTGAGACTTTTAAACGTAAAATCATCATTACCATTATAATCATCATAGAAACATTCTCATCTTTAACATCGTGAGAAGCTTTAAGAATCATGAACTTCTAGCTTTTGAAAACAAGGAGGTTATGGAAACATTTATGGAATCAAAACATAGGAATCATGCCTTTGCAAGAAAGGGACGGGCCTTAACATACCTGCTCGACCTCCTATTAACTACGCTTATCCATCCGAGCTTTGTAAATCTACATTCGAGAGGATTCACACTAATGTTAGACTCATTATCATACACTTGCCCTAAGTTTTCAAATCAAACTATTTTATATCCTGCCGAAAATCGGGCAACATCTCTCCTGTTTATATACCTAGCCCGAAATCTCAATTCAGCAACCAACAATGACAACAACAATACCAATACCAACATCAACCATAATATTCTCAATACCAAAATACTTCATAAACATCCCATATGGTGTTTATCCCATAGTTCCACCAAAAAAATTATTTTATAACTATTTAACAACTCTATCTCCGTAAATAAACCAAGATTAGTATCAATTATAAGAGATTCATACCTTTCTCCCGATAATATTGCTATATCTTCACTTCTCCACCTTGAGCTTAGGCCACAACGCGCCGCTATACGATTTTGTAATCGCAACTATATGCTATCCGGACCGAAATTCGGGAATTATACCTGGTTTTGGCTTAAAAGTGGGTGTTGGGAGTTTGGGGAAATTTCCAGAAGATTAGAGAGGATTTGGGGTGTTTTGGCCGAGGAAATGAGGGGGGTGACCCTTTTTATGACGGTCCAGGTTCTGCCTGGACCGACTTAAAATTTACTCAGCGCGTTCGTGCTTCCACGTGGATCATTCGCGATGAGTTGCAGGGGCAGGGTCTTACCCTGCTCGTTCGCGCCACCTTCTGGCGCGTTGGCGCAGGGTTAATTTCCTGCCCTAACAGCCGATCTTAAAACGCGCATAACATTTGATTCTGATATTGTATGAGGGCCCACGACCTATGGTTGGAAAGCTATTTCAATTATCTACAAGTTTCATTTTTGGTCTGTTTCCAAACTCCAAACTTATAATGGCGTTTTGACCTCTTCAAATCAGATCGTCCGAAAACATCTCCTTAATTATCCTTTTGGAACGCTTATGCCCACATTTGGCTTAAGGGTCCTTCTTACGACTTGCTCAACTTCCCATGTACTACTCATATAATATAATCTTCATCCTTAATCCTTGCATGACTTTACTCTTCTTTGAGCTCATACTAAGCCGTCTACAGTCTTGGTAGCGCGAAATTTTTCGGGATGTAACAATAAGTGACCCAGAAGTGATCAGTGGTGGAGAAGACCAGTTGTAGACACAAAGTTTACAGCTATATGAAACATGTCCGTCAACATGTTCCAACAAAGATCTCGTAAAACAGTTCAACGGCAGATGAAGAATGAAAGAGATTGGTGGAATAGGTACATGAACATATTCTATCTCAGACAGTGCAGGGATTCAGAGGCAGACGAACTAGGTGGATGAAATAGGTTCGTGAACATGTTCCAGGGCAAGTCTTACAGCAACTAGGATTTGCAGAATTATGGAAAGAACTTGGCGGTCAAGTATGAAAGATTCCTTGCCATATTTGTTGGTATTAGTAAGCCTCCTACACGTACAATGAGCAGACTCAACAAGGCAAGAATCCAAATTTTACACAAACCCTACGTGTGTGTCATTGACCGACGAGGAAAGGGTTTTGTGGTAACCGACCTGCGGAGCATCAATGTTATAAATACCCAGGTTCTAAGAAGAAGTTTGCGCACCCACAAAGAGAGAATTCAGAATATTGAGCGAGGAGTTGATTTATCCATCGTATTCAAGAATTTGGGATTGCGTCCCTAGTACAAGAAGATGGATTGAAGGAGCTGTTCCACTGAATAATGTTTTCCAGTTCTTAAGTCTAGAATCTTGTATTAGGTTTGTGCTATCAAAGTGTATCTTTATCAGCTTATTTAGAAGCATAAAAAGTAGATACAAGTGTTGTAACTTCAAGTTAGAGTCTAGCTTGAAGATAGCTTGCTAGCCAGAGGTTGGGTAGCAAGGCTGTTATAGTTGGGATTAGGTTGCAGAGTTTGTAACTTAATTTGCAGTTGGCTCAGTTGTAGTGAAGTTTGGGGGTAAATCCTACAGGTCCGTAGGTCGTGGTTTTTATCACCTTTGAGCCGGGTGATTTCCACGTAAAAATCTTGTTATCCTTTACCTTCCTGTTTGTTTTTATTTCGCAAACACATTTATAGAATATGTTAGGTAACGTGTTCTGTTCATAGGGGAAAAAGTAGGTACACCTTGGGACAGACACTTAGTTCGTGCAAAGCTCACACCATCACCAAGACAAACAAATGTTGTGATAAAGGGCCCCCCTTTCTCAACCCTTTTTTGCTTGAAAAGGTTTCACTGGTGTACCATTTAATATGATGGAATAGGACACAGACTTGACACACAACATAATCCAGTTGATTACCTTGGTAGGAAAATTCAAGCACTGCAAAATTTGCTCAAGAAATATCCATTCCACTAAGTCATAAGCCTTCTGCATATCCACCTTTATCATACACCTAGGACTCACCCCATTCCTCCCATAACCCTTAATCAATTCATGACTTAATATTATGTTGTCTGTAATGACCCTACTAGGCACAAACGCTGACTAATTGTTGTCAATCACTTGGTCCATAACCCCCTGTAGTCTATTAGTAATAATCTTAGAGATGATTTTGTACATTACAGAACAACATGATATTGTTGTTTTACTGGTCTATTCGTCCCCATAAGTTATTATTTTTTTTTGCTGATCACACCCTATTTCATTGGACCAAAAGTAATAAGCTCGGTTTGAAAAGGCTCATATACTAAACATCGTTAAAATTTGAAGTATGTAAACTTCTAATGGGTCGTTTTGGATAACAGGATTAGGATACCAATCATGGTTTAAAATTTGGACCAAAATTTTGATAATATCTCTCTTACATTGGATGTTGGATTCTATAATCCAAGAATATCTCGTTTCGAATCAAACGACCCCTTTTAGTATATGAGTATTTGTATTATTTGATAATTTAAAAAATACTAGAAAATAATTTTCTAAATAAGGATCAATTAATAACTTGAAGAGAAAAAACGCGAATTCGTTCTTCCCCCAATTAACTAGACATAGGCTTTTTGAATGCTATATAACTTCAAAGTCTATATTCTTTAATGAGCAATTAACATAGAAAACACCTGTCAAACATTCAAATATTAGGTCGTTCTCAATCCAATAGTTCTAAGTATTCAGTCTTAAAAGCCAGCCTTAGTTAAACAGTAATGACGAAAATTATCACAAACCAAACCTACTTTATAGATTAGTACCACTTGGCTTTCCCTATTAACCCATAGTCAAAGGAGATAGTGTGATCAGGTAGTTGAAACTTATACATGTAAATAATTTATTACTAGTATGTTTAGTCTAATCCATTCTCTTTCAAAGAAAAGATAGAACCTGTTGAAGAAAGACATTTTTGCATTTGATTGTTGACCATGTCTTGCACGTTGCACAAGTTGTTTTTAAAAAATTGAAAAAGAAAACATTAGTCAGCAGTTGTAGCTCACTGTGGATTGTAAACAATGTTTTAAGGGGTTGTTTGGTTACTGGTTAGGAGATAAGTTATCCATGTATTAAATTCTGCATAAGTAATATCACGTTTGATAGTATTCTTTTGCTATGTATAAAATTCAACACACTTAATATGTTGTATGATTTGCAACTTTTAGAACCCGCGCAGCTAATAATGTATAAGTTATGAGGGAATCCATACATTAATTTATGCAAGATAGAATATGAAATAATTAATACATGAATAATTAATCTCTGCATTAAATAATATATAAATTCCTTCATTATTAATCCATGCATTACTAATATCTGCATTACTCTCTAATCAACAAACAACGATCCCTGTGTATGTCAATAATTTATGCTATTTATTGTTAATCTTTATTTATAAGTTGACAAATGAGTATGAATGGCATCTCTCTTCATATTATTCTTTTTTATTCTGCTGAAGTGCTCAAGGAATGTGTGGGTGTAGGTTTAAGCAAGGAAATTAGGATGTGACAACCAAACTTACATCCTCAGATGAAGAAAAACAAACTCAAATTAACTTATCAAGCTCAATATTTATTGTTGGGCGGAAAACCTGAGAGAGAGAAAATGTTGTCAGCTAGGTGAATAATAATACCATTCATAAATGTGAAAGTACTTACGACTATTAATTATTCAAAAAAATCAAGAAGACAGACATTGTTTTGCTACTTGCACTCCTAGAATTTCGAAATTCTTGACTAAAATATTCAACGACTATAACAATTGGAATTCAGATGGAATTAACGAGAGAATCTTGTCAAAAATAAAAAAAAATAAAAAAAATTCTAACTAATTAAATTTGTGTCAATTTGTGCAAAAATATTTTCCAATGGAAACATCATCGTTTAGGTATATTGAAAATTACAAAAACTGCTATAAAATAATTTTAAATTTTGTTATGGTTCCAATGGAATTGTCCTCAGTAAATTGAATTAAAATAAAAAAAATAAAAAAGCTGGATTTTTCCAGGTTAATATCTACCGAAAATATTGTATTTAATCAAAACTGGCACAACTTTTTTCTTTTTCTATTATTGACAGGTTAATTTCTTGCCGTAAAAAATTAACCGTTAATTTCTAGCCGTCAAAAATTAACTTAATATATTAGATTGGCCTTTCTTCGTTTCCATCTCTATGTCCTCTTTTAAGACATGTCAACGTAAGGTTCTTATCTTTCTTCGCTTTTTCAAAAAATGCGTTTTTTTCTTTTCATTTTCTAGATCTGTTAAGGTGATCTGTATTTTCATCTTTAATAACAATAACAACATATATTATATGTATATGTATGTAATGTTTATGAGTACGAATATAATGTATATGAGTATTTGCTATCAAAAGAAAACACTTGCCATAGAATGTTTCTCTTGAGTGTAATATCTTGAGATGCAATTGGAAGAAAGCTAGTCAAAAGTTTGTTAAATAGATAGCAATGCAAATAAATTAACGACTACACAGTTAAAGAACGAACCCAAGAAGTGGATAACAACACCAAAAATTATCTGCCTAAATTTTTTAAAAAGTTAAATATATATTTTAAAAATTTCGACGAATTCCATTTGCAAACATAATATTATATTTAGTTACCAGTTTGATTTTCTATGAGAAAAAATTTAATTACCAAATTTTTGGCGGAAATTTAAACCCAATTTTCGACCAACACTAAACCAATTATTATCGAATTTAATTTCCAAAGTCCAACAAAAAAAACTATCACAATGGTGTATATGAAGTATATCAATGAAATTTTAATGTGTTATATCATCAGATTTTCATGTCCTTCCCTTAAAACAAGAAATGAGGTTGTTCTTTGATGCTCTAGGATGACCAGCAAAATAATCTTGTTTAAGCATGTTGGAACCATTATAACATTTCTCATCCTTAACATTGTCGATATATCTTAATTCAGTCACAATTAAAAAATCTCTACTATTGAAACACAACGCCCTACCATTTATTTTAACATAAGACAAATCTCTATTGTCTTGATTCAGTTTTCTTGACATTAAGAAGGGAATTATTTGGTTATGGACAATAAATTTAGGCAAATCTAAGAAATAACCAAAACAAGTATTCATAAATAATTGGATTTGCAATAAATTTAGGCAAATCTAAGAAATAACCAAAACAAGTATTCATAAATAATTGGATTTGCCCATCACTAAATGTTTCCTTAAGCATATCAACTACCCCAACATAATATATGGGTGTGAGCCAAAGTCGGATGTGGAGGATTTTGTATCCGATGAGATATATTAATCCCATTTCTGCAAAAATGCAAATAGCAATCCACAAATGTTCGAGTATACATAAAGATGTACATGACACATAATTGATATATAACTGGGCAAGAAAACGAAAAAAGTTGTAAGGATAGAATAAGACTAGATACGGGCACGGGCATTTTGCGTTACACTAATGAGATGGAAATAAAGAAAACATGATTAAACTAAATATTAACATATTATGCTTCGTAGTATATTATATTCGTTTGGGGAACAAAGTTATACAGTGAGCTTGCTAGAAAGACAGAAATAGTGAATTATAGGTGGACCAACATATGTATGAGATATGTTACAGTGGCATGGAATTTGAATTTTGGTAGTTGTAACTGATAACAAATTCAGCAGTTGTGGTTGATAACAAAAGTAAGTTGTTGTCGGATGAAACTCTTTCATGACCTGAAAAGAAATATTGAAGAGGATTAGTCCATAAAGGGAATGATTTAGTTACAAAAAATTTCACAATATTTGAAGGCTCTTTGATTCAATTGATATCCTTAGAATACATATGACGGGAATATAAGTGAAAAAGGCTTACAACAAAATCTGCTACAATATTTTCCACCGCATCAAGTGCCTTTAACGTGTCTTTTCTAGTACTGATAGACAACCTGCAAAATAAAAAAAATAAAATTGGTTTAAAAGACTTCAAGCAAAAACACAATAGAAATCAGCAGAATGAATCTCCCAGGCCATCTACATTCTTAAAGAATGAATTAAGTGAGGCAACAAGGGCAGAAAAATAAGAATGAAAAGCATATGGTCAGGTGACATCGTAAGTACTAAAAGGAGGGTAAAACACAAAGAAAAACCAGGAGAAAAATAAAATGAGAAACTTTTGGCATTCTTAAAAGAAGCTCCTGTCATTATGCGAGGTTGTTTTCTTAATTGCCGACGATCCACTCGACAAGGAAACTTCACTTTTGCAAGTGTCGCATCGCGATCACTTTACAACCTCAATGATCATTCTTTCTCATCGCCAGCGTATACAAATACCAAGGACGCATACGGAACAGCTAATACATGCCAAAATAATAGCAGGTCTAACCATTTTTCACATATCATTTACATGATATTGGCAATATCTAACTGTCTCAACTCTATTTGGACTGCAAAGCAACTACTATAACACCCCACAAATGTAGAAACATAAATTTTTTTATCGTAGATAAAATCAAGATTAATAATGTGATCAAATATCCCATCTTTCATGAGTAATATACCTCACTCAAAATGTTGCAGAAGTACTAAATGGCTATGTTTACGTTGCACAAATTTATTGGTTCATTGATACTTCTTATAGTATTAGTATTGACTATGGTGTAAATGTGCACAAATGAGTAAAAAACATCAAAATGATCATTTTTCCTGGCAAGTAATAGAAATTTACAGTACTACTATTACCTGCCCACTACAATTCTCATCATCATCATGACTTCAAAAACGCATCTCAGATTCTTCTTTGCCTGCGTAAGTTGTGCTTTCTGCCACCTTAGCTCATTAGAAGATTTTTCCGGAAGTAAACCAATTGTGGATAGAAAAACCCATCCCTTGATCGCGTTCCCACAAAATGAACTCGATTAGCAGCAGATATGAAGTGTTAGATGGTAAATCGAAGAGAGAGTTTCCAATCAACTCTTCCTCTCTAATCGGTTATTATGAAACACTTCACGTCCTAGTTTGAGTCGTCTATCTCTCAAGTATATAAAACTATTTATTGTTAGATACCAATATAAGGTACTGTCTCAACTTAAGTTTGAACATAAGTTTGGTTCCTTCACAGTCCAAATCAACTAAAAGTCTAAAACGTATCTACCAATCTTAGTTATTAAGCATCCTTATAAAATTTGTTTTAATTATGATACAACAAATGGAAACAATAATCTTTCACAGTCCAAGTAAATTTAATCTAAGCATGCAACATACCAGAAGGTAATAGAAGCTTGAAAACTATTAGAAGCAAGTAAAAAATCATATCAATGTGTTCAGCAATAGAGCTAGAGCACATTATTCAAATCCATGTCTAAATCTAATCACAGGTACAAAGCATAAAAAGAACATGCAGCTCTAACTAACTGCAAAGAAAAGAGCATGTAATCCGTAATTGACTTTTATCTTGCACAGATAATGAATTCCTAATGTTTCTCATGAAACTAAGAGCAACCAAGTCTAATCTAAAAGAAGATGTAAACCTCTATATTCAGTTTGCTCTTCCTTGAGAGGATTTTCGTTTCATTTTAAGCAATTTGGAGTTCCTCGATCTAGTTCTTTATTGAATTCTCAAGTTCGGTTAAAGAATTCAACAAAATAAGATAGAGGAAAGGAAATAAAGTTACGACGACAAGAGACAATATAAACATACTTCACAACAAACAATATCCAACAATGACTTATAACTCGGAGGGTAATCAAAAGCTCCAAAGAACAAACTTAACTCTTAGGACCCTTTCAATAGCATCATTAATTTGGTCGCTTGAATCTTCCGAAATTCCAAAAAGAAAAAGTCAAATTATCGAGAATATCTGATACCTAAAAGGAACCACCACCTGCAAAATTGTACCAGTAAGAGCCTAATCGGTCATAAGGATGTGTCTTGTTTATTGCTTATGTGAAGACTATTGAAGGAAGAATTCTTTGAGCATTCTTGTGGAGCATTGTTCTTCCACTTTTTGTCTTTCAGCTTTTCAAAATTGCAAAAGACACCCCTATTCTACCTTTTAAAACATGAAAGAACTATGACACGGGCACTCTTCAATTAATTTTTAAAATTCTCAAAGATAGGATTTATGTGCACTTTTATCAACTCTCAATGCAATTCTAATATGCGAAATGGTCCAAGCATGTAAATGTAAAAGGTTCTTACTCCCATGTTGTCTAAATATTGTCTTTCTTATTCTTTTTCAGTTCTATATTTTCATCCTTTATACCAAGAATAATTACCATTATACATTTTATTATTTGACATAAACATGTCCTGAGTATTGACCCACAAATCATAATTAATATCAGAAGAAAAAGAGATCCACAAACAATTGGCTTGTATGCAAATAGAAGTTAAGGTGAAATTTCTGTTGGACTTGAGGATAATTGATACTACCACGGTTGCACATTCCTACGGAAATCACGCATCAAAATAGTTCAAGTTGCAAAGCAAATAACTAAGACATAGACATGCAACAACGTAAAAAATAAGCTTCTCCTTATCTATTTCTTTAGCTAATAATAGAGCAGCTCCCTAAGGTCCAAGTAGTATAAGAAAGTAAGAGAACATATCTGGCATATCTATATCATCTCTATGTATTATTTCAAGGTATCAGCAACTATTGTAGAGCCATCTCCCCGATGCAAAAGAGGGCACTATTTTCTTGCAGGACATTTTATCGTATATTTTATGTGCATCATCGGCACCGATCTTTCTCTAATCAAGAGCACCTGTCACCTGTGATGCCATTTTCTAAAGGACGATGAAGAACCCAGATATCAAACGAAAAAAGAAACAACCAATATGCATAAAAAATAAAACTATATCCAATAGTAGGATATTATACTTACTCGCCGTAACATCTGAATCTAATCTCTGTCAGTGCAGAAGATTCTGATTAATCGTCAATATTCATGTCAGATTCAATCTTTCAATTTGCCTGTACATCTCTGAAAGGAGACTTTAATTAAATTTTGAAAAACCCAACTTCAAAGAGAAAACCTCAAAATCCTTCTAAAACTACAAAAGTAAAATAAATTACCATATGCAACACTTCATTGACACGAAGAAATAATATCAACCAAACCAAGAGCAATTAACTCGAACATATCTTGTCAGGTTCATGAAACTGCCATTACTTTCTGAGAAGCATTTTCACCCCCTTGTCACCAAGTAACTGTTGTGACAAGCTTTGGACCTCTAGAGTCTTATACTGATGCACATTATCAGATATATCACCTTGAGGTAAACATAATGCTTAACTGACTCGTTTAGGTAGCGGGCAAACTTAGGATCCCGTAAGTTGATACACTCAAAATCAAAATTTAAATAAAGAAAATTCATATGAAAGAACTATAACGAGAGAACCTTAAAACTTCAAAGCATAATGCTCAATGTAAGCATTGTTCCATCAGCCACATCTAGTTATAGATTCCTTAAAAACACATATTTTGAGCTCGTAGATTAGAGTTTCAGCAAGCATCCTTTTTGTTTTGTTCCTGACATTGCCATTTTCTAAATAATTTTGATGCTTTTCTACAGCTACTCAAACATAACAGAATATCAAGCAGCCAAACAAATAATTATAATACAGGCAACACAAAGCAAAGAAAAGTAGTTAGCATCTTCTTTTCCCCTATCTGTACTAATAAAAAAGAATCATAGAACTCATGACTGAAATGGTAAACCATTGAAAAAAATGATCAAATCAAGCCAATAATCAGGTCAAATAGAAGGGGCCAACAGCTAAGAGAGGAATGAAATCAAATCTTTAACCTTCCGATGGAACATAGCCAAAAACTATTGAAGGCGAATAATAGGACTTTTCAGCTTCAAAAGCATTGCCTAGACTCCCTCTAGAAAGTAAAAACAGAGTTACAGAGTAATGGAACGTAACCTTCAGTTATTTTCATACAGAGAAACTAATATAACATAACAGAGGCATTCTGGAAAAGTAATATTCCTTTGCTCACTAATTCAAAGCTCGAAGATTAAAATATAAAGCACTACCTCAAAGTAAAATCTGTCATCTTAACATACCTCGTGTGGGTAGCCGGATGAACCTAATATCGAAAATGGTTGCTCGGTTCAACAAATCGAGACTACTTGATTACTGAGTGAAAGGAGGAAATATAAAGTGTCAATTGGCTGTTTAGAATCTAAACCACCCTCCATATGTACTTTTCCTGGCACTCAGTAGAACTACATGTAGCAACCAGCTATCTGAAACTCATCTCATCACTAAGTATAGACGTAACTGCAACACCAATAACAATCTAATTTGGCGTCTGTTTTAAATTATCGAAATTAAACATACAAGCACTAATATGGCGTTTCTAACAATGGTAACCACAAGCCACACTCAACTGATCACCTTTTAAGAAGTCAATAATTACATATTCAGTTGGCACTTCCTCTAATCAAAATTTGAAATGGACACCAGACCTTCATTAGATGTTTGTAGAAGCAGTGAATCAACTTAAGGGCTTATTGTGACAATTAAGGTATTGAATGTTCCGCTCTTCAAGTGGAGTAGAGTTCCGCTCTACAATTAAGGTATTGAATGTTCTGCTCTTCAAGTGGAGTAGAGTTCCGTTCAAGTGGTTCGCCAGGAGTCTTGGTAGATGAATATGTAGTAAACTTTTTGTGATAGCACGATTTTAAAATTGAGGCTTAAATCGTGCCACAAAGCTTTTGTTTCTTTGCCTCATCTTTTGGAAGCTAAAATTGCACAATCTACGAATGCATTTCTGATTTTCCCTAACTGTCTATTTATTATTTTCTACTTTATTTATCAAATCTTCCAACTGTACGATTGTGACGTAAAATGAACGAATGAACCAAGTACACCCCGAGAGAATAATAAAGAAATTAGAGGATAAGACAGATTCCACTTGGAAGAAATTGAAATAGCCGATAGGTAATGACATAAGCATAAAGGCTATCAATTCAAGAAGAGAACAAAGGACGACATTAGGTTAGACAGCCTAGCTTGCAACCTTTCCTTTAATAATCGTATGAACTACGCTGACCTGATTCCCATGGTGGGATACGTAGGCAATCCACATTGGGTCCGGTCCCTTTTATTACAAATTTTCAAACCATTTTTATGTACCCTACGAACTACGTTCTGACCTGATTCCTTTGGCGGGATACGTAGGCAACCTATATAAGGTTCGGTCACATCACAACATAAATTCAGTATACCCTTATGAGCCCAAAACTGGGGCATATTTTGAAAATTAGACAAGAGAAGAGTTAGACATCGACAAGATTAAGGCTATCAGACAGGAGTATTATAGACAAATGACTTTTCAATTGTTTCAGAAGTGTCACAATCTGAAGTTGGCAGAAATATTTTACAACTTACATACATATATATCTTTCCTTACATACATACATTTACATATATATATTTCACAACTTATATACATATAGTTACATTTCCTTATACATATACTTGCATACCTACCTTTCAAATGAAATATTTTCTTTCAATTGCTTCACTACTGCTTGAACGGAGATCACAAGATCCAAACAAACAAGACAAATGGAGCACCAACAACGTCAAGCTTCGGGTCAACACGAATTAGCTTCCCCCTCCCAAACTAAGAATTTTTCTTTGAGTGCAGGAATTAAAAGATCACGAGACCAACGGTCAAGTCCATCAATCATGGCCAAAAAGCATCGTTTGGCTCATTATGGCCTCGCGTCAAAAGCCAAACAGCTTTATTTCCAACTTTATCTTTAATTTCATTTTTATCACAATAACTGTATGACTTTATTAACGAGTATACCTGTTTTTGTAGGATTGTCGAGGTCGAGGGCGAGTTAATTCAAGATTACATCGAAGACGTCATTAATTGGGCTTATCATGATCTCATCAACATCAGTAGCCAATGGCTACACTATCACTTTCCCCTCTCTACTTTATCATTTACTTTACCAATTTTAATGACTTTATCCTGAACTTTACAGGAATCTACATTCTTATCATTCACTTTACCTACTTTAATCATTTTACCCTGAACTTTACAGGAATCAACATTAAGTCTCCGAAGACAACCGGAGGCATCATTCGGCTATTCAGCCTCTTCTGCATTAGCCGAACGGCTACACTATCACTTTACTTTACCAATTACTTTATCATTTACTTTACCAATTTTAACGACTTTATCCTGAACTTTACAGGGATTATCATTAAGTCTCCGAAGACAACCGGGGGCATCATTTGGCTATACAGCCTCATATGCATAAGCCAGACGGCTACACTATGACTTTACTCTCTACTTTATCGTTCACTTTACAAACTTTAACGACTTTACCCTGAACTTTACAGGAATTATCATTAAGCCTCCGAAGACAACCGGAGACATCATCCACTTTAAGACTTTACCTCGGACTTTACGGGAATCCTCATCAAATCCCCGAAGACAACCGGGATATCATGCCAGACGGCTGCATTCTTACTTCACTTTCTACTTCATCAATTACTTTATTATTTACTTTACCAACTTTAACGACTTTACCCTGAACTTTACAGGAATTATCATTAATTCTCCGAGGGCAACCGGAGACGTCATCGACTTTACGACTTTACTCGGACTTTACGGGAATTTTTATCAAGTCCCCGAAGACAACCGGAGACATCATATGGCTATACAGCCTCGTTTTCATAAGCCAAACGGCTATCCACTTACTTTACTCTCTACTTTATTACTTTACTTTACCATCCACTTTACCTACTTTAACGACTTTACCTTAAAATCCCACAGACATCGTTTATCATCGAGTCCCGGAAGACAACCGGAGGCTTTATTATTATCATTGAAGTCGTCAAATACAACTTCGGCATACACATCACACATTCGTTCAAGTCCCTGAAGACAACCAGAGACAATATTTGGACACGCGACCTCATTATAAGCCACACGGCTTCATCTTCATTCTCGCACTCATATTTACTTTACATTTTCAACTTTACCCCAGATTTTATTACTGATTTTGACATGAATTTCAGTTTTGGCAGAAAGTACAATCTACAGAGACACAGCACAATGTGGAACTTTATCTTACGCGGTGAACTAGGGCAAATTTGCTGAAGAGGAATATCAAACTCACAAGCAAAGGTCACGGATCTACTCTCGAACTCAATTCCGCCTACGTCCACAAACACATGATACGTATGTTAATTTTTCTTTCATACCCACCGCTAAAACTCTACTCAATCAATTCTTTTCACAATTTTGTAAGCCTTTTCTATACCTGGTCTCATCATAATTCGGCACTGGGGCAAAAAGCGTAGCATCAGTATCGACCCGCTTCTTTCAACTTCATACAGCTTAATTTTCACAAAACCCAATATACGTAGGCGACTCGAGATTGGGTCAGCTATAATTCTTTCCATTCCGTCATATTTTCCACCGATTCTTCTAACTCATTCTTCATCAAGTTCATCCGGGTTCATATTTATTGGTCGAAACAAAATTGGCTACTACGTCAACTTCTTCGCCCGAAAACTCTTACATCGTCTCTGGTCGAAGAGGGGCATCTGTTGACACCTAATTTTGTCCCTCCGTTATTCCAATTTATTTCCTTGGGCTTTTAAATTTATTAACAAGCTAAATACTTTGTTTTCACTACTATTTTTATTAACCTTGTTACTTTCATTACTTTATCCCAAATTTTAAATAGTTCGTCAACGTTTCATTTTTGGGATTTGTACTCGTTAAATTAATCTTACTTTATTAAATCCTTTAATTTCTACATACTAATCACTATTTACCTTTACATAATATATATTGTACTAGATATTAAGTTAAAAGCCCAAAAAAATAATTAAAATGAAGGAGGAATGACCACAATTTCAACCAATTCACATTATTTTAAGTTCAGCAACTCATTACCCATTATCTATTGAAACAAATCAGCCCACTATCTAATATTACCCCGTCCACCCCATACCCGCCTTTGACCCGTCCGGCCCATTTGTTTTAATCGGTTGAAACCAAAACTAAATCTAATCCTGTCTCCTCTTCAACCACGCACAGCCGACGCCCTCTTTCTCATCTCTCTCTTTCCCCTTTCAACTAAATGTCATGCCCTCCTTCACCATCACAGAACTGTGCCACCCATTTTAGCGCAAATACACAGCCCTCTCTCTCATCTCTTTCTTTTTTTTTTTTTTTTAGCAAAGGTTCGATTTTCTTTCAACCATGGCGGTCTTGCCACCCCCCCCCCCCTTTTGTGCTAGTAGCTATATGGTCAACACAAGAGGCCAAGCCAACATTTTGAAATCTGATACAGAGAAAAAACGAAAAGCATTTGAACCCGTGACTTTGCCTTTACAAAATTTGAATTCAAAAATCGGGAGAAACCCCAGAACTTCTAGGCTATAAAAATGCGCTAAACATCAGCCGAAGGGAAAACACTGGTTTTGAAGACGCGAGCATTTCCCTCTTTTTTTTTACAAAATTTTGAGTTCCCTTTATCTGGTCTGGAACCGGGGAGAAACAAGAAAGATTCTAGCCGACTCTAGCCCTCAAAAACTTGTTTTCTTCTCTCCCTAAAATTCTATCTACTTGCTGCTATCTTCCTAAGAAATTTACTTGAGTTCGAGGTCGGAGTTCGTCGAATCCGCACCCCCGCCTCGCCCACCGCACTTAAAAAAGGTCGGTGCAATCCCTTCCTTCCACTTTGTGGTTCGCTTTGATTTCTGATGTGTGTTCGGATTCCCTGTTTGCATATTTAAAGTGCTTTTAGTTTCAAGTCGGTGCTGCGACAAAGTTTGTATGTCCGATGTCGAAAATAGGAAGTTATGTTCGATGTCGTAAAATAGGAAGTTATATTTATCTTTTGATAACGGTTGGTGCTCATTTAGTATATTCAGTGTTTCACTTGAAAATATAGTGTAAGATCTCTATTTGATGTTCATATGAGTTATTTTCGTGGTTAGTTAAGCTTAGTTTAATTCTCGCTCGGTGTAGCCCTATGTTCGTTTAGTATATTAATCATATTGTTTGTTGATAGTTGGTTTGGATTAGGCATCAAACACGCTTATATGTTCGACCAAGTATCTATGCTTAGTGTTAATCTATATCTATATGCTTAGTTCGAATCTGCATGCTTCGTTTAAAGTTTTACGAGTCAAATGTGTATGATTAAGGGCATCGTGTGTTAACTAGTAATGATAGTCTTAAGATCGAGTTGCTAGCGTACATGTGTATCCCTTCCCTTTCCCCGTCGTTCTTCTATTCCCTCCAAGCATATAGGCGCGTGTCATCCTCATCCCGAATCCCATGATACTGCAAGTGGTGTTTTTATTGAGTAGCATGCCCGTTTATGGAACGCTATCCGTATGCCTAAGAACAATAGCATGAGCATGTGTCATAGGTAAAATTCTATGTGTTACTCGTACCCAAATAAAGTCTATACCTGAATATACGTGAGGTATACTTAGGTATATCCGTCACTTCGTATGCCCTTTGTATGCCTTTGGTCTCTCTCTAAATGACAATGATGTGTTAAGTAGGATTGGGATTCATCTCTGAATTTAAGCATTGATTCGTGTTAAAAAAAAAATTAAAAAAAAATAGATAGGCAGATGGTGTACTGATATACACCAGTCATGGCAGCCCCCCGTGTGTTTGTAAGGTAGCATATCGTCTAAGAAGGCTCGTGATTGTAAGACTCTTGCTCTTTGAGTGTTTTGATTAAGGCTTGTTCCTTTCTATATTCTGTTGATAGGGTTTGGTTTTATCCCTTGATCATTTAAATCCATCTGGCTGCCACTACTCACGTGACTTTCTTTATCTAAGTTTCGGCTGTATCTTCTGTTTTGGGCTGAATATTTTTCCTTCGTATATGAATATTAATCTTTAAATTTTCCGTGTCTAATGATCGTGCTCTACTTCTCTTCTTTTCCTTTTTTCTTTTGCATGACATCGGGGATTGCGAGTCTCGAATGAGACTCGACTTTGCTACGAGATCAAACAATTGTATTACCTCCTCTCGAGTCAGCCCACCCCCAAAGAAAAAGAAAAAAGGAATTCCGGGCCGAGGCCCATAACGATAACGCACGGACAGCGGCAATTCGAAATGGGTTGAGCCCATTTAAACTAAATCCATTCTTCTATTTTATTTACGTCCTTTAATTCATATTGTGCAACTAGTACTCTATTTGTTTTGTTTGCTCCCATTTGCTTATGTGCTATTTGTTGAACATTAAGACTAATAATCAATTTTATTAAGTCACACTAATTTCATCTATAACTAGTAATATCAAGAAGCTTAAGTTTAATGGGATATGAGCAAATAGGATGCAGAAGTGTTAGAAATAAATAGATGCTGCCAGTTTGTTTTTTTATTTTATTTTTTTTAGAAAACAAAAGAAGGAGAGTTTGTTAAGAAGATAAAAGAAATTGGAAGTTAAGTCCAATCTCGGTTAGGATGTATTGAAAGGCTTCAACGTTTGGTTATTTAATTGAGGAGAAATTAGAAGGATTTTCATACTTAAGGAAATTTTGCCAACAAAGAGCTAAAACACCACAAGACATTTTAGTCCTAGCTTTTCACTTTTAAATACAGATTCCCACTCCTCTTAATTTAACTACCTTATAGGTTAATACATAATTTTTTACAACTTGCACTTAGCCTAATTAATTCACCTTAAGTTCGGTCGGATTAACCATTATTAATGGAATTTAGAGGATGCCTAATACCTTCCCTCTAAGTTAATTGAACCCTTACCTAGAATCTTTTTGGTTTTGTAGACTTTAACATCAAATCAACTTTAGGTAATTACTTTAGGTGTCCTAATTCACCGTAAATAATTAGGTGGCGACTCTTAACTTTAAATAATCCCGGAATTACCGGGATGTTGTAAACTATTTTGACTCCGGTTAAAATAGGGTACAACAAACCTTAGTACGGCATCTCATTCAATGAAATTGATATGAATTACTCCTATCTTAAGTGGATGGGAATAGTGGCGAAATGATAGACTTGTTTATTAAACCGAGATTCATCTCGTTCAGAAAATGCTACATCATATAAAAAGGACAATAAGCTCACTTTGAACTGCATTTGCGGTTTATAGGGGTAAGTGTTAGCACCAAAGCGATTCGATGTCGACAAATTTAGACAAAATATGTGAATCGGGGAAAAGTACCATTTGAACTATGAGGAAAGATAATATAGCCGTCATGCAAAATGTACCCAAGAATTATCTTCTTCCTTTCAGTTGCTTATTCACTTCTCAACCTTACACAAGACAGATACAAGTAACAGGGTTGAATTACTACCTTGTATATAGCACATCAAAGGTGTGTGTTTTACTTCAAACAGGTAAAGAAAATGTCATTTATTTCCTTCATTCGATTTTCAATGTTAATGCAAAAATCAGTGTTTTCACTTTTCAACTAAGAAACACAAGCACGAGTAAGAAGCCTTTTATGAAGAAGACTTTGAAATCTGCATTTGAAAGAGTGACTATCAAAATACCACGAGTTCTCGCGATAATTGTTTTATGCTTACAAAAATAAGTCAATTTCTTTTTAAATCTAGTCTCTAACAAAGACATGCATGTACATATGTAATGCGCCCAGCTGAATGGCCGATATACTCTACCTCAAAAGTTTAAAAAAAAAAGATTTAGAAATACGAAATTAAGCATACAGATTCACTCGAGGCAAGAAAAGTACACTTAATAAATAAATAAATAAAATCAAACATAATTGGAGAAGAAAAAGCTTTTCACAACAAGCCCAACTGAAAGAAAATCTACTATAACCCAAAACATGCAAAGAAAAAACTTGTGAGGACAAATATTAGCAATCATTCACCCAGCTCAACCAACAGTGAAAATCCAAAAAAGCAAAGAGAAATTTACCAAAAAAACAACCAACTGAGAGCTAATATACTATTACCCAAAAAAAAAAAGTACTATAAAATGAATATTTATTCCCAAATCAAGCAAAGAGCAAAACTTACATAATTCACAATGCTAGCAAGAGTCTTGGAAGCGGAAGGTGAAAGATAATTTTTTTGTTTTTGTTATGAGGGTGGAACCTTGAGGAGAAAAAGAAAAAGAGTGTCGCTGCTTTTGGTATCAAATTGATGGAAAATAGTATAGTGAGGTCTACATGGAGAGGGAAAGAAAGAAAACAGTAAAGCTAGGGCTCAAATTTAGTCTCCATCGTTGTTTGATAGGGAGAGCTCGGAGCAGAGACATGAAAGAACCGAAGAATTAAGTAAGTTCCAGAAGAAACGGGGAGGAACTGAAATAAGTGGAAAAAGAAAATGGGATTCACATATTAAATGACCGTAATACCCTTCGTCGTACCTAAGCCTTCACTTATTAATAGTAGAAATAGAAATATAAGCACATGTATAATAAAATAACTGAATTTTTAAATGTATATCTAGTCCTTCTTACATATATAACCGAATGGATATCTATTACGACACAACATGTATAATTTACTGTATGTATATCCAGTAATACACATCACGTATATATCGAATATATATGTGTGTCTAAAACTTCTCAATGTGTAATATGGGTTTTTCAATAACATGTGATAGATGAAAACGTGGAACTGAAATTCTAGTTAGGATATAAAAATATATTTAATATGAAACCCTTCAATATCGATGATTCAATCGAAATCTGACAAATAAAAAATGTGTTGAGATATACTTGTGTGTGTGGGGCCTGCTGGATACAACAGGTGCCAGCAGGACAAATATAACTTATTCAGTTAGTTAGAGTTGTTAAGCTTAGAAATTAGTTATAAATACATAGCTTAGCATGTACATATTCAGTTGAACAGATTTATGATAATGAGAAGATATTTTCTCTCTGTTTCTTCATTCTTCATATCTTAGTTGTATCATTTCTCTTCCATTGTTAATGTTGTTCATGTGAGTTCGATCTAGAATTCATCATGGTATCAGAGCCCGAGTGAAGATCGCTTAGCTTCATCAGTTGCGTTTTGTTCATTTCTCGATTCGAAAACCAAGTTTCTCACATTGGTGTTAGTTTGTTAAAATTAGGGTTCAATCACTCCTAAAACAACTAATTTCAATCATCTTCTCTGTACTTAGGGATCAATTGTTCCTAAGAGATCGTTGTAATTGCTTTTTCCAGTGAAATTATAGCTCAACAAAATGGATAGCTAATTAAAATAAAGGAAAAGTTCTAATTCACCAGTTTCAAAGAGGTTTATCTTCACTATTTGCTTAGAATCTACATTATCTTGATTGTGAAGACCCTTTCTTTGATGGGATTTGACATTCACATTGTCTTGAATTAGAGATGGAGCTGGGATTCGAAGTTCGTGGGCTTGAGATTCTAATTCGTTTAACTTACTGGGTTCTAAATTAACAATTTATCCATGTTCAATGAACTTTTCAAGACAAATACAGGATTTAGACCTAAGTTACTGGGTTTAGCCGAACCCTCGAGTACAATGCTAGCCCCGCCGCTGTCTTGAATATTAGTCTGATCTGCAGTTTTTTTCCCTTTCAAAATTGTAAGCACAACATTGGCTCTGTGTTTGCTCCATATCTCACAACGAAATGTTCTTGCATGTGGTGAATTAGAATCTATGTATATTAAAACTTCAAAATCTAAATCCTTGACTACATTATTGTGTGAAGGTTCTATAACTTTCTTCGTTATATCTTCCTTGCCATAATATATCAAAATGCTAAAGACCCGTGTAGACCTCTGAGAAAAAAAATTCAATGCGCAGACTGTATCTTATCAAAACACGTATCAAATCAACTCTAAAGATTGGAGTATAAAGTCATTTGGTGAAAGATTGGATTCACTAGAGAATTTTGGATACAAAATGGAGAATAATGTGGAGAGAAAATCGGAAATGAAAGTGAGAGAAAATGAACGAGAAAGGGAATTATAATGTGGGATTTAAATACTCACCAAGAAAGTAAAAGTTCAGGTATCCGACCAACTAAGCTACTAAGATCCCTACGCACGTAACGGAGGTTTATAATTGATGTAGAATCTTTTAATACAGAGAATGGAAACTATAAATGGATCTATATTTTCGGTTGGAAAAATTTGATTATATAATGCCGAAGGAACTCGTATTTGGGCTACTACATGCCAAAATATGAAATGTGGGCTGTTTTGCTCCAATTAACGGCCCATATTGTCATGCCATTCCCAAAGGGTCAGTTGCAACCCTCCCTTCAAAGGCACTGGTCTTTAATTTTTGCCTAATACCATGAGGTTTGGGGTTTAAAACCCGGTTCAGTCAAAAAAATAATCGTAAGGCATAGTTTTGTAGTAAAGTTAGGCCTATTTGGGCTAAAATTAGGCCTAAGGCAGAGTTTCAAACTCTACCTTAAGGTAACTCTGTCTCAGGTAGGCCTTGCGACATTCCTTCTGTTTTTTTTTTTTTTTACTGAGCTGGGGTTTGAACACAAAACCTCGGGGTATTAGGCGAAGGGAAAAAAATTAAAGACTAGTACATTTGAAGGTTAATCCGCACAAAAAAATGATGCCGAAATTCTTTTGAGATTTGCAGTATAACAAAGAGAGAGTAAGAAATGATAACGGTTGGGGGTCATTGGCACTTATGTCCCTATTTTGTCTTGTTTTTTATTTTCTCCCCTCATAACAAACAATTATTTTGTGGTGCATAAATTTATATTTTCGCATCAATATCCCACAAGTTATGCCTCATGCCTTAAAGAATATATGTCCCACTAAGCATAAATTTGACTGCTAAATGACAAAAATTAAAGACCAGCCCATTTAACTATTTCTACTTCAATAAGGCCGTAACATGGTGGTAATTGGGCCTGAATACAGCACATTATTTTGGGCTCTATCTCTCTTCCAAAGTGATTTTGTAATTTATAAATCATATCCTCTGTAACTGCCTTCCTACTTTAATTCATTCCTCCGTCCCCCAAACCCCCCCCCCCCCGCCCCCCCGCCCTCGCCCGGGGTTAATGTATGTCACATGTGTATTAAATAATGTGAATGCTCCGGTTACAAAATGGCAAATGTAGTGTGTCATAATATTTTATGCATGTCTCTATATTTACAACAGTGCTTGTATACATATATTATAATCTATTTTTCTTTGCTAACATTAACCTCGAGCAAATCCTGGAGAACTAGCATCAATTAAAAAAAAAAAAAAAATGAAAATGAATGAGGAGATGAATAGTAACGGGGGGTGGGTTGGGAGGGCGGGTGAGGTATTGGTTGAAGAAGAGAGAAGTACGAAAGATAAATGTTTGTAAGTCAAACAAAGATGATGATGAATAAAGATGGGTTTATTCCTTAAAGAATGGAGATAAATGATAGTAGTAATAAAGAATAAGCAGCGCCACCGCCGGCTCCAACTCCAATTGAGCCTGGTAAACAAGCAACGACAGGTGGTAATGCTTGGGCTACTTTGTTTAAAGCGAATCGACTTGCAAAACAGGGAATGGGGCTTACGTTTATTGCTCCATTGATTAAAGATGCAGAGAAGGTAATTGAACTATCCCGGACTGAACTTGATAAGGCTAGTGAACCATGGCTTAATTCAATTATTTTATACTCCCTCCATTCCATAATAAGTGACGCTTTTAGCTCATGCACACCCTTTAAGAAATTGCTTACTTTTAAAAAATTATGAGTATTTTTACTAACTTACCCCTAATTAATGCTTGAAAAAGAAAAGTTATTTAATGATTCTTGATTATAAATAAGGGTAAGTTTGGAAGAATAGAATTAATTTTTTCTTGAAATCCTAAAGCGTCACTTAATATGGAATGGAGGGAGTATGTGATCGGTGCTGATCCTACCATAGCTAGTTTGGAAAGGTTATTTGCGACTAGATGGCCTGCTGTTGACAAACCTAAGGTTTACTGCCATAATGACGGTTACTTTGTGGTCCGATTTGAGTGCTTGAGTGATAGGAGTGAAGTCCTTTATGCTGGCCCTCAAGTGTGAAATAATCGTCCCATCATTATCAATCCATGGACTCTAGATTTTGACTTTGCCAAAGAAGTACTAAAGACAATACCATTATGGGTACAATTCCCAAACCTTCCCCTTAACTATAGGTCAATGGGTTCTCTGAGTAGACTGAGTAATGGATTGGGCAAATCACTCTATGCAAATGACTGTACTACTAAAATGGAACGGATCTCCTATGCCCGAGTGTTGATTGAGATGGATATTACAAGACCACTTCCTAGTATTATTAAAGTGCTGGATCCTGATGGTAATTGGTTTGAGCAACTAGTCTTATATGATTGGAGACCTCGATATTATAGCACTTGTTGTCAGTTGGGCCATGATTGTGTCAAGGACAAGCAAGTGATTGCTCAATTAGACCCCAAACAGGGCCAAGAGGCTCCAAAGAAACAGGATGGTGGAACAAAAGGTACTCAGAGGGCAGTTGCTAAACACAAGAAGCAAAGGCAAGAATATATGCTTGTTCCTGTGATAGGGAATGGTGGAAAGCAAGGAAATGCAGGAGGAGGGGTTTCAAAAGTCCCTTCTAATGGTGCACCAAGTCAGGAAGGATGGCAGAACCCAAAGATAACTAGTAAGAGTACAAGTGTGTCATCTACTAGTGTTGATACTATGTTACACCTCGTAGTTTTGTATGTTGAGATCCATTAGGTGTTAGCTGTGTAATTGTGGATATTGGAGTACCTTCTAGGATATATGAGATTGTACACACCTGCCTTATGATTATAAGGGTTTAAGTTCATATAATAAGCTAGGGAAACATTAGAGGGCAAGTGGATTAAGGAAATTAAGTTTGTTGGAACTTTGGAGAAAAGATGGGGGACAATTTTGATCCAACTTGGAGAAAGCATATCTTTTAGCACATGAGGAGTTTTGAGGTAAAGTAAAAGCCTAAATTGAAGTTCAGGAAGTCTAGTTTCCAACGCAACAAACCGTGCATCGATTGTACATCGGAATCAAACGTTATGAGCATTTTAAGATGGGCTATCAGAGTAGGGAATTAACCCTGCACGAACGCGCCAGAAGGTGGCGCGAACGCGCAGAGGAGAACCCAGCAACTCAGCGCGATCGCGCTGAGCAATTTTTGAGTCGGTCCAGGCAGATTCTGGAACATTATATAAGGGGGCTTACCCCCTCTTTCTTCATCCAAACTCACCAAAAACTCCTCCAAACTTCTGGAAATTTTCCCCCAACCTTCATACATCAAATTTGAGCCCGAACCAAGTATAATCCCCAGATTCTGGTCCAAACAGCGTATAGTTGCGATTATAAAATCGTATTGCGGCGAGTCTTAGTTTGAATTCAAGGTGGAAAGTGATGATATTGCGGTTATAGCAGAGGTAAGGTATGAATCTTCCTTTATTGATATCGATTTAAGTTTACTTACCGAGATAAGGTTATTAAATAGTCGTATAACAAGTTGGTTAACTCAGAAATTTGGAAAACATCATGAGGGATGCTTTATGGAGCATACTGGTGTTGATAACGATGTTGTTGATGTTGGTATTATTGTTGGTTGTTGAATTGTAATTTCGGGCTAGGCATATAAGCAGGGTAGATGTTGCCCGATTTTCGGTAGGATATAAAGTGGTTTTATTTGAAAGTCTAGTACAAGTATATGACGATAAGCCTAACAATAGTATGAATTCTCTTGAATGTAGATTTACGAGCTTGGGAGGATAAGCGTTAAGTAATAAAAGACTGAAAAGGTATGTTAAGGTTGTTCCTTCTTTTCTTGGCATGATTCCATCTATGGTAGGAGCGTGAAGAACCTTATGACTAGAGATTTGTCAAAGTAGAGCTTGTCATATTATTGCATAGTTTCTGAGTATTTTGTTATTCTTTCTAAGGGGCCATATCCCCTCCCTATATCCTTGAGTTTATAGAGAGACAGAAGAGACATGTTACAGTATTAGTGTTTTTCAAAGATATGCATGATATACTGCATGGTATATATATATATATATATATATATATATTCTTTAGCATGACCACTTGGTTAGTGAGACATTTTCTTTAGCCTGGCCACTTGGTTAGTAAGACAGATTGCACGCCTACGGGTCAGTGAGACAGATTGCCTGGCCTACGGGTCAGTGAGACAGATTGTCTGGCCTACGGGTTAGTGAGATAGATTGCCTGGCCTGCGGGTCACTGAGACAGATATGCCTAGCCTACAGGTCAGTGAGACAGATATGCCTGGCCGACGGGTCAGTGAGACAGATTGCCTGGCCGACGGGTCAGTGAGACATATTGCACAGCTGCTTGCCGGTGAGATTTTATGGTTGCACGGCCTCTTGCTCAGTGAGATATATGTAATAGTATTATAGTGCATTTCGTATGAGGCGTGTCCGGAGAGATGTTCGAGGCGATCTTTGGCCTCCGGTTGTATAATTTCCGGTTCGGTTTCGATTATTGTTGCCTTACATACTCGGTACATTATTTCGTCGACGTCCCTTTTGCCGTGGCGCCGCATTCATTCTGCGCAAGTACGATCGACGGACTAATAGACCTCGAATAGGCGAGAATCGGAGATCGGTACGATTGGTGAGCTCCCTTTTGTTCGAAGTTGCCAGGTCCTTGGAGTCTCTCCTTTGATTCTGATTGTATGGTACCGTCATATATTTCCTAGAGGCTTGTAGACGAGTCTTGTATATAGTATGTCAGTGTGATAGTCTTGTCGGCTTGTATATGTCTGTTGGATGCTATTGATTTTGTACGATTAAAGCAGCCTCCTCGGCTTGCTCAGTTATATATATATTTTGGGTGTGCGCCCAGTTCAGACGAGATAGTCAGTATTTTTATATATCTCCAGATCAGACATTATCAGTTTAAGTTGGGGGTCACTCCCCAGAGTTTCAAATTTAGAGTGGTTCGCTCGGGCGTAGTTTGGCTTCCGGTGCCGGTCACGTCACTCCGGAATTGGGGTGTGACATACTGCCTCTGGAAATACCTCTTATAGTTTTACAACTAAGGATGTTGTTCCTAACACTGATGAGCAACAATTGGATGGTAATAAAATAGGATCATGTGGTGGTACTGGTCCTCCCCAACCCCCCATGTCTCAATGATTGTTACATGAAATGTGAGAGGTTTTAATAAGCTTTATAAGCATAGGGAGATGGTCAAGTTTCTAAGGGAAAATAATGTAGAACTCATTGCTATTACTGAGCATAGGGTTGATAAAAAATTTGCACAAAAAATAGTGACTAAAGTAACTAGAGGTTGGAGATGGGAATCAAACTACAACACTACTGGTAAAGGAAGGATATGGCTGATCTGGGATCCAAACAAGATTAGTGTTACTGTGGTGCAGGTTCATGATCAATTTATACATAGTTTGGTCAGTTTTAATGGAATCCAGTTTTTGTTCTCAGCTGTATATGGGATGCATACTGTAGCAGATAGGAAATCTATGTGGAATGAGCTAAAGATGTGCCACAATGGAATTCAGGAGCCTTGGATCTTAATTGAAGCCATTACTGAAGTGGATGATAGAATAGGTGGAGTAGATATTTAGGAACCAGAAGTCAGAGATTTTAGGCAATTTCTTTAGGATACTGGTCTTACTCAGCTAAATGTGCAGGGGAGAAGATACAAATAGAGTAATGGTACCATTTATAGAAAAATTGACAGAGCCCTGGTGAATGCCCACTGGATGCAGCAGATGAATACTACAAGTGTGACTGCTATGGAACCACTCTTCTCTGAGCCTTATGTATGATGAGCAGAGAAGATGGACTCCAAAACCTTTTAGGTTCTTTAACTACATGGCTGATCATTAGGATTTCCCTATTGTTGTGGCTGAATGCTGGAGGGAAAGAAGTTTCACTGGTACTCTGAACTCTATTTGGCAGAAGTTGTTGGCTGTCTAAAAAGGTATGACACAATTGAGGAAAAGGGAATTTAATAGTGTTGAGGTGAAATTGAATGAAGTGAGAACTCATTTGCTGGAAATACAAGATCAAATTGCTGATGGTAATCACCCAGAGTTGGTGGAGGTGGAGAAAACACTTAGGAAAGAATATGAAAAATGGGTTCAAATTAAAGAAAGTATGATCAGGCAGAAATCAAGAGTCCAATGGCTCAGACTTGGGGATTCCAATTCCTCATTTTTCTTTGCAAATATGAAGAGCAGGCCTGCTCAGAATAGAATTGCAAGTTTAACCAATGATACAAGGGTTATGGTGCATACTTCTCAAGCTATTGAAGCAGAGGTGCTCAAATTTTATCAGGGGTTATTAGGGACCAGTTCTAGCTCAATACCTGCTATTCAACCAGATGTTATTAAAGATGGTACCATTCTAAACAGGGATCAACAATTGTTGCTTATTCAAGGTGTAACAAATGATGAGGTGAGTCAAGCTATGAATGTTATCAATATTTTAAAAGCTCCAGGTCATGATGGTTTTAATGCTTATTTTTTTAAGAAGGCATGGGGTGTGATAGGTACTGAGACCACAAAGGCAGTTCAACATTTCTTTAAATCATGTCTAATGCCTAGACTTGTTAATTGTGCTAGTGTTTCCTTGATTCCTAAAGTGAAGAATCCTACTGCAGTGAAAGAGTATAGGCCTATTTATTGCTGCACTGTTTTATATAAGATAATTTCAAAGGTGATCACTGCTAGACTATAACAAGTCATGCTACTACTAGCGGAGAATAGTCAAACAACTTTTGTACCTAGTAGACTTATAAATGATAATATTATACTAAGCCGTAAGTTGGTTAAGGGATGTGGGAGGAAAGGGATTTCTGCTAGATGTATGCTTAAGATTGACATGCAGAAGGCCTATGACTCTATTGAATGGTTGTTTCTTGAACAAGTTCTAGTAGGACTTAATTTCCCTGCTAAATTTGTTAGATGGGTCATGGTCTGTGTCAACAATGTGAATTATTCTATTGTTATTAATGGTGAGCAAACTGAGTCTTTTGCAGCAAAGAGAGGGTTAAGGCAAGGTGACCCATTGTCTCCATATCTGTTTGTTCTATGCATAGAATATCTAAATGGGCTACTGAAGACATTGAGAAGGGATCCAGATTTCACATATCATCCTAGGTGCAGTAGGCTACATATTGTACAACTTGATTTTACAGATGATCTCCTACTGTTTTGCAAAGGTGACATCAAGTCAGTTGAGAAACTATTTGCTTGCTTTCAGAAGTTTTCTGCAGCCTCTGGTTTGATTGCCAATATTAGAAAAAGTTGTGTTTACTTTGGTGGCATAGATTACTCTACTCAACAGGCCATCCTGGATAGACTTCAATTCTCATAAGGAACTTTACCTTTCAGATATTTCGGTGTGCCATTAAGTACAAAAAGGCTATCTGTTATTCAATTTGTGCCACTTAATGATAAAATGATGGAGAGAATTAGCCACTGGTCTTCTAAATTACTATCCTATGCTGGGAGGGTGCAGTTGTTAAAGTCTGTCTTATTTGCAATTCAAACTTTCTGGGCCCAAATTTTTGTACTGCCTAAAAAAGTGATCAAAGCTATTGAGACAATTTGCAGGACCTTCTTATGGACTGGAGATACTGAGGCATCCAAGAAAGCGCTGGTAGCATAGGAACAGTTATGTCTCCCTAGGATTGTAGGTGGGCTGAATATACTACACACTCATACATGGAACAAGGCTGCAATCTGTAAAATGTTGTGGACTCTATGCAAAAAGGAAGATAAACTATGGGTGAAATGGGTGCATGCCTATTATTTAAAAGGCCAGCCTATATGGAATTTCCTACCTAAACAAGGATCTCGGATGTTGAAAAAGATTTTTAAAGATACTCAGACTCTTGAAGAAGCTGGCTAGAATTATTTAAAGGTACAAGAGTCTTCAACTTTCTCTACTAAATAGATATATATCAGCCTTAAAGGTGATCATCCAAAAGTATATTAGAGAAGGTCGGTTTGTAACAATCTGGGAGCTCCTAAATAGATATTCATCTTATTCCTAGCACTTCATGGCAAGTCGTATACTAGGGATAGACTTAAGAAGTGGAATCTCATTGAACATAGTATTTGTCCCTTGTGTGGCGAAGTTGAGGAGTCTGTGGAGCACCTCTTTTTTCTCTGCCCTTACACTAAAACTGTTTGGGAAGCACAGTTAGGTTGGCATGGGTATATTAGAGGAGCCATGGCTTGGTCTGCTGAAGTGCACTGGATAGTGACTACAGCAAATGGTAAAGCTACTAGACTCAAATGTGCAGAATTATTTTGGCTGGCTTTGTATATTTCCTATGGCAAGAAAGGAATAATAGAGTTTTTCAAGGTAAAAGTCGACCTTCTAGTATTCTCATGAAGCTGATTATACATGAATCAATTGCTAGAAGTCTGATGCACCCTAGAATGGAACAAAGAGTTGCTACTTTGAAGTTTTATCCACAAGCACTATGTAGTTTGTTTGCTGTCTGTGCAGTTTTTTTTTTTTTTTTTTGCTTCTAGAGCTTGGGACTATGTCCAAGCCTAGTTCTTTCCTTGAGATGCTCATCTGAGCTTGTACATAACTCCAGTTTTGGTAAATGAAATGAAGTCTGTTTATTACCAAAATAAATAATGAATAAGCAAATATAGTTCAATTCCTAATTTCAGAAAAAAAAAATTCCAAAAAAAAAATTTATTTAAATATGGCATAAAGATATAAAATATATCATTTTCTCTTTTTGTTTGACTTATTAAAAGGACTCCCATTGATTACCTTTTTACTTCTCTCATCTAACAGTCTAAGCAAGAATATTAAAAAAATGTCAGTCATTTTCAAGACTTAGTTCAGATTGTCTCAGACACTCATTGGTAGTATTTCTTAGAGTCCGTTTGGCCTAGCGGTTAAAAACTGTTTATTTTGAGAAGTACTTTTGTTGAGAAGCAGTTTGTGTTTGGCTAATTCAATTGAAAAGTGTTTTTGACTGATTTTAATAAGTAGATTGTGTTTGGCTAATCTTCTTAAAAAAAGTGTTTTTGAGTGTCAAATTACGAAAAAGGACAATTATCAATGAACGTTTACTATCAACATTATTTTACAGAGAGAATTTATTTAAACATTTATTATGAAAGATTTTAATTAAGTATTTAATTACAATTTAAAAGTACATATTAAAATTCAATATAATACATATATAAATAAAAAATACTGTATTAAATATTGATATAATATCAACACGATGATTTAATTTACTAAAAATCTACAACCAAAATAAAATTCAAAATCATCCCACAAATTGTAAAAGACCATTACATAAGTTGAAAGCTAACTTTATACTACGTAAAATAAAATAAAAAGAATTATTAATTAAAAATTAATGGATTAATGAGGGATATAATTAGTAATATGTATTTAAGGTAGGGATATTTTTGTCTTGAAAAACCTAATTTTCTACTTCTCCTTTTTCCAAGAAGCAGAAATTTTCTGCTTCTTCTTCTTCCCAATCGCAGAAAAACTGCTTCTGCTTTTATAATTGGCCAAACACCCCAATTATCCCAAAAAAGAGCTTTTTCTCCAAAAAAAAAGACTTTTGGCCTAAAAACCGCTAGGCCAAACAGACTCTGAATTGTACTGTTAAAACCTACTAAAAAAATTAGCGAGTGTTATTGTCTTAATTAATTAGGTACCCCCCCCCCCCCCCCCAACACCCACCCCAAAAGAGGCCGTATATAACTGTACTCACAAATCTCTGTTTTCATGTAAGTCGAGTCTGAAATTGAAAAGAAAAAACATTAGTATATGTAACTATACGAGATAATAGTCAAAATACCCCCCAACGTTTGATCAAAATCCCAACTACACACCTAACCTTTGCGTTGGTCCTATTACCCCCCTGGACAAATTTTTTTCGGTACAAAATGCCCTTTTTTTTTTCACACACAATATGCCAACCCCCAATTATTAAATGGCGCTTGTCCACACGCGTACGGCCACACTTTAATTTCACCCCATTTTTGACCCGTAACCCTAAATTAAATCAGCTCCAATTCTCTTATTCACAAAAACCTAGCACCTATCCCAAATTTCACGATAAACACCATTTTCAACCCCAATCTTTGTCAACATATTATCACGTACATATTTTCGTTGCTGCTCATTGTTGTTCATCTAGTAAAGGTTAGTTTCCTTACATTTTTTTCTTTCAAAAAATGATACTAGGATTTTGTGCATATTGTTTGAAATCTGGACTATAAAGAACAAATTTTTATAGTTCCCCAACTGTAATCAGCACATTTATTATCATATTGTGCATATTGTTTGATTTTTTTTTCTTCAAAAAATGATGTAGTCTAGGGTTTTCAGTTACTGTGCATATTATTATCATTTTTTTGATTCTGTTTTACATTAAGTTGAATTACTTGTTATTCTTTGTTTTTTTGTTTTGTATTTAGGTAGTACATGGCTGATTTTGTGTATGTAACCTTAAGATGGTACCATGGAGGTGTGTTACACTTAAATAATGGGGAGCCAATATATGAAGGTGGGGAAGTTACTGATATATTCAATGTCGATGTTGATATGTTGTCTTTTTTTTTGAGTTGAGAGATTTTATTAAAGAATTAGGATACACAACTACATGCACATTCAGTATTAAGCCACCTCATTGTGGCATTTTGGTAGATGTTGATAGTGATGAGGTTATTTTAAATATGACTGTGGGTTTGAATGATGGTGATACTGTGGAGGTTTTTGTCAAGCACATGGTTGATGAAGCAGTTGTTGACCCACCTTTATTAGAATATGTTAGTCATGGGGATAGGGAGGAATCTTGTTCCCCTTTTAATAAAGGTGATGACATAGGGGCGATGAAAGATGTAGTAATGAAAGGGTTGTTGAGGAGCCCTTAAATTGTCCTAATGCACCTTTGTCCTTTTCTACTCAAACTTGTGAAAAAACACCTCCTCCTACCTCCTATACACCCCTGCGCCATCGTCGAAAACACACCACCCCATTCCTCTTTTACTTCAAATTTTCTATTCAGAAAAACACCTCCTACCTATGCTACACCCGTTGTTGATCCCGAAGAAACAACACCCATTCCTCTTTTCCTTGTCTTTGATACTATCGCTGAAAATACGAAGAGTCCTTCCTCTTCTACACACTCGCAACTTTGCTTAAAATTGTTCTTTTACTTGTCTTTAGTGCTTTCGAAAATACGGTCCTTCATCTTCTACACACATTGTTCATGAAGATCTTGAAGATGTAGGTCCGATTGGATGCGATTCCTTAGATGAGGGTTCGATTTCTCAACGATGATAGTGAACAATCTGTAGATGACATAGAAGAGGAAGGTGAGGATGAATATTCAAGTGATGAGCCTGATGAGGTAAGAGAGTTGAGGGCTGAAAGGAGGATTGAATTTCAGAGGAGAAAAAGAAGTGAGAGGGCAAAACCTGACAGTGAAGAGGTTCCAGCAGGTCAAGCTGGTATGGATCTAGGATTTGATGAAACTACAATAGGTAAGGTTAGTCTTGAGGTAGGTTAGGAGGTGATGAACCTTACATTGATAGTTCTGCTGATGATAACTTTGAAATAGATGAGGATAAGGGTTGGGATGATGAAGAGGACATTGAATGCATTGGGGTAAATGCTGAAGACAAAGGTTTACAAGAAGGAAGAATGATAAGAACAAAATCATTCATGACCCCACCAAGAAAGTTGTATGGCGATTGGGTATGGTTTTTAAAGATGTTGATGAGTTTAGAGAGAGCAAAATATCTTTTGTTAGGAAAAGGGTTAAAGTAAAAAGTGGGTGAATAAGGCCTCAAGAGGGTTAGGGTGAGGTGCAAGGATGGTTGTCCATGGTTATTGTATGCTAGGCTTGATAAAACCACATATGATTTCCAAATTAAAACTTACATTCCAAAGCATACTTGCCTCCAAACTACCAGAAACTACTTGTGTAATGCCAAGTTTATTGTTGAGACCTATAGAAAGAGAATAACGAGCGACCAAACATTAAAGTTGTTCGATTGCAAGAGCTAATTAGGACAAAGTTTAATCTTCATATTGGTAAGACTACGATTAGAAGAGCAAAAGCAAAAATCTTGAAAGAAATCATGGGAGATCACGTTCGGAGTTTGGAAAAATCCTTGACTACGGATAAATTGTTAAGGACCAATCCGGTTCCACTTGTGTAGTTAAACTTGCCGAACCAAATGCGATAGTAGGCCTGTTTTTCGCAGCTTTTATATCTATTTTGATGCTTTGAAGAAAGCATTTCGGCAGACCGTAGAAAATGTATTGGTTTAGATGGTTGTTTTTACGAAAGGGTTTGTAGAGGACGATTGTTGGTAGTTTGTGTGTAAAGATGGTAATAACCAAATGTTGCCTGCGGCGTGGGTGTGGTGGAGTATGAAAACAAGAGCACTTGGACTTGGTTTATCGAATTTTGAAGGAAGATTTGGCACTTGGAGACGGGACAGATTTAACATTGATAACAGATATGCAGAAGGTATGTTTCCTTGATTTTTGTTGCAATTTTTTTTCATGAAAACTCATGTGTTTTCATCTATACTAAATGTTACTGTTTCAGGGACTATTTGTTGCTATTCAAGATCTTTTACCTTTGTCGTTGAACACGGAAAGTGTGCTAGGCACATCTTGGCTAACTTAAAGAAAGGCCGGAGAGGCTACAAAGAAGATGAATGAGCTTTTGGAGAATTGCTAAAAGCACTTTGAGTCTCAACTAAGGAGAAATATTGAGCTGATGAAGTTGCTTGGTCCAACGAAAATGATGGACAAACTGATGTATTACAACATATATTATTGGTGTAAGGTCTACTTCAATACTAATGTAAAAGTAGATTCTGTAGATAACAATATGGCTGAGTGTTTTAATGCTTGGATCTTGGCTGCCAGGTATGAGTAATGCATATTTACCTTGCTGTGTGTTTGTTTTTACAAACTGTTTGTAGATAACAATATGACTGTTTGTTTATTGGCTAACTGGTAGGCACAAAACTATAATAACAATGCTTGAGGAGATTAGGGTGAAAATTCTGGCAAGGATTGGAACATTGAGGGAGTTTGTAAACACTTGGAAATGTAACTACTCTCCAATGTGTACGAAGGTGTTAGAGGAAAATGCTACACTTTCAATGTAATGTAACATTGAGTTTAATGGAGTTGCTGGTTTTGAAATTAGGGAAGGACTATATCAACACACTGTGGATATTTCTAGAAGGCAGTGCAGCTGTAGGGTGTGGCAGCTAAAAGGCATCCCATGTGCACATGCTTTAGCTGCAATTCAGTTCAAAAGGTATGATCCACTTGGCTACATTGACCATTGCTACAGCAAAGAGACTTACATAAGAACATATGAGCATGTTCTTCAACCAGTCACAAACATGGAAATGTGGCCTGTCTCTACCCGCCCTAGTGTGGCTCCACCAGACATAAAAAGCATGCCTGGTAAGCCTCAAAAGACCAGAAGGAAGGAGGCAGGTGAAATTCCAAAGTCTGGGAAGATGCCAAGAACTGGAATGGCCATGACTTGTAGCAACTGCCATAATAGAGGCCACAACAAGAGAGGGTGTCCAAAAAAAGACTCAGCAGCATGGACAGAACCAGCAAGTTCTAGCAGGGGAAGGGCCAACACATCACAACCACCATCTTCAAGCAAGGTCATGGGGAGACCAAAGAAACCACCAACAAAACTAGTACCTGTTGAAAAGAGGCCAAGAGGAAGACCTAGGAAAACTGCCCAAGCAGTAGGAAATAATCCTGCAGCAGCTGAAGTTCATGTTTCATGTTCTGCCCCTGCAGCAACTAGTGCACAGCCCACTGCTAAAAGAGGAAGAGGAAGTGGCACTAGTGCACCATATAAAAGGCCTATAGTAATGGGAATGAGTGTTTTCCAGGTAGAAAATGGGTTCAAAGCTGTTAATGTGAGTGCCTTAATACGCACAAGTGTTCTTTTATGTGTTGTTTCCATTACTAAGTGTTATTTTATGTGTTGTTTCCATTACTAACTCCTTGTTATTATTTGTGTGAACAGCCTGGCATGTCAAGTAGCAAGATTGTGTCAACTATTAAAGCAAAGGTGACCAGATCAGCAGAGGTAACTGGTGACATTGGCTACAAGCCAAGTGCAAATAGTAAGCTGAAATGGAGAGGCAATGAAGCAATCACAACCAAGAAACTACAAGAGATACAGAAGAAAATGACAAAAGGTAGAGGTAAATCAAAGAAACCCAAGCCAAGAAAGCACCGTTCCTGATCAAGCAACATGAAAAATCTAATTATGATGAAAAATCGTCCTCAGCTCTTAAATGTACACATTTATCGATTGACATTTTAGTATTTTGTCTTGTTCGTTTAATCAAAACAACATTTTAGTATTTTGTCTTGTTCGTTTAATCAAAACAACACTACAAAGACATAGCTGTTTACGTGTTCCAATTCCATTTCAACAACATAGTCATAAAGAACGTGTACAAATTCAGCAAAGGGCATGAATTTAATATGGTCAACAAAGGTTATTAAAGGCACTAAATACGACATGGTCAAGGACCATTAAATGGCACTAAATCCAACAGGGTCAAGGACCATTAAATGGCCTATTAATTCGGTTGAAACCCATCTATATAACACAACATACACACACACCAAATCACACATTCACTACGCTAAACTACAACAACAACATTAACGTACAACCAGCAGCAAGCACAACAAACACAACAACATATAACATCTACATCATACCAAAAGAAGATGCTAGCTTTCTTTCTGAAAATGTTAACCCGTTCTTACGTGCAAACCGATGATTTTGTAAGTTTTTTTATATTTGTTATTATTATTTGATTTACGTGAAAAACCGACGATGTAAACTTTCTTTTTTTTATTGAAGATACTTCCACATGAACATCATGACATTTTTCCAACGAGAACAACGCATGCCGTGTTAAAGTATCAAGATGACACCGTTCACAAGATGACGTTCGATTGAAAAAAAAAAAAGTTTATGCCAAGGGTGGAAGGCATTTATAGATTCAAAAGGTTTGAAAGAGGGAGACACACTAGAGATTTGGGTGTGTAAATGTGAGTGTGGAGATGGCATAGGGTTTCATGTATTTAAAAAAGAGATAGAGATCATAAATATTGATTAGTAGATCTCTATTATTCAATTGTCTATGTTTAACATCTCCATGTATGCTACAGTTTTGATTAAGACAATGATTAATGTTATGTGGATGTGATTTTGATTTTAATTTCGGATAAACACTTCAAAACACCTTAACATCAAACTTCTTCATTCATACATGATAAAATAGATGTATATGTTACAAAATTTGCCATAACAAAAGGCAAACAAAACATAACATAGCCGAGACACTACCACCACTACCACTATCTATGGCAATTTGATTTTTCCATTGTTTGAATTGCCACTACGGAATACAAAACTTATGAACACAACAACAACACAAACAACAAAACAAAAAACGAAATTCCTATGGAACCTACCCCCTTAGTCTTCCTTGTGTCTTTTTTTTAGTCCATCAACCTCGACCAAACCCATGTCAACACTAACCGAATTATTATCGTTAGTAGTGATCTCATCCAATTCCATCTTCAAACTCCGATATTGCACCAATTCCTTCTCTAAATCTCTAATTTTGATCTTGGATCAACTTCATCTCTGTCCCTCCAACGAAAAAACTTGCATTTTTTAGCCTGAAAAATAGCAAAACAGAGCATAATTTTACAAATTTAATTTTTCAATAAATCAAAAAATAGGAGCAAGACCATACACCATAATAGGGACAAGACCAGTATCTTCTTCCGGGGGTTGTTTTTAGACCAAGAAGTTTGCATTTGCAACAAATTCCCGTGTTGACATTGGACCACGGTTCTAAGCATAGGATCACTCTCATCCATACACAATCGACCAAGGTCAATTTTTTCCATAACAAACCCTAAGAAATGAAAAATGACTAAATATGAGCAAGAATTACTCAAGAAATTTAAAACAATAAATTTCACATGAACCAATTTAAAGAGAAATAAATGAGAAATAAACCCTAACTAACGAACCTCTTTCCAACGATTGGAGCGATTAAGGTGTTGATTTTTGGAGGTATAACGATTGGAGTGGTTGAAGTTATGGAGTTGTTTGAAGTTATGGAGTTGTTTACTTTTTTGACAAAAAAATGGAGATGGGTATTAAATGGGGTGAAGAAGAAGATGAAGTAGCCGTTTGGGTGTAAAAATGGAGGGAGTTTAAATTAATCTACATGGCATCTACGTGGCAGTCCATTTGGCGCTCCAAAACACGTCAGATGTTGTTTTTTAAAGGCTATAATGCGCCACTGAGCGGTGTATTCACGCTCTCGTCCACATCAAAGAAAAAAGGGGCATTTTAATACTGAAAAAATTTATCCAAGGGGTGTAATAGGACCAACGCAAAGGTTAGGTGTGTAGTTGGTATTTTGGTCAAACGTTGGGGGGTATTTTGACTATTATCTCTAACTATACAGCTACGCAATTTAAAATAGCCTAGTCCATCCTAGGAGTATCTTTGTCGTCAATAAAGTAACGATGTTTAAGATCGCATTAATAATTATTCTAATTAAAACTAACCTAACTACCACTGTCTCTGAACACTAATTAAAATATGGGGTCCAAACTCCTAGCCTTGATTAGTACTTTCTCTCAAATAAATACTCTCCAAAAAGATTCACACTTTTCACTTTTCCCTTTTTGAGAATCAAACTTTTTTATTTTGACCGTATGATTTAATATAGAATTTTTTATTTTTTGAAATAAAATTTACATATTTAAAAATTACCTAAAAGTATTATAAGTTACCATAATTAATAATTTAAAATATTTAGAAGACGTATGAAAACGGTCAAAGAATAACTCGTTTGACTCTCGAAAAGCGAAAATTGTCAATGTTTTTTAAACTGAGGGAGTAGTACTAATTGTTAACTAATGTACTAGTAAGATACCTGATTTCATAATGACATTACATATTAGTCGTTCCGTCCTTTTTTATGGACTTTTCCAGCATATTAAAAATAAATATTCATTTTTGCTTGTTAAGTTTTTTTTTTTTTTTTTTTTAAATTTTTTTTTTAACAATAGAAAGTTACCATTATATACCTATTTTACCCTTATTATTTTAATTCTTTAACAAAAAGGGTCATACTGTATATCACATCATGTGGAGCTTAGCTTCTTTTAATATATCACCCTAAGATTTATTGTAAAGATTTGGAGCTTAGCTTCTTTTAATAAGTGGAAAGGGTCTAAATATGTTCTTGTATTTTGCGAAATTGAGCAGATTTGTCACCCCATTCATGCTTTAACTCCACACATATATGTCCTTACCATCAAATACTAAGTCCAAGTAAATCCTAATTTTAAATAGTTCTCCCAATTAACCTAATTACGAGCATAATTAGTCAATTAGTACCAGACCTTGACACGTTTTATAATCTAATATCTAAACTTATCCGGCTTCATATGGAGGGTATATTTGATCCTACACGTGTACTTTGAGGGAATATTTGGCTCACAAAATATCACAAAAGGAGGAGTCACATAGAGAGGAAAAAAATCAGAGCCGATATGAGAAAAATAGATCATAATTTAGATCTAAAAGTTGAGAGGAAAATTAGGGGATTTTTAGATGAAAAATTAGAAAAAAATTTCTTTGCTGGACATGGTTTGGATTTCTCTTCCAACAACTGATTTAGATTTTTTTACGCTTTTGCTCATCTTTGATCATCTTTAAGTTTCACAAAAATGAAAGCAATCAATTGGAGCAGGATTTTATCATTACACACTTCTATTACATTTCCATGAACAAACAAGACAATCGATTAACAAACAAAGAATATAAAAACATGAGAATTTTAATGGCACAAGACCCTAAAAGTATGCGCGAGGATTAATACCCTCCATATGTGCAACTCTCCTCCAACAACCTTAATCTATGAAATTATCAATTAGAGACGACAATAACACTAGTCGGGATCAATCCCATATTTTTAGATCAACTTTAACTCAGTTAATGGAACGTCAATTAAAGTCCATTCTTAGGTCAAACTAGTCAGACCCATAAACGTTTTATAGAATTTTATTACCCACTAAATCACGAATTCAAATCTATGTCTAGATTCTCATTTGAAGTTCAATTTTACCTGATAAATTCCCAAATTGCCCAATTAAAAAGTTAGGTCAAAATTTCTCAATTCTCCCATTCAATCTCACGATTCTATGGTTAATATCTCACCAAATAAAGATAATCATCAAAGAATATTGTAGAATCATTAGCTCAACGATTTAGGTTGAAGTATCACAATTGGAATTTCGCCCGCGAGCTCCTCCTTTCTCAACAGAGGCGGATGCATTATTGCGACACATATTCATCTGATCCAAAGACCTTCGACATGGAACACAAATTATATGTAAAAATCAACTAAAATTGTAACTAATGGTAGGCCTAAATTCATACTTTTAAAAACACAATAGACTAAATGCTAAGAATCTTAAAAATTGAATCCATAAAGCTTGAATCCGATTTTGTTTTCCAAAATAACAAAAACTAGGTCTAAAATTTTGTCATTGGTCTATTTATACTATATTTTGTTTGGCCTTGTGCAATGGGTTGTGCATCGCGCCCCCGCCCTCGCTTGCCAGCCTTGCACAATGTTTGTGCGACATGCACCCCCGCACACACTTGCCCGCCTTGCACATTGTCTGTGCGACGCGCACCTACCATACACGACAAGTTTACCTTGTGCGACGGGTATGCGATGGATGCACCAGAACATGCTGTAATCTTTTTGACATTTGAATTGTTTCAAATAATACCAAAATTCACCTGAGTCTATCAAATCTTAGTAAGCGTTTGGAAATGTGATTTCATCTCATGAGATGAAATCCCAAATCATCCAAAAAGGCATGATTTGAGATTTCAAATTTTTTAAATGTAAAAGTTGACCCATAAGTTTATATTTTGGAAAAATAAATCCACAAGTTGGTGTATATATATATATATATATATATATATATATATATATATATATATATATATATATATATATATATATATCAATCATGTTTACCAACCATTTATGTCAAATATTAAAAGATCTACAAGTTGGTAGTGTATTTATAACAAATTGGTAGTGTATTTATAACAAAATTACTCTTACCAACCATGTGGGAGGACTATATTAAAGAGTAGTTGCACTATAGCTCATATTCAATTTTCCATTTTATTGAACTAAAGTTTGATCAATTGATGTTGTATTTTTAGAAAGGTCTTCTAGTAGCATATTAATTTTATTATGAACTATGACTCATTTCATTTGGTAACATCGTATAAGAATTGAAAAGTTTTGATAGTTTAATTCACAACTTGTGGAGTTTTTATGTCTATAAGAAAAAATACAACTTAAAAAATTCAAATTGCATGTCCATACAAAACTTTAACATCAAATCATCATAATTTTATCTCATGATTTTAAATCATATCCAAACAGTTCCTAATTAATTCAACCATCTCAACATTTTCGAAATGGTTATATTAAATTTATATGTATGCTTAAAACTTAATTTGAAACGCAGATTTAAAAATTGAAATATGGAGTTATTATTATCCACTGGCAAGTAGCAACTAATATGACTAAAGTACGACACCCTCCATGCAATGGGCTGTTGACAGCTCCAGCTGACTTTGTAGTGACAAATTAGAGCCAATAAAATTATGTCAATTATGGCGGCGATATGACACCAGATTCGAGAAGTTTGGAAATGGTACTTTTTAACATAACCATCAAAATTTGTTGGAGCCTATTTCTTGTACTTTCTTTCAAGTGGACGCTCAATTCCTTCAGTTATATATCACTATCTTCTGTTCATGATAGTGTTTCTTAATTTTTCTTATTTTGATTTAAAATAAGTATTTTTATACATAATCAAGAAGGTATTAATTATTTTTTCTCCGATTTATTCCTATTTAGACAAGTGAGGTTTCAGGTGATCACGAAACTACGAAACTATATTAAAGTGGGTACCATTTAATTAAAACAAGCTAGTCAATTTTTTTTTCCTTTCTAAGAATTAATTCCTCCGTTCGAAATTATATGGCACTATTCAGATTTCAAGAGTCAAACAGTTTAACTTTGACTATGAATTCACCCATGGAATCTTCAAGTTCTTAAATTTACATATTTGTAAACTACGTAAAAAATAGTATAAGTTACAACAATTGACAATTCAAAATATTTAAAAGATATATCAAAAAATTATGGAAAGAAAGACTAGTTTCAATCTCGAAATCCAAAAAATGTCACATAAATTAAAATGTATGGAATATTATTTGTTTAAGAAATGTGCCAAAGCTCAAAATAACACTTATTAATTATTATGAACCGGAGAGAGTAACCCGTAATATTCCCCTATAGGGATGCGTGAAAGATCCCTTAACAAAGGCGACGCGGACGAATCGTAGAGTTTCATATTTAAGTTGATGAGTCTGTGGTGTTTTTCACCCCTAACATATGTCCTGTTTTGTGATATGCACCCTATCCTTTATTTTTTTACGATTCAAACCCTAACTTCTTTAATTTCTTGCAAAATAATGAAACCACTCTTTTTTTTTAAAATTTTCACAAGGACAAAATTGGGATACTAATAATAAGAAAAAAATAACACAAAATTAGCCCAGAAATATTTCTTGGTGTTTATGGTTTGTATTGACATTGCGACACTTTTTGGTGATCTTGAAATGGCACTCTAGAAACACCCGTTACTCCCACTCATATCAATATGTCTAAGTTACAAATAACTGTATCAGAATCTACTGTGCAAAGACTAGATTTCCAATTCAGAGTAAACATATATACCTTTAATTCCTACAAGACAACTAATTCACTTCTTTGAATGAATACCTTTTTTTTCTTCTTTCATATGTACATCATCCGTGGGCTAAAGAGGAATGATACAAGAGCATAAATTAAAAAAAATAAAAAATAATTACTACAAGAGTTGCTACTACTGGCTACCGCTGTTATTTCCTCCAGAACCTGTTTGGTAGCAACTCCAGCAGAATTTGAGTTTGGATTCTCCTGCAACTCTGCAGCAATTGTAGTAAATTATAAAAAAGATAAAAGGAAGCATACTTGTTTAAGGAAATAGAGAAAAGTAAGCTTTTCATATAAAAGAATATTATCTTTAGCAAAAGGAGATTCAAAAAAAGAGAGATGAATACTTAAAAGGATACCAAATTGGTTAGACCTCCAAGTTCTGGAGGCATAGGACCAGTGAAGTTGGAATACTTGTTAAGTTTCCACATCTCTCTTTGCACCCAGGCTTTGCCACCCAAACCATTAATCATGATCGTGTTGAAGCAAAAACAACTCGAGTTTGTTGGATTTTTTTTTTTTGTCATTTTTTTTATTATTATTATTATTCCAATTTTGCCTCGAGGAAATTTAAAAAAAGAGTGGTTTCATTAGTTTGCAAGAAAAGAAAGAGGTTAGGGAGTGAATCATTTAAAAAAAAAATAGGATAGGGTGCATATCATAAAAGAGGACATTCGTTAGGAGTGCAAACGCAACCGACTCTTAAGTTGACAATCTCTCATAAATCACAAATTCACTATCAAGAATTTAATTCTTCCAATTTAGTGCTATTTGAATGAAATTACAGAAACATATAGTACTTGTTACAATGAAATTTTCGTTTTTGAGTTTCCATATTTAAGGATGAGACAGTCTATCAACAATCACAAAATTCACTATCAAGAATTTAAATCTTCCAGTCACAGAGACAGATACATTACTTAATACAGTTAAACTTTCGTTTAGATTTTTGAGAAAAGAATAATAACGAAAAAAAAAAAGGTTTTCAATATTCCTTTTTATATTATTGAATGCTAGCTCATAGTTGCATGTTTAGAATTTATGTAATGGTAAGACAAAATTTAGCAAATGGAGAATATATTACGCAGACTTTTCCTAAAGTTTGGACTTGTACACATTATCTTTTCTGTGAGTTAATGCAACTATACAAGCCTCTCTCCTTTCATATGTTAAGTAACCATACTACAAATTTTACGATCCAAAGAAACATCGAGTTTTACCTGATGAGTTAATAAGTTATAATTTTCTGCTATATTTTTTTATTTTTTATTTTCTGCTATATAATTTGACAATTATAATCTTTTTATTTTAATTCTTACCATAGAATTTAATATTTAATTGATTCATACAATTGATCATTTTAAAATAAGTTAGATGGTTGCAGATTTGAAAATTGGGATGCATAATTAAACAATGGCATTGAGAACAAAATAAAAACATAAAACTAAAAATAACAAAAGTACTGAGATGAAACTAAATGTAGAAGTGGCTTGCTATGATGAAACTATTATTCGACTTGATTTGCTGAAGATTGTTATGTAATTAGGGTTTGTAATTGAATATTGAACGAATAACTCAATTGACCACAATGAAGAATGAATTTTATTGATATTGGGGTGATATTACAGGACTTAGAATCAAGAAAGAATGAGAAGAACTCCATTGCTAATCCTTGAGCTTCGACTGTAATTCCTGAGGAAGTATGGAAGAGAGAAGATAAGAAAGTATAGAGGAGAAGAGATTGAAGAAGAAGAATGAGAAACGAGGTGGGAAATTTACCAGATTTCGTTAACTACCTTCTCCAGCTGTAATCTTGATTATTTAACAACTTTGACTCTAACTGCTACTTTAATCTGGGCCCTTGAAAGTAATAAGCTGGGATTTAACATGCGGATAAATGAAACAATCTCCAGCAGCCACGTGTCCTCGCCAATTCACTCTTATTTCGCCTAAATCACAAAATCAGACCCAAATCAAACCCTAATTTCTAAAATCAATTCCAATTTCACGACCATAACAATACCCTTCTCTTCCAATCGACCTTATCATCAATGTCGGAGTTGTGCGACAAAATCAGGAAATTGCCTTTTGATGTAGCCCCAATCCTCCCATGTAGCTTCTTCAGCCGAAAGATTAGACAAATGTACAAGCATCTTCGCTGTAGCTGCGTAGTTCATCTTCTCCATACGTCAACGGAGAATAGCAAAAGGTTGCATCAGAATACGACCGTATCTCTGCAAGATGGTAGTTGAGACTGAGTGGTGATGTTGGGGCTAATGCACTTCTTCAGTTGTGAGACATGAAAAACCAGATGGATTCGCTATGCAGCTAGCAAGTCCAATCGGTAAGCAACAACTCCTATCTTCTCTAATATCTGGTAGGGCCCATAAAACTTAGCACTTAGCTTCAGATCTTTGTGAATGGAAAGAGAAGCCTGACGATAAGGTTGTAACTTTAAGTACACAAAAACACTCATTTGTAAAACTCTATATGTTCTGTGTTTGTCTGCAAAGAATTTCATACGTACTTGAGCTTGTTGTAGATTTTCCCTTAACTGGTGGAGTAGATGTTGTCTTTGAACTAAACAAACATCAGTTGGATTTTAGGTTGGATGAGGTAAGGATCCCATGTGTATTTGGGGTGGTGCAAAGCCCTATAAGGCTTCAAATGGGGGTAGATTTAAGGGATGTGTGATGGTTGGTGTTATACCACCATTCTACCAAGGTAACTTTTTAACCCAGTGTTTGGGATTGTTAAACACCATAGCCCTCAAATATGACTCTAAACAATGATTTAACCTCTCAGTCTAACCATCAGATTATGGATGGTTGGCTGTAGACATAGCAAGTTTAGTACCCAAGGACTTGAACAAATGTTGCCAAAAGTGTCTGGTGAAAATGGACTCTCTATCAATTACTATGGTCTTGGGAAGGCCATGTAATTTATAAATCTCTTGTAAGAATAGGTTAGCCACCTACCTAGCTGAATAAGGATATTTTAAGGATAAGAAATGCCCATATTTAGTAAGCCTATCAACCACCACCAATATAGAATTTTTGTGACCAGAGGAAGGCAATCCTTCAACAAATACCATTCCAATGTCTTGCCATGGTAACTCTAGAACATGTAATGGTTGTAAAAGAAGCGTGAGTGTACGTGTTCATTCTTAACTCTCTAGCATATATCACAAGCAGCAACCTAAGCACATATATCATTTTTTAAATTAGGTCAATAGAATAACATGTATAACCTCCTGTATATACCTTACTGACCTGAATGACCACCCAATGGGGAGGAGTGAAATGCTGAGAAAATTCTGGATCTAAGATCAGTAGCTTTGCCCACATATATTTTTCCTTTAAATCTGATAATGCCCTGATGTAATGAGTAATTTGGTTTACCATTACGAATAGTGATCAACTCAGCTAGTAACTGTAAGGCTATAGGATCATTTTCATAGCTTTGAGATACTTCCATCATCCAAGTAGGTTCCATACCAGTGATTGTATGTAGAGATGACTCCTCTTCTTGTCTTCTTGGCAATGCATCAACAACCCTATTTTCTATTCCTTTTTTATACTATACTTCATAGTCCCAACCTAAGAGTTTAGTCAACCCTTTCTGCTATAAAGCAATGTTGACTCTTTGTTCCAATAGGTATTTTAAACTGTGATGATCTGTCCTTATAATGAAGGAACCCTTTGGAGATAATGTCTCCATCTATCTACAGTAGATAGGACTGCCATATATTCTTTTTCACAAGTAGATAATCCCAGGTGTTTAGGTGCTAGAGCTTTACTAAAATAATCAAGGGGCCTACTCTCTTACATCAAGCAACAATCTCTATGACAAATGTTTCGTTGAAATCTGCTAAAGCTAGCACAAGGGCAGAAGTCATGACCCATTTTAATTGCTCAAAAGCCACAACAGCTCCCTCACACCATTGGAATGCATTCTTCTTTAGTAGGTTAGTTAAAGGCTTACTAATAATACCATGAGATTTTACAAATCTCATATAGTACCTTGTAAGGCCTAAAAATCCTCTCAATGATTTCAAGGATTTGGGAACTGGCCAGTTGGACATTGCTTAAATTTTGGTTGAGTCAGTAGATGCCCCCTCTCCATTGATAATATGACCCAAATACTCAACTTTATGTTAACCAAATGCACATTTGGATAACTTGGCAAATAACTGCTCTTTTCTTAGAATATTTAGTACCATTCTATGCTGGGATAAATGATCCCGAACAGTGGAACTGTAGATCAATTTACCATTAAAAAACACCAATACGCATTTCCTCAATTGTTCTCTAAAATCATGAATCATGAGACTTTGAAATGTGGCGGGGACATTAGTTAGGCCAAATGTTATGACTTTGAACTCATAGTGACCCAAATGAGTTCTAAAGGCTGTCTTATGTATATCCCCTTCAAACATCCTAATTTGGTGGAATCCTGCCCTTAGGTCTATTTTAAAAAACATGACAGACCCATTAAGTTCATCGAACAAGTCATCTACAAGTGGTATACGAAATTTGTCTTTGACAGTCATTCTGTTTAACTCCCTGTAAAATATACAAAATCTCCAACTCCCATCCTTTTATTGACTAGAAGGATTGGTGAAGAAAAGGAGATAACTTGGCTAAATTATACCATTGTGCATCATATCCTTTGCTTGTTTTTTCAATCTCATTTTTATGAAAAAATTTGTACCTGTAGGGTCTAATGCTGACTGGAATAGAGTCTGGTTTTAGAGGAAGGTAGTGGTCATGTTGCCTTCTTGGTGGAAGTGTTGTTGGTTCCACAAAAAATCTTGAAATTGTTTGAGCACCAGATTGATTTTTTCAGGTATAACTTCTCCGTCTTGAATTTCTATAGTTGATACTGTGAATAGATGAGCCCAAATAGATTGCCCGTTCTTGAATAACTGCCTTAGCCCACTAGCAAACATAAGTCTGAGTTCTTCTTGATTATAAATTCCCTTGAGATATACTCTTTTCCCTTTATGAGAAACCTGCATTTATACTCCTCAAAATCTAGCAAAAAATGTGGGCCTTCATCCAATCTCCTCCAAGAGCCACATCATTGCTTCTAGGGGCAGATTTAGGTAAGGGCTACGGGGTTCATCTAAACTCACTTCGCCAAAATATTACACTTGTATATGTATAGTCAATTTTTTTTTTTTTAAAATGAAAACCACCATAGGTGGTATTTTATTCAAAAAAAAAAAAAAAAAGTCTGTACAGCCAACCAAACAGATTCGAAAAATAAAGAAAACAAATCAAAACATGCAAAAATAACAACATAAACATGCTAATCAACTAGAAACTCCTCGATTCTAGACTTTCCTCCAATCTTCACACCTCTACACTCTCACCAGGTGTATGGATTTCAGTCTATGAATTTTCTTCTAGAATCCAGGTTTGTAGTTCATTTGCCTTCTAGAGTTGTCATACTGCAATCTGAAGTGGAATTGCCATGCAAAATGAATCAAATCACCCTTTATATTAGTTAACATCCTTCACATATGGAATGAGTATGAAACACACTAATACCACCCTACATGAGATCTATTAACCAATACAGAAGATGTGAGTTATAAGATCTCTAGCTTTATGAAATTCTATATATAGTTGCATATCATGTTGGCTACATAAATGCACAAATCTATACTATGAGTTACTGCAATTGCTGAATCAGGTTCTTCTATCCCTTATGTATCTGATTCTCAAGTTTGGAACATGACCTTTGTCCATATTGATCAACTTCCTTGCTGCACTAGGTAAATCCTAAAAGTTATGAAATTGTGCTATACCTGCAAAATCAAAAGCAAAGTTAGTCAAAAAATCTGCCACTGCATTTCCTTATCTGAATATGTGCTGAATCTGTGTGTTCTGATTCCTCTTCATCCTATAGATCTCCTTAACTATTAGTATAATGCTCCAAGGTGCTTCTCATTCACCAGATACAAACTTCTTCATGGACCAGGAAACAGTTTCAACTATTAATGGCCACAGATTGTGCCTTTCACAATATGTAATTACATCCCTCAGAGCCACAGCTTCTGCAACCAAACTTGTTCTATCATCAGTAAGTGTCCTTCCTTCAGCATATATAAGATTACCGCTGTCATTTCTAACACAGAATGCAACTGAACTAGACCGGATTATTCTTTACAACTTTACGATTCATTCGGCCTTCGAACCATCCTGTAGGTGAAAACTCCCATCTAACAATAGCACAAGTGATGCAAGGTTGAAAACTTTCCACATATTCAATAATATCAGGCGATTTGTGAGGCATATCCTGCCATGCAGGAAATTTAACTCTACAGAACCTATGAATATTTTCTTGAGTTTCATGCAATACTCTATATAGTGACATTGTCCCTCCATGCATTGTAGCATTTCTCCACTTTCATATTTGCCACAAAATCATAGCAGGCACTACTCTATACAACACCTTCAGTTTGTAATGACAATCAGCTTCCCACCAGATCTGAATAGGATGTTTGACATTGTGGTATCATAGATATCCCTAATGCATCAAAAAAGAATTTCCAAACTGCTCTTGCAAACTCTCCATTAAGAAACAAGTGGTCAATTATTTCTTGTTGAAATACAACACAATAATAGCACCTAGAAACCACAGGAATACCAATGCTATGCAATACCTCATGTACTGGAATCTTGAACTTACACATCCTCCATAAAAGAAAATTAATCTTGAAAGGTACCCCTTTCACCCACATCTACTTATAAATCTGTGAAAAACTTGCTCTTTGTCTTAACAATTCCCATGCACTAAAAACTGTGAATTTGCCAGAACTTGTCATTATCCACCAGGGCTTGTCCCATTGATCTTCATCATAGTACACCTTCATCTCATTCAGAACATGATTAGCTATCTCCTCAGGTAAATATTGATGCAGTAGTTTCTTATTCCATCGATTCTCAATAATAAGCTGACACACATCCTCCACACTATTATCAATGATAAAATCAGTTGGAATAACATAGTGTAATGTCCCTAGTTTAGCCCAGTTATCATACCAAACATTAGCAGTACCACTATGTGTTCCCTACCAGATCTCTTGTTCAATGCTGTCTCTAGCTTTTAACTCCATTTTCCAAACTTAAGACCCTCCTTTCCATGTAACATATTGAGGATACTGCTTTTTACAGTATTTGTTTCATAGAAAATTAGTCCATAGGGAATTGGAAGTTCTGAACCTCCACTATAATTCAGCATTCAAAGCCTTGGATACATCAAAAAGAGACCTGAATCCCAATTCTCCTTCTTCAATTGGAAAGCAAATCTTTGATCAAGCAGCCCAATGTCTAGCCTTCACATCTTCTTTACTGGACCAAAAAAACTTTGTAAAAATCTGATGGATTTCTTTGATCACACACTTTGGAGGCCTAATAGCTGACAATATATGGATAGGAGTACTCTGAAGTACACTCTTGATCAATACTGCCTTACCTCCTGGTGAAAGTAACTTACCTTTCCAAGCTTGCAATTTATCTTTGATCATCTTAATAAGGTCAATATAATCATATTTCCTCTTCCTTGCATGCGTTATTGGACAACCTAAGTACAAAAAAGGAAAATTCCCTCTTGTAAAACCAGTGATCTGCTCAACTTTTTGCACCAATACATTAGAAACATTAGCATGCATGTAGAATGAACTCTTTCTCTTATTAATCAACTGACCAGAGCTATCTTCATATGCCTTCAATGTAAGCATGATTAACTCCAAAGATTTTTTTATCAATTGATAAAAAAACTATGGTGTCATATGCATAAGCCAAATGATTAAGATTGGCACTCCATTAAGACATCTCATACCCTTTGAAATCTTGATCATCAAACAATGCATTAAGGACCCTTGACAACACTTCAGCAGACAGTATGAATTATGCTGGTGATAGAGGATCATCTTGTTTAACTCCTTTAATTGAATGAAAGAAACCGTGAGCCTGACCATTTACCAACACAGAATACCAGTTATTAGCCAGTAGTCTCCACATTATATTAATACACTACTCAGTAAATCCCATTCTCCTCAGAACCTTCATCAGAAAGAACTAAGAGACTCTATCATAGGCCTTAGTCATATCCAATTTGAGGACAACATTTGCTGGTTTACCCTTTAACCTTGTATCAGAAATAATCTCTTGAGTTAACAAAACATTCTCAATAATATTCCTACCCTTTACAAATCCAGATTGATTGGAAGATATCAATCTAGGTAAAACCTTCTCCAACTTGTTATGCACCACTCTAGAGATGACTTTGTTAATGAAATTACTAAGGCTAATAGGTCTCATGTCAGGAAAAATTTCCACCTCATTCTTCTTTGGCAATAAAACTAGGTTGGTATGAGTAATAGATTTGGGCAAAGTCTGACCCTCAAAGAACACCTTTACCATATTAAACACATCCACACCAATAGTTTCCCAATAACATTGATAAAATATGCCAGTAAGTCCATTTGGACCACTAGCACTATCCCCTGATAACTCAAAAATAGCTTGTTTTACCTCTTCTTTAGATAGGATAGCAATAATATCTGCATTTTTCTCATATGATAACATCCTAGGAATGTGATCCAATATAACCATCTCAGACTGAAGATTCTGCAGAGGATCCTGAGTGAATTGCTTCTGATAAAAAACAATAGCCTCACTAGCTATCTCATCAACATTTTCAATCCAGTTCCCATCATAATTCTAAATTCTTCTAATCTGAGTTCTTTTCCTTCTACCATTGAAAATATTGTGGAAAAATCTAGTGTTTCTATCCTCTTCAAAGAAAGCAATCATAACCAGATTTTTGTCTCCAATACTCCTCTTCATAGTGCAAGTACTTCTTGAGCTCAGCCTGAGCTCTTTGTAACACCATTCTGTTAATTTCAGTATGGGCTTCTTCAAACAACTGTTCTTTAATTCTGACAATATCCTCTCTAATAGTCAATTGCTTGAAAATATCCCCAAAAACTTGCCTGCTCTATGTTGATAAAACAGTCTTAATGTTCTTCACTTTCTGTTTAAAAGATATGAATACGTCCCTTTCTTCTTCTGTATGCCAGTTCTGATTAACTACTGATTGGAAAGATTCATGATCAACCCAAAATTTCAGAAATTTGAAAGGTCTAATAAATTGCTGCTGTTGATCACTACAAGATAATAATAGAGGAGCATGGTCAGAACCAGTCCTAGATAAATGATCCACTTCAATAAAAACAAACCATTGCTGCAACAAGTTATTATATAACATTCTATCAAGCCTTTTGAAGATACACTCTCCATCAGATCTCCCATTCCACCATATGAAAGGACTTCCTTTAACACCTGGATCAATCAACTCACAAGAATCAAGACAAAATGCAAAATCTTCATATCCATTTGGCAATACTGGTAATCCACCAATCTTCTCTTCATCATTCAATATCAAAATAAAATCACCCCTATCAACCATGGTGCCACCATACCATCAGCCAGAACATAAATGGTATTCCATAATGCTAATCTTTCCATTGCATCACACTTTGCATAGACCATTTTTGTACCATCAACCTTTGAATTGACAAGAGCTTCTACAACACCTGAAGTTGATCCATCATTATCTGTCTCCTGCTGCTTATCTTGAAGAACATTAAATTTGTTTTGACTAACATCAATATTTGCATTCTCCTTGACTTGAATCTGTTTGTTAGTCTCTCTTCCATCCTTAATCATATTCCAATTTCCTGGATCCCCAAGAATCCCTTCCACTGGCTAGGATTCTAGCTTTTCCTCTTCTAAACTTCTGATAATTCCATATGTATGGTTACTTCACCACTTGAGTATCTGCTTTCTTATTTGTTTCTTTTCCATTCTCCACTACATCAGCTTGTTTTTCATTATGAACAACCATTTCTTTCCCTTTCTTAGTATTATCAACCACCTGCTCATGTGCATTGCAGTCTTCCTTCTGATATAATGCAGGGTGCAAATTCCAACACCCATCTTCATTGTGCCCTTGCAATTTACATTCACGACAATACTTTGGAAGATTGTCGTACCTAATTTTCACTTTCTCAATCCTGATCTCATGAGTTACTTCATCCTCTATCTCCATGTTAACAAAATCAGGAAGATCATCCAACAAATCAATCAACACATTAACCCTAGCAAATCTAGGTCGAGTACGATTTTCAATAGCTTTATCAACATGCAAAGGAGTCCCAACAACTGATACAATTGAGAACACAACCTCTTTTACAAAGAAAGTTGGCATTAAATCAGGCAAGGATATCGATGATATTACCTTAGATGTTTCCTTATCTATTTTAAACTTTGTATCATAAATAAGTGGCCTCATCAAATATGAATATCCATCTTTAGAATTCAAATAATATGCAGTTTTAGAACATAGATTAACAAGATCCTCCATAAGCTATAGACGAATCAATACATGCCTGTGTCTAAACAATCCACTCTCACAATTTCCTTTGATTCCATATTGATCAGGAATAATCTTTCGTAGTTCATCCATTTATGGCTAGCCATATGAAAATTTGCCAATAACAGCGTATTGTAGTTTTTATAATTTCTCCATTTTCTTCACTTCGTCCTGTGTCCATCTTACCATTGGGATTCCATTCTTGATCACCACTTTCTTCATTGAAATACCAGTAGAATTACTTTCAGTAAGGCTTTGCATGAGATTTAACGTAGATGGTTGAAAAAGGTATGTGAACTTTGTTTTGGGAGATTGCGGGTGTGTTATTGAGTTAGCTTTGGTTGTAGTAGGGTTAGAGGATGACTGGCCAACCACTAAAGGCGGCTAACCAGTGGCCATGGTGGCGGCGGCGAGGTGACTTTAGGCTAGGGTTTGCATGAAAAGTAGGGTTTTGCTAGAGAGCTTTTTTTTTTGTTTTCGTTCCAAGTCTGAAATCAGTCAAATCGAATTTTATGGGTATATATATTATAATGAACCCCCTTGACATATCTAAAAAGCTTAGCTTATTGGCTAAGGGGGTTCATCATTTCGCCCAAGGTCGCTAGTTTGATTCACGGCGCCTTCAGTGCTTTTTCCCTTTTTTTTCCTTTGTCTTTCCCCACAGCAGAGGCGAGATTGGGCTCAGTTTGCAGCTTTTTGGGCTCTATTTTTGGCCTTGGTATCCCAACCCAATGGAAAAGCCTCACTATTTTGGGCTTAGTTTACAGTTTTATATCTTCTTCTTCTTTTTTGTTATTTTTCTCTACTATTCTATTTCTCCTTTTCAATTTGCTTTTGTTCAAATTTATCAGGCACATTTCTTTTTATTTTTCCTTTAGTTCTTCTCTCTATTGCTCATTTTGTTTCTACGTAACTCTCTTCCATGTGCTAACTCGAATAAACTCTTTAAGATAATGATGAATTGTTATTGAACTAGAAATTGAGATATAGAAATACTTTAAAAAAAAGGTAAATTAAATATAATTGAATAAGGAAATTTAGAAATGGTAAAGATCCTTTTTATCATATCTATTTAATTGAATTGACTTTCTTTGATTCCATTGTATTTCTTTCCTATTTTTTTCAATTATATTCTCGGGATAGGAAAACTGACCTAAACTAAACTTATTTGATTTGTTCATCATTTTTCTTTTTTTTCCCCTCTAATGAATAACCTAGTAAATTGAACTAAATGAACTTAAAAATCAGCGATGCCATTTATTTAGCCTGTGAATATGTATTATAATATCAGTAACTCAATCGTTATACCTTTTTAAAGAATCTTGGCGATTTTCAAAGTAATATATGATTGAATGGGCAATAATTCACAATAAAAAAATAAAATTTAAAACAAAGTATAACATCGCAGGAAAAAAAAAGTACAAGAAATTTTAAGAAGGCTCGATAGAGCAGGGTAAAAGAAGGAAGAACCATTAAATGGGACATGACACGACAAGTCAAATTAGCGGGTTAAAGGTTAGTCTTTCCCTTCCCCGCCTCGCTCTGTCTTTAATCCATTAATTTCCGCTTCTTTGTTTCTTCATATTTTGAAATCCCTTGGTGAAAATCTTGGCTCCGCCATTGATTATCCCCCAATTTTAAAAGTCTAAAAGTGTCTTCAAATTCCGCTCCTTGAATTTTCCACTTAAAGTTTGAGCAGCTATGTCTGCTCATCAAATGGTTTCCATTTGCTATAGTTACCCTCATAGTTGAATCTTCTCTGATTATACCCTCATAGTTGAATCTTCTCTGATTATACACCTAATCTTCTTAGCAGTCTCTATATCTAAGAAACTATTTGTGCTTCCGGAATCTACCAAGAGTGTCAACTTGTTCTTTTTAGCCTCCCTTCTCAATGATATAGTATTAGGAACCTCAGTACCAAATAGTTCATTCAAGCTAATAGTATCCTCAATTACTTCTTCCTCCTATAAGTTCACCTATTTCTCTTCACCCTCTACTATCTCACCTTGATCCATGTCAGTTGGTTCAAGGTAAGCATCCATTGCATTAAGCTGTTAAGGCTTGCACTTATGACCTTGATGGTACTTGTCTTCACATTTATAACATAGTCCTTGTGCTCTTCTACTTAATTTCAAAAAACTTATCCTTTTGGTTACACCCATTTCTGTTTTCTGCACCCCTATAGTTTGTTACAGTTCCAAAGATTACCCCACTGTGAAGAATTGTAGAGAACTGCACCCCTATTCCATTGCATTTTCCCCTTTTTATCCTATGCTTCTGACAGTTTTTCTTGGTGCCTTGCCTTCTCTACAACTTTGTTGAATGAATAAGGGTCCAATAATTTCAGTGTATGCCTTATGTCATCTTTTAACCCTTCAATGAAGAATTCTAAGAAAAACTCTTCAGGAATTGTGGGGTTCCTAATTAGTACCCTTGCCTTTAATTCCTTAAATTTTTTCTAAGTACTCATTTGCAGTTCCCCCTTGTCCCAACTTTTAAAATTCTCTTATTAGATTTAATTTGTTGTTGTCTGAACCTTCAAACCTTTTACAAATCTCTTCAGTAAAATCAGACCATTTAACTTTTACCTTACTAACAAGATAGGAGAAAAACCAAGACTCAGTCTTACTATTGAGATAAAGAACTGCTGATTCCAGTTTCTGCTGTGGATCAATGATGTTGTTGTATTGGAAGTATCTGTCAGACTTCCTTAACTATGCACATGGATCAACTCCTTCAAAGTAAGGAAATTCAATCTTCGCATGGCCTTGTGCTTGACCAAAGAGGATTTCAAGACTGTCATTCACTCTCTGCCTGCTGCTACTACCATGACTATTCGCTTGCAATGGTTCCACTGGTCCACTAACCAAGATTCGATGGTTATTCGTAGGTGAATTCTCCATTGGATCACTACCTAGAGTTCCATTTTGTGCTGGTGCTAGTCGTTCTATCAACATTTCGAGCTTTTTAGCCAGATCAGCAATCTTACCCTTAATTGCTTCAGCCCTCTTATTTGCTTCTGCAATATGGGTCACCAACTGGGATTCGAGTTTCTTGACACTATCCTCCATGGTTTTTGATCGAGTTTCTGTAATAGGCATTTATAATGGTCAGGATATGCTCTGATACCAATTTGTTATGTACTTAGGGTTTGTAATTGAATATGGAACGAAGAATTCAATTGAACGCAATGAAGATTGAATTTTATTGATATTGGAATGATATTATAGGACTTAGACACAAGAAAGAATTAGAAAAAGTCCATTGCTAATCCTTAAGCTTTGATTGTAATTCATGAAAGAAGGATGGAAGAGAGAAGATAATAAAGGATAGAGGAGAAGATATTGAAGAAGAAGAATGAGAAACGAGGTGGGAAATTTACCAGAATTCATTAACTGCCTTCCCCACCTGTAATCTTGATTATTTAACAACTTTAACTCTAACTGCTACTTTAATATGGGCCCTTAAAAGCAATAAGCTGGGATTTAATCTCCACCATAGATGTAATAAGTTGCGGATGAATCTGCACCGCTCATCTATGCTAACACACGGATAAATGAAACGATCTCCAGCAGCCACGCGTCCTCACTGATTCACTCTTATTTCACCTAAATCACAAAATCAAACCCAAATCGAACCCTAATTCCCAAAATCAATTCCAATTCCACCACCATAACAAAGATTGTTCATTTGTTTGTGAAAAGATCTTCGAAGAAAACGTCAAACAAAATTTGTGGTTATTTTTTTGTCACGACCCAATTTACAAGTCGTGGAGGCACTAACTCCCCCGAGTCGGTAAGCCATCCACAACCCCATTTAAAGCAGATAAATAAGTATTAAGTGCAGAAAATAAGCATATGAATCGATTTATACGAATTTAAGCCTTTATAATCATGAAAAAGTTAATAAGTATTATAACTCCCAAAACCTGGTGTCACTAGAACAAGAACTTCTAAGTTTCGATACAAGTCTAAAGTAATACAAAATACACTGTCCGAATAGAAAAGACAAAAATAAAAATGGAAGAGAATCCAGTGCTACAGATCTGCCTGCAGCTCCTCTTGACTCTCCGAAACAGTCTCCGCCTCGACCGGTTGAGCATCCTCAAAGGCCGTTAGCACGGATACCGAACCTACACACAAAGGGGTGCAGTAACTGTAGCGTGAGAACAAAATCAACGGGTACTCAACATGCATCATCGACCCACCCAATCCAGAACTAAGACGAGGACTAGTCTATGAATTGCCATCACCACACTTAACCGCCATTAGTCCACAGTAATATTAATCGAATAATTCATCTTAACATCAAGTTATAAGCATATGTGAGAGCTTTTAATCCATAAGTGCCTCAGTTAGCCTATGAGCATATAACTCTTCTATCCGTCACATAACATAAATTTGCACTTAGCGTAAATCAGACAACAACTCAAGTAAAACACAATCAAAGAATCTATAGTATGATATTTTATGCATTATTAGCCACTTCGCACATAGCCAGAGATGACTTCTTTCGTTCATTTCCTTATCATACGTTTCCACGGTCTTTATCATTAATCTTTCCATCAAGATAATCACAAATCCGGCAAAGATCTCGAATTTTCATCAATCTTTCCACTGGAACCATATCACGATGTCACGAAAAATATATAATGAAATGCATGTATAAGTGATGAACACGACAATAATCATAAGAGGTGAATAATCAACAACATTCGAAATTAGCAATCAATATCAGTTATCAACATAAATCAAACAATGAAGAATGTATGTAATGCAATGCAATCCCATACAATACAATGCAATGCCTTTGTTTTCACTTCCCGATATACACACGTTAGAATATTAACGAATCGTGACCCATGGGGGGCTCATGAGGCCCATATATCACCGCTTTGAAAAATCATCGGATCACGGACCGCTCCGGTAGCAACCTCGGATCACGGTTTCCACATATCATATCTCAAGTACCTGTCACTTAGCCGACCGGACCCATTTGTCAACGGAACGCGCTAAAGCATCATCACTCGTCCAGAATAAGATCACATTGGACTCACAATCATATCCTCAAATCGTATGCATGAATACATATAACGTATGAGTCTGGGATACATCAAGTCAAGAACCAAAGATACAAGCATGGAATCGATCCTCATGTTTACAATATCATAAAGGTTTCACCTTTTTACTTTAACGACGATATGTGAGTGATATGCATACAAACAGACACGACAAGCAATAACAATAAGAGACATAAAGAACGGGCATCGGACCCCAATCACAGATCCAAAGAATTGTATTATTCTATCAGCTAGTGCCCAAGCATGGCATTCAGACCAACTATACAATTAAAATTGCACAAATGCCCATAACATGATGACTGGTATCTGATACTGGTGCTCGTCACCTCACGAGTATCGGATGCCCACTTAATTAACCCAAATCCCTCTTATTAGATTCATTTTAACTAAACACAATGTTCTAAAAAGAGTACAAGGTCTCAACATGCCTGAAAAGTAGAAGCTCGAAGCTCAACGATCTCTATGCGGCCTTCTTCCTTCTTCAAATCCTCCGAACGATCCCAAACTGATCAAATATGGGCTATATGTTAGAACACGAGTCTATTAATACCCATAATGCTATATATAAATATAATTCCGAAATAAAACCCAAAATTAGAATTTTCGGACCTAAAAGGGCAAAACAATAAATTGGGCCTAGAATCACGTTCCTCATGCTTAATATTACTCACATATAACTACGAATTTATGCTCAATTATCAATTTCCCCATTTTCCAATTCGGGTTCAAAACCCTTCACTTAACCTCTTAAATTCCACCTTCTAAGCTTGGGTTAATGATCCTAATTAACAAATTAATCATAAAACACGAATTAGAGAAATTACTCACTGATTCCCTCTTGAAACCCTTCACTTTTGCTCCACAATCGCCCTTATACTTGAGGTTTTAGAATTGGAATTACTTCAGGAAAAAGACACTCAAAATATATATTCTGCCTAGTGAACTTGCGCACCTGGGCACTTACTCTCGCATCTGCACATCTGCACTGGTGGACAGCACTTCGCACCAGCGAAACTCTCACAAATATCTAAGGCCCCGCAGCGGCGGAGCTTGGCTCGTGGCTGCGCACACGCGGCTGCGGAAAGTCCTTAGCAGGGGCAGGCTTGGACCAAGTCCACCAGACCTCGTTCCTGCGGCCTCCAGTCGATGGAGGGCATCCGCAGAGGCGAGACGCCATACGCACCTCCGCGTACACCAGAACAGGTAAAAACTAGTTTTAACTCTCTCTACCCGAAATCCTGAGTTTCTCCCGGAACCTCCTGAGACAAACCGAATATGCAGATACACGTAAAAACGCGCTATGAAATCACTCATGCGCTCGGAATTTCCAAACGAGGTCTCGTTGACCAAGTCAACCCGGAACGACCAAAAATCCACTTTCCAACCAAATGACTGAAACGCCCCCAAAACCCTCGGGAATCGAACCGAATACACCACCAGCCTATAATTGACATTCCGGAGCTAATGGAATTCTCAAAAAGACGTGTTTACCCCCGATGTTGACTTTAGTCAACCAAACGCTTAAGAGTTTTCAAAAATCTCATTTCCTCAACCCAAACGCATTACAACTACCTCGGGAAACCGTACCGACCAATCTCGCTAATCAAACATACTTAAACGAAGCTAGGAAAAGGGTCAACATGGGTAAAATAGTCAAAACGCTCAAAATGACCTAAAGGGTCATTACATTTTTTTTTTTTTTTTGGAAACTTAAAATTAAACAATCTAGAACTTTTTTTTATTTTTATTTTTGGTTTAATGAGTGCCTAGAGGAACTGTTGTAAAAGAACCTTTTGATACACGTTATAATGCATAATTTTCCCCTCAAAGTTTGGAAAAAAAAAAACTTTTAAAGAAATATCCAAATTATGGTCCAGTGAGTAAAGCTTGAAATGTGACACGTAAGTGCGGAATGACATATTTCAATAGCTGTAGAGCTTAGTTCCGTGAGCAATTTATACAGTTTTTGAACCTTTTACATACCAATTTATGGTCCTTGCGCCAATTGTCTCCATCAAGCCTTTCAAAATTATTATAATTTCTAGCTTCAGTAGGCGTTTGGACATGATTTCATATCGTGATTTTAAATCAGTGTTTGTTTATGTAATTTATACAAAATTTCAACTTTAACTTTATATCAAGATTTCTAATGTCAAATAATTCAAAAAGGCAAGATTTGGATTTCCAAATCATGATTTCAAACTTTTTAAATGTAAAACTTGACCCATAAGTTTATATATATTTTTTAAAAAAAAATCCATAAGTTGGTAGATATATGTATTCACCAACCATGTTTACCAACTATTTATATCAAATACTCCCTCCGTTTCAATTTATGTGAACCCATTTGACTGGGCACGACATTTAAGAAAGAGGGAAGACTTTTGAAACTTGTAGTTCAAAATAAGTGTTGAATATTTGTGTGACTGTAAATCATTCATAAAGTGAATTTGTTTCCAAATTAGGAAAGAGGTCATCATTTTGGCACGAACTAAAAAGGAAATAGGTTCACATAAATTCAAACAGAAGGAGTATTATATTTATAACGAATTTACTCTTACCAACCACGTGGGAGGATTATATTAAAGAGTAGTTACACTACAAATCATGTTCAATTTTTTTTTTATTGAACTACATTTTGATCAATTGATGTTGTATTTTTTAGAAAGGCATTCTAGTTGCGTATTAATTTTGTTATGAACTATGATTTGCTCATTTGATAAGATTGTATGAGAATTGGGAAAGTTTTATCGTGAGAAAAAATACAACTAAAGAAATTCAAATTGCATGTCTAAGCAAAACTTCAACGTTACTTGATCATGCTTTCAAATTACTGATTTCATATCATGATTTCAAATCATGTCCAAACGGCTCCTTAGGTTTTAATTGAAGATAAATTTTGTTTTTGGACTGTTATTGAGGATTATACCATATCAATGGTGAGGGCTATTGGGGTCTCGTTATGTGGCTTGGACAATTCTCACCTATTGAGCTAACTTTTAAACTTGAGTTAGACCCAACATTAATTTATTTGACATGATTTTAGTGCACGACCTATGCCAATTCTTTTTTCCCTATATTGGATCCTTATATTAAACTGTTTATGCTCCAAATGTTCAATCCTAGACCTGAGGTGGAGTGTGAAGAGATGCTACACTGGTGAAAGAGATGAGTGATCTCTCTGTATGGCTTGGCTATCCTCACATCTTGAACTAATAGGTTATTTAAGCCAAAGATCCATTTATTTAACTGTTATTTTGCCAACTACTACCCAAAAATGATTGTAAGTGTATGTAAAACATTCTCATTATGTCCTGTTTCCCATGATACAAAGTAAGCGCGCCAACTTACGAACAATTGAAAAAAAAAAAAAAAAAGAAGAAGAAGAAACTTACGAACAGTGAATACATGCAAGGTGGTGAAATAAATAAATAAATTACATATACAAGGTGCAATACATAATGAACATAATAAAAGAAACATAGATTTATCTGATATCGGGCGAGGATATAGTAAAATTTCACAATATCCGTGTAACTGCTGTAAAGGCTATTTGCTAATTTTCAGGATTATTAATTCCACTTCTACGTGTATTTATCTGCAATTACTTTTCAAGTTACCTAGTAGTGTTAAAAAATATTATCCCGTCAGTAGATATACACTAACGTAAATGAAATTTTTATACTATCAGGTCATCAGAAAGACGATAACTACACTTAGCCATTCATAAAAATAAGGAATGCTAAAACTTATTGATAGTTATATTTTTTTACATTGCCAATATATATAAGCTAAAATTCGAGAATACATACAACTTGTGCTCTGTTTTGCTGATCCTCCATTTCACAAATTGCAGAAAAGAAATCCAAACTATTGAAACACATCTAATTGTGAATGGAGTGACCAATGCCTGGACTGTGCCCTGGCCCCGTTGGTCCAAAATCATCCATCTTCTCACCAACTTTGCTATTTTCTTGTTTTTTGAGTTCTCTGCCCAGTGTTCGATACTTGTATTGGTGCCCGTCTAAATTTAGATTTGCATGGAGAAGTTCTACATTAGGAGATAAAGTGCTCCATAACAAAGACGACTCTGTACTTGATGACACGGAAGAGGATGACTTTTTCCCACTTACCCCTTTCAGTTTTTTCGAACACTTTTTGCAATGTTTAGACTTTAGGTGCCTAATTGCCTCAAGACATAAAATCTCATGACCAAACAAGATCAACACAAGGAGGAAAACACAGAAGGGCATGACTTTAGTGTTTGTTACAACCATAGTATTGTGCTAGGAATTGGTAAGTAGGGAAGCAGAACAAGGAGAGAAGAATTTGAAGTTAGAATTAACAAAGCTATAGCTTTTGTACAAGCTTTTAGAGGAGGTTTTAAGACAACCCTTGTTATCACAACTGTAGTATATATAGCATTAATGGAAAGAGGGGCTATTAGAATATAGAATAACAAAAAGTGAGGAGAGGTTTTCAGACGTGAATAATAATCAAAGAGTGAAACTCAGTATATTTTGGTTCATCTACCCGTTTAATAAATATTCAAAATGCTTACGAGCTAAGATTTTATAAGTCAAAAATTTTAAGTTAGTTACCCCAATTTATGAATTGTTAGTTTACAAGCATTTTTAATTTGACCAAAAGATAGTTAACTATTTTATTCTTAATATTTTCTGTAATTCTCAAAATACCTTTATAAAACAAAATCCTTAACTTCCTCTGCATTCCATATCAATCGTTCAACCTTTTCCTTACAAAATACTTCTTTTATATAGTTTTTTTTTTTTTTTTAATAGAGGTGATATTTTAGTATTTTTATCAAAAGAATAACTTATCAATATATATATATATATATATATATATATATATATATATATATATATATATATATGCATGTATCTATGTATATGTATGTATGCATGTATCTATGTATGTATGTATATTGATCGCTTATTTCGATTTCAACACTTTTATCTAAATATATAACGATTATTTATAAAATTAGTTTCAACACTTAAAATTACTTATTAGCACTTAATGCTTACTTTATATATATATATATATATATATATATATATATATATGCATGTATCTATGTATATGTATGTATGTATGCATGTATGTATGTATGTATGTATGTATGTATATTAACTGCTTATTTCGATTTCAACACTTTTATCCAAATATATAACTGATTATTTATAAAATTAGTTTCAACACTTAAAATTACTTATTAGCACTTAATGCTTATCAATTATTTACAATCACCCAACCCAAACAAACTCTATTTCCTGAAGAGATAATGCTTACATATTGTTTATTGTTTAGGAGATTATGGAAGAGTTTGTTCAAATTACAACAAAATATGCCAGAGTATATTAGCAAATTTACTTAGCCACTTCTTAAAGAAGGTGTGAATTGATGGAGTCCTTTTCAGTAGGTGGCAAATATCCTAACGTAGATTTTTCTTTATCTAAATTTAAATTAGTCAGGACAGTGAATTTTGAATAACGAATATTTAAAGAATGTAGTTTTTTTCAAAATAATTACTTATTTCATAAATATTCATGTCTTCCGTTAAAAATTTATATTTTAATATTACAAGTAAAACTGATAATATCAAATCTTTTATAACTTCTGTCTCAATTTATGCGACATTTTTCGCTTCTCGAGATTCAAACTATTTGGACTTTCATCAACATTTTAAAATGTATTTTTTTCATCATATTAACACGAGAAGATTATCATATAGTATTTTAATCTAAATTTTAATTGAAAATATTTAGTTTGATATAGTCCAATTTAGCTTCAATGACTAGTCAAATTTATTCTGGAGAAGTGAAAAATGTCACATAAATTGAGACGGAGGAAGTAATATATAAAGCTTTTCAAAACATTTTTTTTTTTCCTTTGGGAGGTTGGACAATCCCACTTTTCATATTAATTACCACAAGCTATCTAGCAAGAACAAATGTTTTTTCACTGTTGTTCCGTTTTTTCTGTTTCCAGTGAACATGAATGCATCGAACATGTGACTGTGTCCTCTCACTCCTCAATAGTGGGAAGATTCCTGTTGATATAAAGTGAAAAAAAGAAGAAGAAGAATTACCTTTAAAGTTTGAAAATGGATGGCTTGTTTTGGGTAATCAAGCCTGACCTCTAGTGAAAGAAACTCTCACATGGTTACAATTATCACTGTCACCTAAAAAAGAACTTTTACATTGATAATGTTACATTAATTTTTATATTGACAGGTTATCTAAAAGATTTTTTTTTTTTTGGTAAATAACTATTTTGTATTATAAACCAAAGTGAGAATTCAGTACAATTAGAGAGTATTGCTACTGGACATTATGTCCCAGTAGTCAACTCAAGCTTAAAGCCATATCTAATACTAACAGCAGCACAGATTACATCGTAAGTTTCCTGTAGTTACATACAGCCCACCACCTACATCTACGCTGGGTAAAAATTGACAGGTTATCTAAAAGATTATTACGTGCAATTGTCCATAAAAAATGAAATTAATAATCTGAAAGAACAAAATAATTACATGCCAAAACATATTAAAATATATTATATTATAAAAATTATTTATACCGTCAATATATATAATTTTAATTCAAAGAAGAATTAGTGTTAAAGTTGGAATGGATGGCTTGTTTTTTGTAATCAAGCCTGACCTCTAGTGAAAGAAGTTCTCACATGGGCACAATCTTGTTAGTTGTCTATATTCTGATGGCCCTTGCACCCAAGTTGCAAGTTCCAGTGTACAATTTTCAATGGACTCAATTAATTTGGTAGGTCCTCAATTTTATTTATTATCATCATTGATCATAATCTTGTTAAACAACTGGGTTCCAACTTTTTGGACAATTCCAATAAGATTTTATTCTTGAACAAAATTTTATTATTTAATTTATTTCATCATCGGAACAGAAGAGGATACACATTACACTATATATGATTTTGAATCTGAAGAGAGATTTCAAGAAATGACAGATCTATTCACTCTATCAATAACCGAGCTCTACTAGTGTTAGAATATTATGAAAGGTAACTGTCTCGATATCATAGATAAATTTATATAGAATTTTGAAAAAGACTTTCTTTCATAAATTTATTCAATTAGTCCATGAAGATTAAAAAAAAAAAAAAGGGAAAATATCTACATGCACCTTTGTTGGTGGCGGAATCAGAATTTCACTAAGACGATTCAAAATATAAAGAGGTAAATATACGAAGAAGTCAAGGGAATTCAACATCTATTATATATATATATATACACTAGATGATGAAAGCATGTGCTAGCACGGGCCCAACACAAAAAATAGTACCACGCTTTTCTTTTTAGTCTGTCTAAAAAAGAATGATATATTTTTATGTTCAGAAATCATTTAACTTGAAACTTCCCTTTTTATCTTTAATGAAATGATTTAAATCAACACAAATATCTATGACTTGTTTTAGACCACAATTTTCGGGCCTAGTCAAACTATGTCACATGAATTAGGATAGAGAGAGTACCTTTTAGTAATATAATTATGAAATTCTTATTATAGAAAGTATTATAATTCAATTAATTGAAAATATCAATAAATTATTTTACTTAGTTCGCTTCTCCCATATATGACTTTCCTGCTTTGGTTCTCCAATTGAAAGATCTGAAATACACCTTCTCCTACCGAGTTTCATGCCATCATCTCTTTCTATTCAACAACACTGAAAAGCGTTTTCACGTGTTAGCATATGTTGTAGTCTTAAATTTTTAAGTATAGACCAACTTCATCATTTTAAGAAAATATGTGCATACGTTTCTTGACCGTTTATATTTCGTCTTCTTGATGTTATTCCTCATTATTTGTGTGAGACGTATGTGTCTAGAATTAGTACATTTTTATCCTTACCCAAAGGTATAAGTTTTAAATCTTTTGGTTTTATGACTTCTTTAGCGGTTTTTGTATTCAATTTAAATTGTTTTTTCTTTTTTCCTGAATTTCTCTTCTTTAAATTTTCTCTAAGCGTACCTTTACCATTTTCTGAACTTATTATCATTATTTAAATGTCTTTTTTTTTTTTTTTTTTTTTTTTTTGCAATTGTCTCCTACTCCTTCACGTGGACCCCACCTTAATTTAAAAAAAAAAAAATATTTTAACTATATTAGAAGAGTGGGTGGTTGACGACCAAACCCACTCTTCTAATATAGTAGAAATATATATATACAGAACACTCGTAATCTTATATATACAGTGTATTCCACAAAGCGGGTTCAGATGGAACCCTTCTGGTACCCTAGCTCCTGCCATGCCTTTGTGCCCGAGGATCACATTAAGATGATAGAATTGAAAACATTTTTTTTTTTCAAAATATATGCTTGGCGTGAGAAATAAGGAATTTTGATTCCAGATAAAATCGCTATGTTAGTTGATTTATACCATTCGAGATGTCATTAGTTTTCCAAGAACACTTGCCTAACCTTCATACTAAGATTTTCATGCTGCAACAAACAAAATATTCATCACAAGAATATATGTAGTACCTATTTGTTTCCCGCATATTCTATTGTTATTTCTAATTATATATCATAGTCACGATCTTCATAAAAATTAAATAAGTTGCTTCCTATTTACAAAGATTCACACCCATGTTAATATTCTTTTAGTTCTCCCACCCTCCCCTCCTTCCCCAATTTAATGTAAAATCTATACAGGAAAATGCATCAACGGTTGACATCTCTCTTTTGAATTTTAATTTGCTCAATTACCCTAAGTTATTTGAAGAGTGTATTGAACACAATGATAAAAGTGACCTGGTTGTTATGGGAAGTTCTAGTAAATTTGATAAAGAAGATAATGCAGGCTGTAATAATACTTACACTCCAACTAACTTAAAGAGGTGTGCAGTTAGTTTGTGTTACGATCCATTTTTATGAGCTGTGACCGGCAATTAACGGGCGTCTACCATTAAACAAACCGTCGCAACACATAGCCATACAACGATTTCACAACACGTAATCACTTCAAAACTTAGATAATACTCCCTCTTATTTACCCATAAAACGATACAGTTGAATTTGTATACGTGGTTATGGACACACGAATCTATATGATCAAATTAGCAAGACAATTGACGAGAACAAATAAGATAATTGAAAAAAAGGTAAATGATATTCAAAGTAAATAGCCTGAGCCTTAGCGAAGCTGTGAGCTAGAGTCACGTATTGCCAAAACTTTGCTAACTTAATCAAGAACAAATATGTATGAGGAAACTGCAAGTGCGCTTGTTTGCTATTATATTTCAGATGCCCTTTACAATGACATGAGAAGCTCTATTTATACTAAAACTATGAGGTGCAAGATCCACAAATCATGCCCTCTAATTTACCAGTCTTTATGTTGCTGCAATAAAAGACAATAAAAGATAATAATGCACATTTAAGAACCGAGGAAGACTTGGGATATTTTCTTGTAAGGTTTGTAAGTTTCACTCCACTATGTGTGACCGATGAGCTGGCATGCTTCTCCGGTCCCTCTATAGTCTGTCTCTGGAGGAGGAATACTAAATTACTTCTTCGGAGTTGCATATGCTTTCTCAGAACCTCTTGCTTGATGACTCGAATCTGATCTGTCATCGTCGCCACATGTTATCCTTCGTTACGTCCATTTGGTGTCTACGAATTTTGCCTAATACAGATAGTCCCCCAATTTCCAGAGACTTCTTCAGATGTGACCGGGAAGTGGAAGAGTTTTCATAATTTATAGTGGGAAATCAAGCGAACGGTCTCTGACACTTGATGAGACGCATGTCTCTTCGCTTTGAATGCTCCGGACACGTGTCACCTTATGATTGGCTGATGGTCCGTATGACTGCTCATAGGTTACTGAGGTAATGATGACCTCGGTGCCTTAACTCTCTATATAAACTGTTCACCACCTTCATATCATTACTTTGCATACTCCTCAAATTTCTCCATAAGTTTTCTACAGCCATACCTTCTTCCACTTCTAGATTCTGATCATCAAAAAAGTTTTCCAACCGATGAATCGTTTCAAAAACCTTTTTTGCATCCTTTCTTGTAGGTACCACCACGTCAGCACCACAAACTCTTTCTAATGGAACCCCCTACTCTCTGTTTTTGATGCCCCCAACACTTCTACTGCTGTGATGCCACCACCATCGATTGCTGGCGGTGAGCAAAATCAAGGCAAAGAAGTCACCACCAAGCAAAACCCACCGACACGTTCCATAATTCCAATGAACTGGAATTTTGACAACGACATTCAAGAAAAAGCTATTGTTAATGGTTAAGCCAACGACCGGTGACTATCGGTCCAGAATCCGGACCGATGTCTTAGCCATCGTGAAAGCTGACTGCGGATAGGAAAAACTGAAGTGATCACCCTCGGGGAGGAAGAAAGGATTACTTCCTATCGGTCGGGGTATTTGTATGTTTACACATATCCCTTTTCGATAAAAATCAGTGAGACCATGGATCCCGTCATCCTAGATGTCTGCAGGCGCTATAAGTTCTGCCTGGTCCAGTTGGGCCCATTAGTGTGGAGGGTGGTGAATAGCCTTCGATATTTTGCCACCTTGGCCGCCGTAAGTTTTACCATTGACCACTTAATTCGGCTCTACTCCCGAGCTCTTCCGAGGAGACCTGATTAATCTAGCCAAGTGGGGCAACAAGGCCATCCTTACCAGCTTTGACGATGACTATGACAGAGGTTGGACTAAACGATTCATGGTTGTTGCCACAACTGATCTACTCCCAGTCGATATCTGGCCCATACCAAAGCGGCAAAACCCCACTTATAAACTTTTGTGATGCTACCAGTAAATCAATCACCCTTTTCCTTATTATTTCTCTTTTGCCAACTTTATTCTTCCGTTATCAGCTACTCCTTGGGAACCCTCAGAGATTGATAGATATGTTTATTACATCCAGAGCAGTCTGGATGTCTCCACTCCAGAATCCCGAACATGGAAGAAACTCTCCATAGACCACAACTGGATACCCAAAGAACCACGGTAACTCATCCATTCACAACATGACTATTTGCACTCTATTTGTCATACTTAGGACCAACTCCTAACTTACTTTGTTTAATCTCTCCCAGGTCTGCCCAAGATCGCTTCGACTACTCTGATCACCGAAGTGTCGGTTGATGCAGTCAAGGCGAGTCGGCTTGTCCGACTAACTAAAAAAAGAAAATGAACCCGTATAGGTCCTTTTGCAATTCCCTGGTCGGGGGATAAATAGACTAAGAAGAAAAACCCCAAGGATTCCGGGGAATCATGTAGGAATCCTCCTCGAACTTTTGAGGAACAAACTTCGTCCCCCGCCACCACCAGTATATCCTTGGTGGTTGACTTAGATAGCGAAATGGCCGAAGAAGAAGAAGAAATGCCTCTAGATAGGGGTGTAAGGAGAAACAGGCCTGAGGACCCCACCACTTTATCCGGAGAAGATGCTATTATTTTAGGGGAATTAGATCATGTGGAGTAGATGGACTCTCAGTTCCGAGCTCCTTTATGTTCTCTCTTCCGAGGAGAGTGCTCTTCTAGGTGCAGAAACATTAAATGCACCCCCTTCTACTTCTTCCACTCCTCCTCTAGCTGCACTGGTCGTACGACCAGCTTTAGTCCCCGGTCACCGAAGGAGATCGAATTTTGAGAGCCGCTAATCGTCTCCTCTACGAGAGGAACTGGTGGGCCAATATCCAGCCCTGGTCAAAGACCCTTTTGGATTCTGAGGTGTTTCCTTCATGGTCCCGGCGGAGTGCTAGCTCTTTTCAAATCCCATTGGGGTGGCCACTTACATGAAGCACGTGGCCGCCGACAAAGATCAGAGAAAGATGCACAAAGTCTCATCCGAGTGTGTTATCAATGCTGGCGTGCATGCTACTGTCCCTGTGACCCTTTTATCCTTAACCAATTTTTTTTTGTTTTTCCTTCCGAATTCTAACTTTGTTTTCCTCTTCAGACGAAGCTTCTCCATGGAGATGGACTCAAGAGAATGATAAAGGAGAAAGCCGAGCTTGCGGCTGAGAGGGAATCCATTGTGGAGTGGATGCTAGATGCCAAAGCCAAACTTGCAAGCGCTGAATGTCACGACCCAACCGGAGGGCCATGACGGGTACCCGGAGCTAACCTACCGAGCACCTTTTAACACACTTCTCATAACCATATCTAGGTGGACCACAAAAGATGACTCATAAATATCATAATCTGTAAGGGCATGAGTCCCAAAGATAAAAGCACATCTATATAATCATCATCAACTATGCCCATATGCTCAAGCCGACAAGGCTGCCAAAAATGATATACAAAAATATGAATCAATGAGGTTATAGGACATCTAACTATATACATCTGTCTACGAGCCTCTACATAGACTGTGTGTTATGATTTCAGCGATGCCTGTGAAGAGAAAAGCTACAGCGGCCCAGAAGGGTTAGCCTTAACGTACCTTTTTGTCTCCTTAACTACTTAAAGTTTCTCCTCCCTAGCTCACAAAACTGCATTCCCTTGAGTTTTCATACTAGAGTTAAGTCTTGAAAACATCCATAAGCTCAAACTAGAGTAATTAGTGAGCTAACGGAATTTGGGTAGCACTACCCTATTTTATCTACTTTCACCAAATTCCAAATTAACTACCCAAACAACAATAACAACATTAAAAATGCCATGATTAAGAGATTTAATTCAAATTATATCCAATACAATCCCAAAACTTCTTCTCATAATCAATTTATAACAACAACTTCAACACAACCCCTTATACACTTGTATGTAACACTTCCTCATCATCGTTGCTACCCCTTATAACAAGATTATACTCATAAAAATTCAAAAATTATAACTCAAGTTAATTTACTACTCAAAATATCCTCAAATTCATATTTGAACTTCCTTTTCCACTTTTTTTCCTCAATCAAGTTATGTAACAATCAAACATCCTCAACAACATGCAATAGATGTGAAAACTTACCTTAATCACACAAGAACAAGCTTTGGATCAAATTATTCCACTAGAATGAAACCTCCAACTTCAACACCAAAGGAATACTTGGACTCTACAAACCCTAGTGACCTTCCAACACTTGAATCTCTTGATTTTTTGCCTTTTAATCTTTGATTTCACTTAGGGTTGGTTAGATATGTTTAGAAGAATATTCTAGAGCTCTCATGGACTTAGGGAAATGTTAAAATGAACAAGGATCGGAAATATATCATAAAAAAATCTAGCACCGACTCAGATTTACGATCCACTTTTACGAACCGTAAAAATTATACGGTCCGTATAATTGGACCGTAAAATCCAACCAGTGGCTCTCTCCTTCTGGAATCAATTTACGGTGGGGGTGAGCCAGATATACCATCCGTAAAAATTATACAGTCCATATATTCATCGGTAAAACCCAACCTTTTCCTGAAACACATTCTTGTCGATTTGTTCAACCTTGACTCCTCTCAACACATGCTAAGAATGGACTTAAACCTCATATGCTTAAGATGAGCATATCTAATTCCCTATATCCTCGTAAATAACTTCGCTTCGAAAACTTATGGCAACCATCTCATGAAGAAACTTGACTTACGAAAATACAGAGTGTAACACTAAAGAGCTTGAAAACATTCGTCCTCGAATGTTAACTTCCAGGAATTGTACATAAATTTTGGCAGAGTCTTCCCTCTAACTATACCACTATCAACCTGCCAGACAACAACCTAAACCATACAATGCCACACAGGGCCACAACATGCAATAACAAAAATGGTCCCGCAACAAATAAGAGTAGCTGATAAATAATACATACCTGAAGATGACCATGATGTAGTCTGGATCTATTCTGGAGCTGAAAACAGATGAGATATTTGGACTTCAAATCTTCTTCAGCTTCCCAAGTCATCTCCTCTATATTCTTGTTTCTCCACAGGACTTTAACTGAAGCTACATCTTCAGTTCTCAATCTCCGAACCTGTCTATCTAAAATGGCAACGGGAACCTCTTCATAAGATAATTTCTCCGTAACATGAACGTCATCTATGGGTACAACTCTGGAAGGATCTCCAATACACTTGTGAAGCATTGACAGACGGAAAACTGGGTGGACTGACTCTAAGTCTGAAGGTAGATCTAATTCATAGGCCACCTGCCCTACTTTGCGTACAATTCTATAAGGTTCAATGTATCGAGGGCTAAGTTTACCCTTCTTACCAAATCTCATAACGCTTTTAATCGGTGACACCTTCAAGAATACCCAGTCATTAAATTGGAATTCTAAGTCTCGTCGGCGATTATCTGCGTAAGACTTCTGACGACTCTGAGCGTACCAATAATCGATCCTGAATAAGCTTGACTTTCTCCACCGCTTGCTGACCAAATCTGGCCCTACTAACTTAGTTTCCCCCACTTTGAACCATCCGATTGGTGATCTACACTTTAGCCCATATAAACCCTCATATGGAGCCATCTGGATACTGGAATGATAACTGTTGTTATATGAAAACTCAATGAGCGACAAATGATCATCCCAACTACCTCCGAAGTCTACACACTC
>NC_081352.1:19014227-19036090 GCF_029784015.1 Lycium ferocissimum
AATTTAACCACCTCAAAAAAAACCTTAAGGGAAAAACCCCAATTGGAAAAGGGGGGGGGGAAAGGGAAAAAGATCAACGTTTTTTTAGGTTACATTTTGTGGGGGCCCTTTTTTGTTGGGAACCTTTAAATCTTGGGAACCCTTTTGGTCTTGCTCAAGAAGCACTCGGTAAACACAAAAAAGAAAAAAGAAAAAAACGATTTGGAATAATATTTTTTAAGTGACTAACATTCAAGTTACTCAAGAGTTTATTCCTAACCTGATCTTCCAACTGGTATGACCCCTTCCCCGCTATACAAGTTGGGTCCTAATTTTCTGGCCGACCTCTCGAATATTGTTAGTTAGTTTTTGGAGGACCAAGTCCTCATTTTTGAAATGATGAAGGTTCACCCTCCTATTATAGTACCTTTCCATTCGTCACTTTTGTGCCACCATTCGGATGAAAGAGAGAACCCTGTGCTCCTCAAGCAGACCCAATTGAACCAAAATTGCATAATTATTATCTTGCTCACTAGCTCGGGAATATCTCAAACACTCCCCGACCTCTTCCAGAATCAATGCTTCGGCTCCACAAATGAGAGAAAATGGTGTCTCTCCGGTACTTATTTTTGTCGTAGTGCGATAAGCCCAAAACACTTTGGGCAACTCTTCCGACCACTAGCCCTTGGCGTCTTCTAACTTCTTTTTCAAATTCTGAATGATTGTTTTATTGGTGCACTCTGCTTGTCCGTTGGCGCAGGATATCTCTTTTCGGACCCCAAATCGGCAAATAACATGTTACCAAATGAAGTCTATTACTTCTTTTTCTCTGAACTTTTTGTATGCACATGCTTTAACCTACTTAGAGAAGTAATCAGTCCTAACTAATATAAATTTTAACTTTCCCAAACCCGAAGGTAGAGGTGCGACTATATCCATTCCGCACTTCATAAATGACCAAGGTGAAATAACTAGGTACAAGAGATCCCCCGCTTGATGGACCAGTTGAGCATGATGTTGGCACTTTTCACACTTTCTTTACGATAGTCTTAGTGTCGTTGTCCATCCCAGACCAATAGTATCCAACCCTTATTATTTGTTTCACCAATGCATCTGCCCCTAAGTAGTAGTCGCATATTCTCTCGTGTCCTTCTCTCATCATGTAATCCGCCTCTTTGGGGGTCAAACACCATGCTAATGTATGATAGAAGCATCTCTGGTGTAGCATTCCATCTACGATGTTGTAAAAGGCAGCTTTTGTCCTAAGTGCCCGGTAAGACTTTGAGTCCTCAGGGAACTTATCGTGTTTGAGTTAATCTAGGAACTCATTCCTCCAATCCAAGACCAAGCTTGTCTAGTTTACCTCATCATAACCTGTGGTATCCAAAGGCTTTGAATGCAAGAATCGCACCATCGATGTCGGAGTCCAGGTCCCTACGACTGCGGCAGACCAAAATTTGCCAAGGAATTTGCCTATACATTCTCTTCCCTAGGCACATGTACCATCATGCAAGGAAACCGAAGAACTTCCCTGAGCCAACTCCAGATGCACATTTCTCTGGGTTGAGCTTCAAGTTATACTTCCTCAAGATAGCAAAAGTATCCTGCAAGTGACTTAAGTGGTCTCCTACACGAAGAATCTTGACAAGCATATAATCAACATATACCTCCATAGTTTTCCCGATTTGTTTTTCAAACAATATATTGACCAAGCTCAGATTGGTGGCCCCGACATTTTTATATCCGAAAGGCATCACGTTGTAGCAATAAGTGCCAATATTTTCTATGAGTGATGTTTTCTCTTGATCCTCTGGGTGCATTCTTATTTGATTATACCCGTAGTAGTCCTCGAGAAAGCTCAGTAACTCATGCCCAGCTGTTGCATCAAACATTTGATTGATATTTCATAATGGGAATGAGTCATTCAGACACGCCTTATTAATATCTTTAAAGTCGATACACATGCAAAATTCAAATTAATGGGTTCTCTAATTATTTCAACCCTACAATTCTGTTTTTAGCCAAAGTTCCCATTTTTATTGGAATCCTAGGTCTCAAAAACCAATTTCCATCATTAAATATCAAGTTCTCATTCTATGAAGCGATAATCTCTACTCTTAGATGATTAAACAATCAATAACCAACAATAAACAATACCCATTAATATTCTAGGGTTTCTTTGGTATTTGTGTTCTACCCTTCAATTCCCATTGAAGGTCCTTTAATTGAAATAAGAATCAACTGAGAACATTACGCGTAGAAAGTTAGTGATTAAGGCTTACCATTGATAGAGAATAGTACCCTAGCCTTAGAAAGTCGCCTCTATGCTCTTGGGAAATGTTTTTGGGATTATGTGAGGAGTGGGGTCGAAATAAGGTATTTTAATCGGGTTTCTGACTTACTGAGATCCGCTGAAGCGGCCTCGCTGCAGTGAGAACTACCCTCACTGCAGCAACCATTTGAAAAATTGAACCTTCGGCTAACGACGGAACCCTTCCTCGCCGGCAATGTAGCTCGTGGCTAGCGAAAAATCCTTCCGCCTAGCGGCGGTGGATTTTGGGCAGTGAGCACGAAATTTTTTCACTTTTTATATTTAGTCTCTAAAAATCTTTCCAACGCCCTATGCACACAAGCCAGCAAAAGACCAAGTTAATAAAACATCAGAAAGTCACTTGCAAGTCACAAAACACAATCTAAAACACACCCCAATTTATTTAGGTTCGCTCATTCCTAACCTCGGGAAAGTACTAGTAAAGGTAGAATGGTCAATGCACGCATAACGACCAAGCGGGTCATTACATCAAATACCAATTGAACAAGGGTGAAAATCATTTACACCCCCAACTTTGCTTTAAAAATCAAACTCCCCCTCAACTTTGAACAATAGATATTCTCCCCCCTTTATCCTATGCAATATCCATTTTACCCTTATAATTTTCAATCCTCCATTGATGAAATATATTTTTATATTATATGTAATATTTTTTTTTTAGTCTAGGTATTTATAGATTCTAATTTAAGTTCATTAATATTATAAGCACAATAATCTTTTATGAATTTGTCACAAAATCTAATGCTAGTTTGTATGATAGTAGTTGTTCAATAAAATATGCATTAAGTATGTATATATGTCTGTACATGCATGTGTGTGTATATTTAAGTTTTACTTATCTCTTATTGGCTTTTCTATTCAATTTTAGGTTGTCATTAACGGAATATTTCTTAAATTATGATTCAAAATTCATTTACAATATAAATAAACTAAAAAATTATCTCCTTTTCTATTTTTTTTTTGTAATACCTGCATTGAAATATATTTATAAAGTTATTATTAATAGATTTTCGAGTTTTGATTATTATTAATAAATTAACTTTTTTCATTCTGTTATTTCTTTCATTATAGAATATCATTAACTTTTTTTCTTTGCCCAGAAGATAATATCTATTTTTATAGGAAATTTGATACATAGATTTAAAAAAAATGAAAAATGTCAGGATTGTAAAGAACTAAAAAAAGAATACAAAAGTTGATAATGCAAGGGTAAAATAGGCATTTAAAAAGTCAATTAGGATTTTGAGAGGGGGGGGGGGATGTCTATTGTTCAAAGTTGAGGGGGAGTTTGATTTTTAAAGTAAAGTTGGGGGGGGGGGTGTAAATGATTTTCACCCATTGAACAACGGTTCGTTCCCAAATGGGTAAGAGGGAAAGAAACAAGCGAAAAGATACCTGACTCAGCGAAAAGATGGAAATACTTATTACGCATATCTGACTCAGTCTCCCAAGTGGCTTCCTCAACAGGACGATTCTTCCACTGGACCTTAACTGTCGCGATTTCTTTCGATCTCAACTTACACAGCTCCCTATCTAATATAGCAACAGGCTCTTCCTCATAGGATTAATTCTCATCTAATAGAACCGAATCCTAACGAATGATATAGGACCCATCACCATGATACCTTTTCAGCATAGAGACATGAAACATAAGATGAACACCGGACAAACCTGGGGGCAAAGCTAACTCATACGCTACCTCCCCAATACGATCGAGAATCTCAAACGGGCCAATATATCCAGGTCTAAGATTACCCGTCTTTTCAAATCTCATCGCACCCTTCATGGGTGAGACTTTCAACAACACTTGTTCCCCTACCATGAACTCAAGATCGCGAACCTTTCGATCTGCATACTCCTTCTGCCTACTCTGAGCAGCTAGGAGCTTTTCTTAATTCACCTTGACCTTATCTAAAGACTCTCTCAACATATCAGTACCCCAAGGTCTTACTTCGAACGCATCAAATGTAACGACCCGCCCGGTCGTTATTTATTACTTCGCAAACCCGTACCCAATCTAGACCTAAGATATTATATGGTAAGCCCTATGGGGTGTCTAAATTGAATAATAGTGGGAAAAATCAATTTCGAAAAGTGTTAAAAATCGTGGGCCCTAGCAAGGTTCGGTGCGCCGCAGCGGACATCACGGACCAGTGGATGCATTTTCCTATACTTAGTTTTATATTTTACCTTCCTTTTTAATAAAAGACCCTTAAAGGATGCTATTAGGTTTTAAATGAAGAAAATACCTTTGCACCAAGAAAAAGAGGCTTCTCTAACATTCTTCACATTTTCCCCTTCAACTATGATCTCTCGCTGATTTCAGATAAAGGCTAGGAGGGTGGATACTTCATGCAAGTTCGAATAGCTTCTCGGCATCGAGGTAGATTACGGTTTACTTGAGTTATACTTTGATTAGTGAGTCGTATATACGTATAGAATTTATGGGAGAAAGCATGATTAGGTCTTCGGACACGGCGTTCGGATGGATATGTTCATAATTCAATAGAAGTTTATGTATATTTAGTAACTAGAATAACAACGAGTGTATAAATGGATACTAAGCCCTAAGGTTTGTTTATGCCTGTGTGCTACTGATAGTAAGTGATCACTTGTCACTGTTAAAGAGGGCCACGCCGTAGGTTACCGTAATTATTCTAAGGTATATCTAATTTCCGCAATAAATTGTTGAGTTATTTGAAATATTCATTCGACTGTTCGTTCTTGTCAATAAAAAGGATTGCATTGGGTGAGTTGAATCGAAGGCATAATAGTGTTACGCCCGTCAAGGACATATTTTATGACATTGATTCATTCATTAGCATCGTTGCATACATTTGCCTGTGATTATGGAATAATGCATGGAGCGAAAAGTCTAAGTAAGTATCGGTTGTGCTATCCGATTTTACGGCCGAGTTGGGTCGAATATGAGGTACTACCTGATAATCAATCATTGGTTGTGATGTGAAGACAAATATACATACATCTATGAAAAGGCACATTTGACCGGGGGTCAGGATGTGGCCTAGTTATGAGCTCGTGGTCCGAGGTTCGTTTCGAAACGAGTGGTACATGGACACCATGGGTCTCCTTCAGGTCATGACTATTGGGCAAAGACACCAATTAGCATGTATGTACAGTTGTGTATTGGGCCATTGCATTGCATTATATTACATACCTTCATATCCTCATATGTATATGCTGTCATCCTACTACATTTGCATTATGCATCTCTTATAATTGTGTCGAACTATCTGAAGAAGTTCTGATCATGCATGAACGTATTGGCGTAAGAATGAATTATTGAGTTCCAGAATATTTGAGTTGAATCTGATGGATTTAGAGAGCCATAGTGTTTGGTGAAGGGGTGTTGAGCACGTTTCGTGGATGCATCATACCCTAGCGAGTGAACCGAATAGAAAATTCCAAGGCTAGAAATCATAGAGTCGACGTTAGTGAATGGATGAGATAAGAATTAATTATTTGGCCTTAAAGGAAATACGAAGTAGAACTACACTTGACTAGTCGGGTAGCTGGCAGTACTGTAGGACTAAGGGAACCGGAATAATTAGGAGTTCGAGAGTTGAATTCGTATCGGTGAAATTATCTATATTGGGAGTCTTGGGGGCGTACGTTGACTTATCTGTTTATCTTATTGATTTAATATTGTGTTGCGTAACTAATCTTAGTCGACCTATGATGCTTACCAGTACGTGTGGTGTACTGATACTACTTTTGCTACATCCTTTTGGGGTGTAGGCGTATTGCAGGTTATTACTTGAAGTTTTTTTTAGTGGATTACCGGACATCTTCCTACAGCCTTGCTCATCTCATTCCAGGCAGAGGTTATGTCATTTATTTTGGGATTTATTCTTGTGTAATAGTAGCTCTTATACCTTTCTAGACTAGATCCCGGGAACTTTTCAGTTTTCTTGAAATGATAACAGAGTCCTTATGAATATTTAGTTTCAATTCTAATCGTTAATTACATTACTTGTAATAAAAACATGTTAGAATTTTGGGTTGGTTGGCAAGGGTTGGCCTACTAGGTAGTATTACAGTAGGTCCCCACACGACTAGTAATTTGGGTCGAATGACAGTTGGTATCAGAGCCTAGGTTACCAGTCTCACAAGTACAAGAGCAAATGTCCAGTAGATTCTTATGGAATGGTACGATGACGTCCGTACCCATCCACAAGAGGCTATAGGACATCTAGAAGTTTCCCTTTGTTTATTCTGTCGTGCTACTCCAATACGCAATCTCCTAGTCGAATCCAATTAGTATCTAGGCGATTCCAATTGGTATCTTGACGGGCTAATTGGTATCTGTTGATTCCAATTGGTATCTGTTGATTCCAATTGGTATCTTATTATAATGACCCAACGAAGACCTTCTGTGGGTAGTATGTGTGTTAAGTGTGTGAATAAATGAAAATCCAGTTACAGGTATTAAGTGGTGTAAATTGCGTACGTACATTAGGAAGGTTAGTAAGTTGAGGATGCGGTTGTACTCATTGGGAGAAATCCGTGTTTGTACGTCCTAAGAAAATGAACGAGCCCTTACGTGGTGGGCATCAAAATTTCCCCTATTCCATATTTTCCCAACTTTTTCATCCATCAATAAAATTCAAGGAAAAGCCAATATTCAAAGCAAAAACCTGCATAGAAACATTCCGTCCAACTAGGGCAATTGTCTTACGAGTGCCCTTAAACCGGGACACTCGCACCAAAAATAAAAAGAAATTATCGAAACATTCAAAAACAACCAAATATAGTAGATTGTCTTAAAAACAAGCCCTAGAAGGGCAAAAAGAGGAACCAAGCTGATATTAAAAAAGTGGGTGGGGGGAATCTCTAGGCCACTCCTTTGCTGGTCGCCTCATCACCTCCGATATCTGAGTCGCTGGAGTCTTCGCTGCCAAGCCCGGACGCATTCAGAAAGGAGAACTGCAGGGCATCTCGAGTGTTCACCTCGGGGAGTTTCTCCTTCGGGGATAGGGTTTTCAGAAGGCTCTTAATGCCCTTCCACATCCTTACAAATAGCTTATCCCTAGTCCGGTTCTTCATCTTCTCCCAGTCCAAGCTCTCTTTAAGATCCACGTGGGCCTGGGCCAGAGATCTAAAAGCACCATGCAAGGCATCCACGGAATCCCCCATCTTGGTCTGGGTGTCCATATAGCCCTTCATCTCTTCCGGGGTGAAATAACCCATGTGGCGACGAGCGACGCCAGATGACTTGAGCTCTCCATGGAAGAAGTCGTGCAAACCCCATCATAGAATCCCTTAACATCGCCATGGCCGCCTCCGTGCGCTCTAAAGTACCCCGGGCCTGTGAAGGACCATTACCGTCGCCACCTCTCTCTTGGCCTCGTCACCATCCGAGTCTGTCCTCCTCCTCTTACCTCTTCTCTGTGACCCCTTCACCTTCAAAGGGTTGAAAAGAAAAAAATCACACTCAGCATATCAGTCGCCGGGCTCCACAGTCATACCCGCCCTTTGACATAAGTGGGTAATCAAGGAGGGAAACATCAAGCTTAGGCCAACTTTGGCCATGAAACTCCGCCATTCTTCAATCACTTGCATCCCCTTATTCACTGAAACACCATCCATAATGCAAGCAACCATAAAGGCCCGGGGGTAGGTGACATCAGTAGTGTTACTCGAAGGGCGAACCCTTCGGACAATAAGGTTCAGCCTCCTTTGAGCCTCTAGGGTAAAGTGATGACTCTTAATATAAGACCGAGTAACACCTAAAGTAGTTTTCTTCGTTTGGGAATCTTTCACCAACATCCTTACCAACCAAGGCCCGTTTCCCTTGTGGTCCTTGGCCCTCAACTCAGCTTGCGAAGGGTTGGGCAAGCCATGAACAACATTGATCGCCACCGTACCAACCTTTATATTGACCCCTTTAATAGTGATCTCAGGTTCCGAAACAGTACAATCAACAGTAGGGAGCATGGCATAGAAGTCCTTAACGATTGCAAATGAACATCTCTGACCCCATCGACCAATAGACCCCAACCCATGTGATGTAAGAGTTGATAAAATTTCAAGGCCAGCTCTTCCACCCGATCCATGATAAAGGCCCTCTCATGAAGTAGACCTTTGGTCTGCTGCTCCATGTAGCTTCTCTTTCACGCATTCGAAGCGAACCTAATATGGGGGGGGGGGGGGGGGGAGGGAAGGGAGTAGCGGGTGCTTGTTGTTGCTGTTGTTGTGGATTCGCCATAGCAAAGTAAGATAGTTAGCCTGTAAAGGGAGGATTGAGTTAGAATAATGTCGCACCAAGATTAGACAGTGATAAGACTTGTGTTAATTAAGTTAAAACCCAGACTATGTTGGTTTATAAGGTTCTGCCTCTGGCAGCTTCACTGCGGCGGTAGGATGACCGTTGCGGTGAAGCTGCCATAGCGGTAAAGGAACCGCCCCCGATGATGCATTAAAGCCATGAGAAAAAGTTCGCCGTAGCGGCTCGCGGCAGGCGGTGCCAGCCCCGCTTAGCGGACATCTTCCACCATTCGTCCGTGCCCGCGGTACCCCGAGCGCCGTAGCGCCACCGCTATAGTGAAGGAGGGTCCACCGTAGCGGACCTATCTTCTCCACTGAGAAAAACCCTCAGACCCAAATCCTAGAACCCCAAAAAAATTTCACCATAGTCTCCATAATTTTGGCAAGGATCAAGTACAATGATAGTATGCATGACTTTTACAACCTACAACACCTTATTTCAACCACAATGAGCACCTAAATTTTGAGCAAAACCATCAAAAATTGCACTTCTACTAAACACCCTCACGCAAACATGAACTACCCTATTTTAAGCCGATCTTTAGTAGTAAGTGATGTTAGGATAATGTGAATGACGAAATAACCTTCCATGACCCAAGAACTCCATACCCTAAGAAATCAAAAACCCTTGTTTCAAAGCACCAACTTTTGCTCTAATCTAGCAACTTAGGCATGGAAATTTCAAAATAAAAGGCTATAATCAAGTTGTAGGATGATGAGAAGGAGTACATACCTTGAAATAGTTGGAGATCTCTAAGCTTTTGCTCTAGAAGTGACCCTTGGGCTACAGAGAATTTCTTTTTTTTTCTTCAGTATGTGGGTTGTATAATGAGTAATTGAGGGGGTAGGGTGTTTAAATGGTAAGAGATGAGGGAGATAAGGGGTCTAGGGAGATGAATGGGGATAAATTTTTTTATGGGTAGTGGGAGAGTTTTCGGTTATGGAGAGTATGGGGGAAGAATGAGGGGTGAACTGAATCACCCCACCTTTAAAACTGTCTGTGTCCCGCTGCAGCAATGGAAAGACCGCTATGGCGATACCGCTATAGCGGTCTACTGACCGCTGTAGTGGACTACGCCTGTCCAATCGCTTGTAAATTTCCCCTTTTCGTGGCGATAACTAAAAATCCAGCCTCCTATGGTGTAAGGTCTAGGAGCGTCACCATTACCCCATCCTACGCCGTTCGGAGACGAACGATGGGTAAATTGGTATTTGATGTAACGATCTGCCTAGTCGTTATTTAATACTTCACAAATCCGTACCTAATCTAGACCTAAGAGCTGATATGGTAAGACCTATGGGGTGTCTAAAATGAATAATAGTCGAATAAATATATTTCAGAAAGAGTTAAAAATCATGCACCCGAGCAAGGGTCAGTCCGCCGCATCGATCTCGTTGTAACGAGCCTGATGTCCGCTGCAGCAGACATCACAGACCAGTGGACGCGTTTTCCCATGCTTAGTTTTATATTTCACCCTGCTTTTTAGTAAAAGACCCTTCAAGGCTGCTATTAGGTTTTAAATGAAGAAAAACCCTTGGCAAGAACAAAAAGAGGCTCCTCCAACATTCTTCACATCTTCCCCTTTAACTATCATCTCTCGAGGATTTTGGATAAAGGCTAGGAGGGTGAATACTTCATGGAAGTTCAAATAGCTGCTCGACATCGAGGTAGGTTACGGTTTACTTGTGTTAGACTTTGATTAGAGAGTTGTGTATACGTATATAATTTATGGGAGAAAGCATGATTAGGTCTTCGGACACGGCGTTCGCATGGATATGTTCATAATTTAACGAAAATTTATGTATATTTACTAACTAGAATAACAACGAGTGTATAAATGGACACTAAGCCTTAAGGTTTGTTGATGCATGTGTTCTACTGATAGGAAGTGATCACTTGTCGCTGTTAAAGAGGGTTACAAAGGTTAGCGCAATTATTCCAAGGTATATCTAATTTTCGCAATAAATTTTTGAGTTATTTGAAATATTTATACGGTTGTTCGTTCTTGTCAATAAAAAGGGTTGCATTGGGTGAGTTGAAGCGAAGGCATAATAGTGTTACGCCTCTAGGGCATATTTCATGACATTGATTCATTCATTAGCATCGTTGCATACATTTGCGTGTGATTATGGAATAATGCCTGGAGCGGAAAGTCTGAGTAAGTATTGGGTGTGCTATCCGATTTTATGGCCGAGTTAGGTTGAATATGAGGTACTACCTGATAATCGATCATTGGAAGTGATGTGAAGACAAATATACATACATATATGAAAACGCACATTTGACCGGAGGTGAGGATGTGGCCTAGTTGTGAGCTTGTGGTCCGAGGTTCGTTCCGGAACGAGTGGTACATGGATACCATGGGTCCCTTGCAGGTCATGACTATTAGGCAAAGACACCAATTAGCATGTATGTGCAGTTGTGTATTGGGCCATTGCATTGCATTGTATTACATACCTTCATATCCTCATATTTACATGCTGTCATCCTACTACATTTGCATTATGCATCTCTTATAATTGTGTCGAAGCAAGTTCAAGAAGTTACGATCATGCATGAACGTATTGGCGTAAGACTGAATTATTGAGTTCCAGAATTTTTGAGTTGAATCTGATGGATTTAGAGAGTCATAGTGTTTGGTGAAGGGGTGTTGAGCACGTTCCGTGGATGCATCATACCTTTGCGAGTGAATCGGATAGTAAATTCTAAGGCTAGTAATCATAGAGTAGACGTTAGTGAATGGATGAGATAAGAATTAATTATTTGTCCTTAAAGGAAATATGAAGTAGGACTACACTTGTCTAGTCGGGTAGCTGGCAGTACTGTGGGACTAATGGAACCAGAATAACCAAGGTTAGAGAGGTGAATTCGTATCAGTGAAATTGTCTATATCAGGAGTCTTGGGGGCGTACAAGTGACTTATCTGTTTATCTTATTGATTTTATATTGTGTTGCGTGAACTAATCTTAGTCGACCTATGATGCTTACCAGTACGTGTGGTGTACTGATACTACTATTGCTACATCCTTTTGGGGTGTAGATGTGTTGCAGGTTATTACTTGAAGTTTCTCTTAGTGGATTAATGAACATCTTCCTATAGCCTTGCTCATCTCATTCTAGGCAGAGGTTGTGTCATTTATTTTGGGTTTTACTCTTGTGTAATAGGAGATCTTGTACCTGTCTAAACTAGATCTCGAGAACTTTTCAGTTTTCTTGAAATGATAACAGAGTCCTTATCAATATTTATTTTCAATTGTGATCGTTAATTATATTACTGGTAATAAAAATGTGTTAGAATTTTGGGTTGGTTGGCAAGGGTTCGCCTACTAGGCAGTAATACGGTAGGTGCACCCACGGCCCGTAATTTGGGTCATGACATCAAACCACCCAATAGGTGATCTACACTTCCTCCCATAAAGTACCTCAAACGGAGCCATATCGATGCTCGAATGATAACTATTATTATATGAGAACTCCGCCAATGGTAAAAACTGGTCCCAATAGCCACCGAAATCAATCACATACGCACGAAGCATCTCTTCAAGAACCTGAATCGTCTGCTCAGACTGAACGTCTGTCTGGGGCTGGAAAGCTATACTAAGGTCCAACTTAGTATCCAATTCCAAATACAGATGCTTCCAAAATCGAGATATAAACGTCGTGCCCCTATCGGATATGATGGAAATAGGAACCCCATGCAGTCTAACAACGTCACGAATGTATATCTTGGCCAACTTCTCGGCATTATAAGTAAGTTGGAACGGAATGTCAACCGATCAACAATAACCCAGATCGAATCAAGCTTACCCAAGGTCTTTGGAAGACCCACCATAAAATCCATGGCTATCCTCTCCCACTTCCATTCAGGAATGTGCATCCTTTGAAGAGTACCACCGGGTCTCTGGTACTCGTTCTTAACCTTCTGATAGTTTAAACATTTGGAAACATAATTCGTTATGTCACGCTTCATCCTAGCCCACCAGTAATGTTGTATCATGTCACGGTACATTTTCGTAGCACCAGGATAAATAGAATATCTAGTGCTGTGGGCCTCCTCTAAAATCGTCTGAATCAAGTTATCCACCCGAGGAACGCACACACGCCCCTTAATTCTCAACACGCCCTCGTCATCGATCACGACCTCCTTGGCCTCTCCACTCATTACCTTGTCCCGAATATTGCATAAACCTGGATCATCACATTGTTTTACCTTAATCCGATCTAGAAGGGATGACCTCGCTTTAATAAAAGCCAACACTCTGCCAGAACCGAATAAATCAAGTCGTACCAAATTGTTAGCTAGAGCCTGAACCTCTATAGTGAACGGACGCTCTGAAGTGATCAAACGAGCCAAGCTGCCCATACTAGCTGACTTACTGCTTAAGGCATCCGCCACTACGTTAGCCTTGCCAGGATGATATAGAATAGTAATATCATAATCCTTCAACAATTCCATCCAGCTCCGCTGCCTAGAATTTAAATTCCGCTGAGTAAACACGTGCTGCAGGCTATGATGATCAGTGAATATTTCGCAATGGACACCATAAAGATAGTGCCTCCAAATCTTCAATGCAAATACCAATGCTGCCGCCAGCACTAAGTCATGAGTAGGATAATTCTTTTCATGAAGCTTCAATTTCCTAGAAGCATAGGAAATAACCTTCTTATCCTGCATCAACACAGCACCCAAACCTAAACGAGAAGCATCACAATAAACCACAAAATCTTTACCCTTCACGGGCAAAGGAAGAATCGGTGCTGTAGTCAACAAAGTCTTGAACTTTTGAAAGCTCTCTTCACAATCATCGGACCACTAAAAAGCTACCTCTTTCTGTATCAAACGGGTTAAGTGTGATGCAATGGAAGCAAACCCCTTCACGAATCGACGGTAGTAACTAGCTAAACCCACAAAACTGTGAATTTCTGTCACTCATGTGGATTTAGCCCAATCTCTGACGACCTCAATCTTTGTGGGATCAATCATAATCCCCTCTTTCAAAACCACATTCCTCAAGAACGACACCGAATCCAGCCAAAATTCACACTTGGGGAACTTAGCATACAACTCCCTATCCCTCAACAATCCAAGGACAACCCTCAGATGTTTTTCATGATATTCCCTGCTCTTCAAACAAATCAATATATCATTAATAAATACAATAACAAAAGAATATTAGAATGGCTTAAAAATTCAGTTCATCAAATCCATAAAGGCAGCAGGAGATATGACAAGAAACTCATAATGTCTGTATGTAGTCCAGAAAGCTGCCTTAGGGATATCCTCAGCCCGAATCTTTAACTGATGGTAGCTCGATCTCAAATAAATTTTAAAGAACACACATGCTCCTTGAAGCTAGTCAAACAGATCATCAATGCGAGGATATTTATTCCAGATGGTGGCTTTATTTAACTAGCGGTAATCAATGCACATCCACATAGTCCCATCCTTCTTTTTCACAAAAAGCACATGAGCGCCCCATGGAGAGACACTCGGGCGAATAAAACCATTACTGAGATGGTCCTGAAGCTGTTCTTTCAACTCCCTCAACTCTTCTGGAGCCATACAATATGGAGGGATAGAAATAGGGCGAGTCCCCGGCCCTAAGTCAATGCAGAAATCAATATCACGGTCTGGAGGCACACTGAGTAAGTTCGCAGGAAATACCTTTGCGAACTCACAAACACCCCCCTCTCAACTAGTTTCTTAGCACAAACATAAGAGATAATTTTCTTGGGAGAGGGATTAAGGTTTCCTTTCCACTCAAGTCTAGGTATCCCGGGCATGGCTAAGGTGACGATTTTAGCGTGACAATCTAGGATCATATGGTAGGGAGATAGCCAACTCATACCCAGAATAACATCGAAATCTATCATGTCTAAATTAATTAAGTCTACCCATGTACCATAACCCATAATATATTACGGTGCAAGATCGAAACACTTTATTTACAACCACGGCCTTTCGGAGTAGACACAAAAATAGGAGTATTAAGCAAGTCACAAGTCGTATCAAAGCTGCAAGAAAAATAAGTAGACACATACAAAAACGTGGAGCTAAGATCAAATAGTGTAGAAGTCTGCCCGTAACAGACTGAGATAGTACTTATGATAAATGCATCTGAGCCCTCGGCTGTTATACCTCATGGTTTTTTACTTTGAGATTCGTCGTGTGTTAGTGGTTTTAGTCTTGGATACAGGGCTTATCAAGGTTAAATGAGATTAAACAAGTTTATCTTATAGTTATAAAGGGTTAAGTTCATGTTTAGCAGGTATTGGAAGGATTAAAGGTTGAACAAATCGACGAGAATATGTTTCGGGGAAAAGTGGGTTTTGCGGTTGGATATATAGACCGTATAATTTTTTATGGATCGTATATCTGGCTGACTCCCACCGTAAATTAATTCCAGAAAGGGGTGAACCACTGGTCAGAATTTACAGTCCAATTATATGGACCATATAATTTTTACGGTCCGTATAAGTGGACTGTAAATTCGGGTCGGTACCAGTTTTTTTTTTTTTATGTTATATACCCGACCCTTGTTCATTTTATTTCATTTCAACACTTCCCAAGTCCATAAAAGCTCTAGAACCTTCTCCTAAGCATACCCAACCAAACCCAAGTGAAATCAAAGATCAAAATGCAAGAATCAAAGGATTCAAGTGTTGAAAGGCTCACTAGGGTTTGTAGAATCCAAAAATTCCTTTGGTGTTGAAGTTGGAGGTTTCACTCAACTGGATAACTTGATCCAAAGCTTATCCTTATGTGATAAAAGGTTAGTTTTCACATCTATTACATGTTATTAAGAATGCTTGGTTGTTGAACAACTTGAGTGAGGGAAGAAAGTGGAAGAGGAAGTTCAAATATGGATTTGGTGATATTTTGAGTAGTATATTAACTTGGGTTATAATTGTTAGAATGTTTTGAGTACAATCTTGTTATGAGGGGTAATAGTGATGATAAGGGAGTGTTGTATACAAGTGTACAAAGGGTTGTGTTGAAATTGTTGATATAAATTGATTATGAGAATGAGTTTTGAGATTTAATTGAATATAACTACTTGATCATGATATTATGGATGTTGTTATTGTCGTTTGGGGGTAGTTTTGTAATATGGTGGAAGTCGATGAAATAGAAGAAGTGCTGCCCAAATTTCGTTAGCTCATCAATTATTCTAGTTTGAACTTAAGAGTGTTTTTAAGACTTAACCTTAGTATGAATCCTCTTGAATGTAGATTTTGCGGACTTTGGAGGAGAACGTTAAGTAAATAAGGAGACGAAAAGGTATGTTTGTAGCGGTTCTATATTTTTTCCGATTCGCATTTGCACTTACCTCATTTAAAAAGAAAAGTGTCTCGGGGAAGTACGGTTGTCAATCGTATTGGGAAAAAGGAAAAATATACCTCTACATAATGGTACTCTAAATGGATAATGTTTTAAAGTCGCCACCTAATTTTTAGAAAATTAGGAAAACCAATTCGAAAAGGGTTCATTTAAAACGGTTAAATTTTAAAAGAAATCTAATCTAACCAAAGTAGGGGTAAGGGTTACGTGATCCCCCGGGGAAGGTGTTAGGCACCCCAGTATTAAGAATCCATAAAATACGGTTGACCTACGGGTTCTAATAGTATGCCTTTGTAGATATAAGTTGCTTGTGATAAAAATAGTTTTTGTTTCATATTTAACGAAATGTAAATTAGTCATTCATGCCAAAAACACTTTTTCAAGAAACGAAGAATGGTAGAGTTTTGCCCAAAATTGGGCATTTTTTGGATTTCGGACTAGAACATCTAGGTTAAAACCGAAGTCGTTAACCCAAGTAGAACACTACGTAAGCCCACCCGAGTTTAGAAAAAGATTTTTTAGAAAAAATGTTTTTAAGTATAGAAAATAGTTTTTATAGGCATACTAATATACTCCACAGGTTAGGCATATTTTTAGAATTTTTAACCAATTCTTGGTTTTAATCTTTACGAAAAGTCTAAAGTTAACTCATTAGCCTTTTAAATAGTCAAAACAGTTCACCCAAAATGATAATTTGTCAAAAAATCTTTTCCAACTCAAGCTTCAAATCAATCATATTTGTCCTAAAGTTTTCCTATAAGTTCAAAATCATATCAAAGGTATCCAAAATCCTCAAAATCATCCGCAATCCTAAATTTGGCAAAACGGTTTTTTTTTTTTTTTTAAAAAAAAATTTGAAAATCAATTTTAGCAACTCTTAGGCGTGATAATCTCATTCAGGGTTCCAACAAGCATACATATATATAATCAAGTAAATAATATAAAGAGTAGGGAATTGGGCCGACCAAGCCCAATAGAAAAATGCATAAATAAATATTTTTCGCTCCAAATTATGCTCCAATGCCTTAGTCCTTCCATGATAGGAGTTGGCTCGACCTAGAAATGTTAGTGGGCCTCGAAAGATCCACCCACAAATTGGGAGGTCACAAAAGATAGGTGTACAAAAGATTAGCAATAGGCCGAGGTCACTTATTTAATTTACAAAGAAAAAAAAAAGAATTATAATACTTTTAAACCAAGCCCATAATTATCATATTTATAAATAAAAGGACAATTTATGCAAAAGGCCCAATAGTTGCTATGAATTAGTAACAAACTCACAAGAACTAAGGGCTTTTATTATTATTATTATTATATATATATATATATATCAAAAGCGAACAAGAATGAATAAATCACACTAAACCTATCAACACAATGTCAAAATTCTAACTTAAGCTACTATTTTTCTTATTTTTATCAATTTAATTAACCTAAAATCACTTAACATTGTCAAAATAGTAATAAATCCATAGGATACTCACTTAATCATGTAAACAAAGTTAGGCTAGCACATAGTCCTTTTCAACTACACGAGCATTATAAATAACATATAATCATAACTTAAAATGAAATAAGGGATAGAATCTCTTTTTCTTATTTTTATCGATTTAACTAATCTAAAATCACTTAACATATATATCAAAAGCGAACAAGAATGAATAAATCACACTAAACCTATCAACACAATGTCAAAATTCTAACTTAAGCTACTATTTTTCTTATTTTTATCAATTTAATTAACCTAAAATCACTAAACATTGTCAAAATAGTAATAAATCCATAGGATACTCACTTAATCATGTAAACAAAGTTAGGCTAGCACATAGTCCTTTTCAACTACACGAGCATTATAAATAACATATAATCATAACTTAAAATGAAATAAGGGATAGAATCTCTTTTTCTTATTTTTATCGATTTAACTAATCTAAAATCACTTAACATTATCTAAATCAAACTTCTAATTTATTTTCATTTTTTCAAATAGTAATAAATCCATAGGATCCTCACTTAATCATGTAAACAAAGTTAGGCTAGCACCTAATCCTTTTCAACTACACAAGCATCATAAACAATATATAATCATAACTTAAAATGAAATAAAGGATGAAATTTTTTCTTATTTTTTATCAATTTAACTAACCTAAAATCACTTAACATTGTCTAAATCAAACTTCTAATTTATTTTTCTTTTTTCAAATCGTATCAAATTCACATAATATCCACTTAATCATCAAACAAGACTAAACTAGCAAAGAATTATTTTTAACTAACACAAGTATCATAATAAATATATAATCATAACTAGAAATGAAATAAAGGATAGAATGAGAGGTTACCTTTTGATGGGGCAACCTAAAGATCAAAATGAGGATTGGTTCAATCTATTTCAAGTACCAAACACTTCACAAATCTTTAAACCCCTTTTTCTTTTTTCTTTTTCTATATGTATATCTTATATTTCTATCTTTTGTTGCTAAGCTTTGAATATATAAATCCAACTTTAACTTTTAGGATGCCAAATTTGAACTTCTTTTTTTTCTCTCAAAAACGTTCCCCCCCCCCCCCAAAAAAATGAATCCCCTTTTCTTAGTGTCCATCCACTCTATTTGTAGGCAAGCCAATTTAGAAATTCATGGACAAAAATAGGCCATGTGGCCATAGATTCCCCCCCCCCCCCCCGCCAAAATCCTTATTCAAATTTTCAAAAATCATCCAACTAAGCAATTGGAATTCTATGGACAAAAATAGGCCACTTGGCCGTACTTTTCCCCCCAAAATCTTTATTCAAATTTCCAAAATCATCCAACAAAGCATTTAGAATTCTATGGACAAAAATAGGCCACTTGGCCGTACTTTTTCCCCCCAAAATCCTTATTCAAATTTTCAAAATCATCCAACTAAGTATTTAGAATTCTACGGACAAAAATAGGCCACTTGGCCGTACTTTTCCCCCAAAAAAGACCATATCCAAATAGTACCAACAAAGGTACCAATGGATAAAATCCCCTTCTTATTTTTTATAAAAATGTAGCATGGTTTTTATACAGTTTTAGGTTAATTAGTCTAATACGCCCCTCGTAAAATAATATTTTGGTGAAATAAAAATTATAATACGTCGTTTTAAAATACGAGCTTTAAAACAAGCCCAATATAAGTCCAAGCAATATTTAAAAATGTAAAAAAAATGCGATCAAAATGAGCCGTAATTCATACGTCATTTTTAATTAACAATTTTTCCGAGTTAGACGGAGCGGGATATGTATCTTCTTTTCAAATCACGTTTGTGAAAGTAAATAACTTGTAATTTCTTGTAATTGTCAATTTTCACAGAATAGTTAATTAAATGTCAATTTTTTTTGTAATTTTCTCGGGATTTTTAATTTTTTAAGGGCATCCTTACTCCATCTTGGACTCGGGAAATTTGAAAATTAAAATACGCGTTTTATGAGGTGAAAATTAGGTGTCAACAATGTTAAGGCTAACCCTTCTTTCTAAAGGCATGGTTTCCTCGTCGTGAATCCATCTGTGATATTCATAATGTTCTAATTTCTAGAAACGCTAGAAGCTCATGATTCTCAAAGTTCTCATGATCTTGTTGATCTTGCTTATCGTCGTTGACCCTCTACGGAAAGATATTGTGATGATGATGATAATGATGTTGCTTTTCTTAGGTATTCATGAATATATATATATATATATATATATATATATATATATATATATATATATATATATATATATATATATATATGTTATGACACCTAGCTTATATGGCCGGATATGATATCTATTGCGTGCACACCACCGTTGTTGGGTATGGGCAACACCAAGCCTATACGGTACTGGTAATTTATAACACCGAACCTTGTTATGGACGGGTACGAGTGACACTGAGCCTATACGGTAGGGTATGGTATTATTATATGAATATGTATGAAATGTTTCCTTTAGAGAAAGGTTAAGTATGCATGACAATCATCTTAAGAGGTATTGCGAGACATAAAAGGGTTCTCCTTATCTTATGTCATCTTTATATTTTCATTATGTTACTATTCATGCCTTACATACTCGGTACATTGTTCGTACTGACGTTCTTTTATTTGTGGATGCTGCGTTCATGCCCGCAGGTAGACAGGGAGACAGACCAGACCGTTAGGCTGCTTCGTTAGTGATTGCATAGAAGTGCCCCAATTGATCAGGAGCTGCTATTTTATTTTCCAATTATTTTTTCAATTAAGAAAACGAAAGAGAATAAATAAGATTCTCTTAGCTCATTCAGAAGGATCTCATAATTTAATTATCCATGACTGTTTATACAGTAGTTGGTATTATTCTTTTTGTGTACTTATATGGGCATGGCGGGGTCCTGTCCCGTCTTTATGATATTACATACTCCATGTAGAGGCTCGTAGACTGATATGTATAGCTAGATGTCCATAGCCTTGTCGGATTATATTTTGTACATCGTTTTTGGTAGCCTTGTTGGCTTATACATATGGGCATAGTTAATGATGTTATATAAATGTGCATAGGTTCGATGGAACTTGTGCGCCTTTCAGTTTGTGATAATTATGAGTTATCCATGTGGCTCACCTAGATATTATTATTAGATGTATGATAAGAGGTACTTGGTAGATTAGCTCACGAGTGCACCGTCTGTGGCCCCTCAGTCAGTCGTGATACAAATGGTATTAGAGCTTGATTAAGTCCTAGGCGTGTGTCTACGAGCCGTGTCGATGCAGCTTGTTTATGGGTGTGAAGCGTGCCACGCTTATAAACGAAGAGGTCATGGCGTTTTATGAATGAATGACCTTAAATCATAGATCGTGCGATAGAGCCATGATATAAGTGTTTTCCTTTTCTTAATCGCGTACGTTACATTTTCGGCGATGCTCCGTAACAAAAAGCTACAATGGCCCAAAGAGGGCAAGGCCGGTGGCGGGGGTAGAAGGAATGAGCGAGTGCGCACTACGGACATAGAGGAGGGGTGAGTCCAAATGATATTCCGTCTCGGTCCTCTCATCTCCACCCATTTCGAAGGAGCATGAAGGAGCCTCGACCTGACCTCCGAAGACTCCTCGGTCACTCCACGGATGACTCGGGTCAAGGAGATGAGAGAGGCCATTCGTTTGCTGACCCGGTGGTCGCCTCTCGGGCCCGGCGGTCAAAGGTGCGGGTCATGGAATAGACCTTTCAGCGCTCGAGCCCGTGATTTTATTAGTTTGAACCCTCCAGGCACTTTCGGTCAAAATCGGATGAAGACCCGTAGAGTTTCATAGATGGGATATTGAGAAAATTGCGGGTAATCCATGCTTTAGATGTTGAGTCGGTGGGTATGCTTATAGATTGTGAGATGTTGCATTCATTGAATATACTATTTGGATGTTTTCTAGAGGGGGTTAATGCCCCTCCCCGGTATGGCAAGAGTTTGTAGATGCTTTCCCTCGACACTATTTGCCGCACAAGGTTCGACGGACCGTAGGCGAGGTTCGTGAATCTTAGACAGGGGGATATGAGTGCCCTAGAGTATAGCCTTCATTTTAATTCTTTGGCTAGGTATGCTCCAATCATGGTAGCTGATATGGGGGATCGCGTGCACCAGTTTGTGAATGGCTTAGGGCCACATTTGATGGGTGAGTGTTTGACGGCCTCGCTTCAGGATGGTATGAATATTTCTCACATCCGGCCCGTACCCCGAGTTAGAAGAGCGGCGACGACGCGGGGGGAATGAGCGTGAATATAGTGGACATAGCAAGAGAGGGCTAGATCCTGCCGGGTCTGATGAGGCTGAGTTTAGAGGAGATCGAGAGCGTAATGACCGAGACACTTGGAGGCCATACGGCGACTAGTGCACCTCGCGATTTGCGGGCCGGAATTTAATAGACTTTATTCACTCGGACGGGTCGAGTTTGAGC
>NC_081352.1:19036190-19135942 GCF_029784015.1 Lycium ferocissimum
TCAAAACTTGGGGATCTACAAAATCGTCATAGCTGGGGCGTGCCGGTAGGGGGTCCTGAAATCTTTCCCCCTTGGGGTTTATTTTTTCCAACCTTTCTTCCTCCCCCTCCCTTCCATGCTTTTCCATCTCCTCAAAATGGTAAATTTTCTTGTTGGGTAAAAAAGGTCCGGGTAAAAGTGTGGAAAAAAACAACGGGTGAGTTGGGGGAATGGGGGTGGTTTTTGGTTTTATAGGGATGCGCTTGGTGTATGGTGTTTTTGGGATGGGTATTTTGTGGTGTTAGATAAGAGGGGATAGAGTGAGCGGTTCCGAGAATTTGGTTAGTGTCAAGTGGTGGTGGGGTATGGTTCGAGGCACCAATGTGCCCATGAATTGGGGTAAATGGCATGTTGGTCATAATGGACCAGGTGGGAAGTGATCGGGTAATGGTGAATTCAGAGATGGAAAAGATAGTGGAGGCCTTCTTCTTCAGCAGAGGCCTTTAAGGCAGCATTAACAGCTTTGTTTCGTGCCACTTTCTCTTAAAGATGGGCAATTTTTTCAAACATCATTTTCATGACGTCTTCAGTAGGTGATGACTCAGGTAGTCCGCACAGAGGTGATTCTCTAAAAGCAATATCAGTAGGGGTAGCTTCGTTATCAAAGTACCAGTTATTTTTTCTTTGCCTCTATCTTGTTGGGATAAGAATGCTATTGCAGCTTTGGATCTTGTGAAGTATGCTAGTGTGAACACGAATCAACTTCTGTTTTTATAAGAAAAGAATAACTCAAAGGCAAACAAAGTTAGTCGATCAGCCAATGGAAAGAAAATCAAGATATCACATATAGATGGCAGTTTAAAACACTTAGCACATAAATAATCATATGTTTGATTTAAATGCTCAACTAATCTCTTATACCGAGTTTTGGGTGCTTGGGTTTTTGTCGAGTGAGGGAAATATAATATTTATAATATATAGGGACCAAGTCTTACATAGACCAAAGTGAATGCGGTCCCCACATCATGGTGATGCTTTTCTCATCTATCAACTTGATGAATCTCTTCTTGAAGGCTAAACATTCATTGATGGTGTGCCCCACCTGATCTTAGTGATAAGTGCAACACTTGTGTGCGAAGACCGGAGCGCATGGTTGCAACCTATCTAAGCAAATATTAACTATTCATTTGCTTTGAAACTTGATCATCATTTCCTCGCTTGTAATGTACTTAGGCGAGACGGGGTAGAGACAATCGAATGCCTTGATCACAGCCAGCCGCATTCGAGCGAAGGCGGTCGGACCTACTATTCGGCTCGCGAGAACTCTTCCCCAGGGCTCGATGGTACGGCGAAGGTAGCCACAGAGTGGCCGCGTGGGCTCCTGCCCGTCGGAAGCTCTGTTCTTCTTCCTCGGACTCCTCCATTAGCAGGATGTATTTGGGAAGAATCCCTTTTCTCTTGTCCAGGACGTTCTCTCCTTGAGCTTCAACAGGTTTCTTGGGCGAACTCTTCGCCAAATCCATTAACTCATCTGCCTCTTTGATCTTGGCTTTGACTACTCAGATCTGCTTTTCGAGATCTTGAATCTTTCGGTGAAGTAAGACCTTATTCTTTCTCATGACCTCGAGCTTGGGTGCATTTTTGTTGTTCATCTTTAGATTTTAAGAAAGTTGTTAGGATTAGTACGGGTAGTTTTGTTCGTTGTTTTTCTTTAGGTGAGTGGGCGGTATTCGAGATCAATTAAGCATTTAAGCGCAACATATGAAAGCAAATAAGTCACACAAAGCAGTTTATAAGATTATACTACACGCGCTCCTAAGCATACTATTCCTTTGAAACATAAATGTGCCATTTGAACCAAACCATTGCCTCATAATTGTTAATAATAATATTCTTCCCCGAACGGGTACAAAAGATAAAGTAAAGACAGTGCATAAAATAAATCAGCAAAAATGTCCTCCAGTGGTAGATGACGAAGCTCGATCCCTATCAGTCTTGGCCTTTTTTGCTTTCTGGAGGGTAGTCCAGATATGAAGGTAGGCCGATGTCAAAGTGGCCTCCATCAAAAATCCTTTCTATGTGAAAGTCAGAGGAGCGACATCATCTAAAGTCTTCTTCATCCGATCATCTAGCTCGATCAAGCAATCATTAGTAAGCTCTAATTCATGTCTTAGACTTTCTGTGATGGCTTTGCCATGCTCAATTTTCTCCAAATACTTAGCATCTCTGTCGTCAGCTCTCCTCTGAAACAAACAGTCTTGAATCTCGGTTTGTGAATTTTTTTCTTAGACACAGTACGTAGAAAATAGGTCTGGGGGAAGGGTGCCTTGCAAGTCGGCCCTCAACCAATCCTTATACTCCATAACACAACCAAACGAAACCTATCTTTGGCTAACGTATCGGGACCCCAAATTGTGCGACTCTTTCATTCTCGTATGCAGTCCAAAGCTCTTAGCGGTCTATCAATGTCGTAATCAATGATAAAATCTCTCATGCCTCCGATCTGGGGCACAACTTGAATTCTCTCAAATTGTCTTAAGACCCTGGTAGATGCATAAGGGCGAATCCCCCGAATTCCCATAAGTGGTAGGACTGGACACTTTCTTCTCTTAACCACAACTTCGATGGACACAAAGTCATGGAACATCCATTGAATGCTTTCCTCCTTTAATCTAGAAAAGGTGAATGTCCAACTTTGTCTGTTTTGTTCTCCGAAGTTTGGACAAAAATCCCGAAGACTATCCTTTTCAGCCAGTTTACTCAGGTGCTGTTCACCCCTAACCTTGACCATATGCTTGATGATTCACTATTGCAGGAGTAAGTACTTCCTTAGAAATATTTGTAGTGATTTCGGCAGAGAATCAGGGCTCGGTACAAATCGGCTAGTATGATTGGGGTTATGTCAAAGTATTTGGTTTCTTCGTTTTGGGTTATGCCGTGGAAGATGGCATGGGTGACTGAAATGACTCGGGTATCTATGGCTAGAGACCAATCCTTGGGAAAAAACATGGGTCTCAAAAAGCAAATGGCGAAAGCTAAAGGTCTGATGGCCGTCCATTCGGCATAAGTCTTGAATTCCCTCGAATACTTTACAAATTCATCCAGGCTTCCAAACGTTTTGTAAGGATCTCTAAAGAGTATGATGGGGAAATGGGCCCAATTAGTGTAAAAAAAAAAAAAAAGCATCCTACAGATTTGGGAGTAAGTGGTTTTTTCTGGAATTAAAGCATTTTGGTCGAGTTTCTTTTCTTCTTTTCAGCCCCGAGCCTATGCTAGTCAACACATCCCTAAACTCCTCTAGAGTCGGTGTCATTTCGATGTCATCCCTAAATCTAAAAACCATCCTATCTCTATCCCAGAATTCAGTAATTACCTCTATCAATTCCTTGCAACCGGTCATAGTCATAATGGATGTCAAGTTCCCCCAAGTGACATAAGATTCCCTTTTTCTCCTCCGGGGGCAATTGGCCCCACCAAATCCACAGCAACTCAGGTGTAGTTAGGACCATATCAAAACTTAAATTGATCGACATCTACAAAACATAAGCCAAAGTTAATTCTCCCCCCCCCCCCCAAACCCAACTAGGCAATGGTTTCATTCATAGGCATATTACATATTTTCAAATAGCATGTAATATGAGATACGATATTTTTTGGGTCATAGACCGTACTTGACATGGGGTAGTCTCCCTATCGGGTTTGAATACGTCTAAAATATCCAAACCACCCAGTCTACTTCACATTTGGATTTGGCTTAGCTCTAACCTAGGCATATGCAAGAGTGGGTTTTTTGAATTAACCTTGGACCCGAGCGGACTCCTAGGAGTGAAACATTGTTGGCTGTTGGGTGACCGCACACCGACTTAACATTCAACGTGTTCCAAAGAAAGGGTGTTTTACGGTTTTTAGTGAAGGCAAGACGACGATCCCGCGTGTCCCCTTTGAAACCATGCTTTTTGCCAAGAGTGGCGGAGTTTATGATATGAAATGAATGACAGTTATAATTGTGGAATTTAAACACATAAACAAAAAAGTACAGTTAAAATCACACTATATTAAAACTCTTATGGTTAGAACCTAGAAAATCCCCAGTAGAGTCGCCATCGGTTACAGTTTGCTTTTACGCGATTTAAGGCATAAAAGTTACTACGAGATTGTTGGTGCTCTAATTGAATTTTAATATTTTTAGAGTCGCCACCTAATTTATTAAAGGAAAACTAGAAAAACCGGGTAAAAGATTTTTCAAGCAAGAGAGAAATCTTTTTGGCACCAAAGTTCGAGATAAAGGTTACACGGTGATCCCCTAGGGAAGGTTTTACGCCCCCAGTATATATTAAAGATCCGTAGAATACGGTTGACTTACGAGCTTCAGTGTGTGGTTAATGTACTTATTTGCTTGAAAGTTTTTAATTTTCCGCAAAAATGTCATTTTTGTTCATATCATGATTTCGAGAAAAAATTTTGGCAAAAAGTCTCCTTATAAAAAGGGGTTTTGGTTTAGAAAACCCGCGCAAGTGTTCAACTCACTTTGTTGCCGGACTAGGACACAGGGCTTTTGGTTTAGAAAACCCGCGCAAGTGTTCAACTCACTTTGTTGCCGGACTGGGACACACTCGGGATTTCTTCCGAATAGAGTTGCTACTATTCTAGTCCTAACAAAATGGGGTTAGTACCTACGGGTTTTTTAATATATATGAAAATATGAAGTATATCTCCGTTTTGTATTTTATACATATATAAAAAAAATATAAGTTATGAAAACTAGTTCCTTTTGTACTGTTGAAGCTCATAAGTCAATTGTATTCCAAATCCATGTTATCCTCATAACCAGGTCCAAACCAATTTTCCTTTTGATATTTTAGTCCAAAAATACCTTGTGGGCCTCTGGCCCAAATAATTTTCAGAATTTAGTCAAGTCCAAATCCGTTTTTGCTAAGGTTGTCCAAATTCAACCTACATCTAGAATTTGCCCATTTAATGCATACACATCTTTAAGGCCATTGCACTTCAAAAAGTCATTTTTGTTCACAATTAAACAATACATAGCAGTTCATTATATTTCTTACGGGTTTGAGGAACGAAATTTATCACTAAGTGTTTGAAAACGCTTTTCTTGACAATCAATCTGAATCAATTTAACTTAAGCCAAACTCGTATTTTAATCCTTCTTTATCCTTAACCACAGTTTTCACAATAGTTTTCTCTTCAAAAATGTTGTTTGTAAAGTCCGCAAGAAAAATAGTTGTGCCCGAGTTTGAAATCAATTTAGTGACTTCCCTAAATTACTAAGTTATCTCCTAAGTTCTACATCCATAGGGCTCCAATATTTAGCATCTTCAGTGTATACAATATACATGCCAGATATATCGAAAATAGAAAAAGAAAAGAGTGGAAAATATTTGCAAAAAAAACTAATGGGCCTACCCAAGCCCATCAGCGCCATTTTGACCCATTGGCTAGGCCTTCTAACACGAATATTTGCTTCCCTTTCCATTTTTAGCGGACTCAATCAAAGAAAGGAAGGTTGGGCCTTAGGTCCAACAGTTCTTGATGCAAGAGGCGACCAGAATGGCCCAAAATTGGTTCACATGGAGCACATAAGAAAGAAAGGATCAGTATACGTCTAAGTATTGGTACTAAGGCATAAACAATTTACATTCAAACTAAACAAGCACACAAGTTAAGCAAACAAGTCATTTAAGTAACAGCATGGTATTTAGGAGAAACAACTAAGGCCCAAAATAATAAAAGAGAAACCCAAAGCCCACATGGGCCACTTAACAAGATCAGAAGAATGAAAAAAAAAAAAAAAAAAAATCAGCCCAATTACAAAGCATATTTAGTATGTAAGAGGAGACCCAACAATTAGATAAAAGCATTCGGCCCAGAAGACCAAAGTGGCACCATGTTAGTTTATATTTATAAATTGTAGGAGTGATATACCTTAGGTATATTGAATATACCCAATTCTATACACCTATGAGGGTATGGAAATGAATATACCCTGTATACCGTGATATATGTCTTGGTATATGGGCCAGAAAACTAGCATATTGAGAGAAGAGCTATAGAAAAACATGCTGAGGGTTCTTATTTATTCAAAATCTTGTGTGGTCTAGAAATAATAGACTCATAGGACAAACTAAAACAGAGTAAAATAGGCCCATAGTGTTATTTTCTTAAATAAAATGAGTAATGCCACACAAATACATATGCATAACTATCAACCAATATAGCATGGATATACACACCTATGGAGATACTAAAACAACCCAAAAAGGAAAGCTTTCATCCTCTTGTTCCTAATGCCGCACAAGATTCAAGGGGTTTCCAGGAACCCCAAACATGGCAGACATCAGGGAAGGCTTAAGCTTAATCCCTGAGTGCTATTTTGCCTCTCCATTTATATGTTAAGTTCATAGTATATGGGAGAGGGAGTGTATATCTAATGGTGACAACAAACAGCACCCTAACATTTTTTATATGCATATTAAATTTTAATATATCTAACAAATTTTGCTATCTTAACATTGACATTAGTTCTTTGTTGAATTCAGACATGACCAATAAGATGTTTGAATAATTTTGTCACACAACCCAGACATGGTTAAAGAAATCATAGCCCAATATAAAGCACACACAAAAGAGGTCCAATATAGGGAACTTAGACTCATTTGGCTTGCTTTACAGATTTTTAAGACAAAGTATACCATCTAGCCAGTGTTCTAACAATGAACCACAAAGACTTAAGTTTAACAAAGAAGCATGAATACTAGATAGAACACAGAACTAAGCAAACAGTTGTAACATGGTTTCTTACCAACTAGATAAGGGGCTAACCAAATAAAAGCGATACCAAACAAGGTTTAAACAGTTCAAACCATGCTTAAACTTAGCAAGGCCAGTAACAAGATCAAGGTAGCTTGGACACTCAATACTAACAGGCATAAGCTATTTTTAGTGCCATTATTGCATTTAGCCAAACTAGGGGGCCTTATCTGTTAGTTAGACAAATCAGGCTACAAACAGGACCATACCACATGCTTTAAGAGGATAGTATGTAAAGACCACTTGGCTGCCCATGTCTAAAACAGATTTTTAAAATTAATAATGCCTAAATCAAGTTATTACCACTATGATAATCAACTTAGCTGAACCACACATAAGGCATCTCTAACTAAGCATATTAAACTAGACTAACCATATAAAACATGATCAATCAAACAAACTGAACTAACACATAAGCATGCCTAATTAAGGCAGATTAATCCAAGCATCATATAACTAATGTACTTAACTTAACAAACTAAACTAGGCTAACATATATAAACATGTTTAATTAAGAAGCATTGCCACCTCAGGTTTTAACAACTACAAATAGAATATTTTTTTAAAACAGGCATGACCTAGATGAAATCTAGGAAAATTAATCAGGTTCAAAACATATCCCCACATGACACAATTTTTGGCCTTCTTAAGATTAAACAAACAGCTTAATGTAGAACCAGTTGGTGTTACACAACAATAGCTAACTAACTTTGTTAATATAGTTGTATCCAATAGTGATAGCATTCTATCACAGTATGTCTAACACATCTCTTGATCTCATTAACATGGACATGATTCCAAAATAACCTCACATTACCTCTAACAGGACCAATCTATATAGGCCAAGCACAACCTTATACTACCATACCAAAACAAGGAGAAACTAGACCAAAAAGGACTAGACACAATTAGCATCATGTTACACTAAACAAATAAAACCAATCACACCAAGCATGGCTTATACTAAATTATTATATTAAACCAAATAAGTAACTAACTAAATCACACACTAACTGCAGTATATATGAAAAAACAAGTAGACTAAGCACATAATGATTAATATGTGAAGCAAGTAAGCATATAAAAAAAAAAAACCTAACTAAATAAAATAATAAAGAGAAAGAGTAAGTTACCTTTCTTTTGTGCAACCTTGTCGAGATTTGGAACTGGACACCTTCTACTCCTCAAATCCCAAGCTCAACCAAACAGCAAAAGTAAAAAAATTTAAAATTTAAACTCGCATAAGCTTTTTAGTCTCAAAGAAGAATATTGCCAAAAATTAAGCTTAAGTGTGTGTGTATATATATATATATATATATCTGTGTGTGTGTGTAAAACTTTTCTCTCTATTCTAAAATGCGAAGAGAGGACCCTATTTATAGAAATCCCCTAAAACCTAGGTTCACAATGTGGGATAAATCCCAATTTTGGGATATCCTCCTCACAATTCGGTATTGTAGGGCTAGGATTGAATTAAAAATAACATCAAAGTATTAGATTAAGTCAACAAAAAATAGATTTGTAGGTTCTTCATGAACCAATCAAATTCCTCAAATTCGAACAAGTGCAAACAAAAACATTTAAGAAAGCTCAGAGTTTTTGACCGTTAATTTGATTTAAAAAAATAAAAATAAAAAGCAAGAAAAGGATTACTTACACCTCGTTTGGGTAGAGTTTGGTGAAAAATGGAGGTGACAATAAATGCATTGCCTTATACGGTCACACAGACCTAGCAATTGCTTTTCTCGCCTGAATCTTTGCCATAAAAGGCGATGATGACAAGGAGAGAAGGTGTGGAGGCCACAGCGGCGCTAGGGTTTGAGAGAAAAGCCTCTCTACCCTCTTAAGTCGTTGTTTGGTTCTCAACTGAGGGGAAAACGGGGCATTGCCCCTTTAGAAGGCGACTTGGGCCGGGTCGATCCTATTGGGCCAACTCGGTCCATAAAATAAAAATAAAAGGAAAAGGAGCCCATTTTCATATATGTGCATATATATGCAAAAATGGACAAAATTTACAAATTTCTAAATGGGCAAAATTAAAAGGGTCAATTGAAGCAATTAAATTGTAACCGAATTAAAACGAATTAACCAATTAATTTGAGACACGGTCAATTTCACAATATAAACCTAGTTTGCAACATGGCCTTAATCGAACCAAATCATGAGATTGATTATTTAAATTATGACCTCAATTAATACATAATAAGCAAATTTACAAATATAACCCTAATTAATTGTTTAAATCAATTATGATTAATTTGAAAATTATCAAATATGATTTCATTATGCAGAAATTAAAGTTGAGGGGCAAAAATGGCTATTTATTCTAATTAATCAATTTTATTGAATTAAGTATAGTAATATATTTGCTAATTAATTTTTGATAATTTAAACAATTAAATAAATAATTATTTTGAACTATTTTCTTGATTGAATTTAGCAAAATGCATCATAGTTGTTGTAAATTAAATTATTGACAGTTTAATTCATTTAATAATTGAATCCTTATATTTCCGCTTAACTTATATCATGCGACGGATAGAAAATCCACCTGCAGGATTTTCAGATGAGACTTATAAGCATCCATAAAGGGGCATCATCAATCTCAAAGTCGAGACATGGATTCTATCAACTAATTATTATTTCACAAATGTATTTTGCCATTATCCAATTTATCAAGAATATATTGACTCACAATTGAGTCGTACCTTTTAATACATCAAAATAATGAACAAATCACATTGATCATAATAATCATATCAAGATTAAGAGTATAAGTACATTTAATGAGCTAGAGAGGTTGTTTTATATATTCAGTGTAAAAACACTTATCTCTACTTGGTTCGTTCAATACACACAAAATGTACTAGCACAAGAAATGGAACTATATTTAATCTTATGCTACAATCATACCGATAGCTTCGTCCAATTTCTATCTTAGATTGTGAACATACAACTTTATACTTATAAGAATTGATGATTTAATCTTCCGTGTATAAGCTAAACTCTATATAATAAATCATCTACTATATAAATAAAGGACACAGATACTAGTACATGATCTATTTAACTCTTATTAAAATTGAATAAATAATTGTTCTATAATGAATACTATATCCAAGCACATGATTAATAATATATATCTCAACAATCTCTCACTTAGACTTTTAACCATGATAATTTGTTAGAATATACCATATCTAAATGCATGGTTAATGGTATATACCCAATAGTAATACTCATGACCATACTTCCTTTGCATTGAATTTGAGCAACGCGATTGCGCAAGGTCAAGTTTTGAGCAGCCTCTGCTTTCGTGAATCAAATCCCACATTCGCGTAGAACTTGACTGCCGAACTTCCTCATTGATTGCGCACAAGCCTGAACTTCCTCATTGATCGCGCACAGATCTTGTGGCCTCAATCGTGATGCAACAAAATTCACTAACTTGTGTTTTGGCACATGTTTAATGCAACACTCCCAAGCCCTTGAGTCTATACCCCAATCATACCAAGAAGTCATAAATGATTAAAACAAAAACTTATGTACATGCCCAAAACACATATTAGAATTTCACTACAAGAGAGCAGGCGTTTAGCTAGGGACACATATCCTAGCTAAAGTGGCTAAAACCATAGGTAACGACAATTTAACTAGGAAAATGACCCTATCAAACTTCTGTAGCTAATCAGCTCTTAGCTAAATTTTAGCTAGAAGATTTTGTCATTCCTAGCTAATTTAGCTAGGAAAATGACCCTATCAAACTTCTGTAGCTAATCAACTCTTAGCTAAATTTTAGCTAGAAGATTTTGTCATTCCTAGCTAATTTAGCTAATTTAGCTAGGATATCTCTGCTAGGCATTCTCCTATCAGACATTTTGCTTTGACTTCTCCTAGCTAAATTCCTAGCAAAGTTTGTTTAGTCAATATTGACTTTACAAAAAGTTAGCTAGGAACGGCCCTAGCAAAACTTACAAATTCTCTAGCCTTTTTTCACGTTTTGCTTGCAATGTTTCCCTATCTAAATTACTAGCTAAAAATAGCTAGAATATATTGCCAAGACCATTCTAGCTAGTTTGATAAATATCCTAGCCTATATTTGTTTTTGGCTAAGGATATTTTCCTGGCTAAATCTAGCAAGAAATTGCATATGACGAAATACAAATATAATTTTCTATATAATTTGACATAAAATAAATAAGTAAATCCATTCAAATTTCCAAATAAGCACAATCATAGTACCATTAATCCTTGAATGATAAAGAACAAGTCTACTAAATAAAACATGTCTTAAATTTAAAAATCAATAACATAAACTATCTAGGATTTCTTTGGGGGGAGAACCAGAACCATTTGGTGGTCAAGAATCCAAGCCACGGCAGCACGAACCACGGCGTTTACTTCAAGTTCCATATTTTTCTAAATGCCCATTTGAATATGTTCCTACATAATGTCCAGCCATTGCTTCAATACATGATCAAGAAGCTGTTGAAATTCGGGTGTTTCAGAAATTTGTTGGGCAGGAACATTTGGATGATTAGGAGCACTAGAGGACGCACAATTAGCATTCGATGAACCTGTTAGCAAATATTTTTTCAAGACCATATATTTTTCCTTCTTTTATTCCTCCAACTGTTTTCATCCAAGTTTTCAGTAGTTGCTCCTCCAGCATAGTTTTCAACAAATTCACATCATTGTTTTCACTAGTTTCTTCTCCTTCCTCTTCTCCATTTTTTGTTGTGTTTCTCTCCATGTCTCCCTCGTCTACTTCAAGACTGTCTTCATTCCTTAATGTTGAAGTCTCACCCATGTTTTCCTTAATATCTTTGAAAATGAATTCTAAAAAAGATTAAAGTAATTAGTTATCACATAGAATAACAAAGTTGTCAAGTAGCAAAAAATGTAATAAAGTGCTAAGATTTTTTTTGTAAGGGAATTTTCCAGTCATAAGTTGTACTTAGTATTACAATATTGAATTATTAGACTTACTAATACTAGCTTTTCAGTTTTTTCCCAAGGCGTGTAACTCTCAAATATTTGACAGACAAGAAAATTAAGAGAACTTTTTTCTTGGACATGATGGATAGCTGACACACAAGTCATGACTTTTTTCAAACTCCAAAAAACAACATCTTTTGATTAATTAGTTAACAAACAAGAGCATGTTGAAATCAATTGACATCACCAGTAATATCTTCTTATTCTTTGTTGGAGTTTTGTGACAGATAATGTATAACTTTCATACTTTTTCAGAAGCATTTCAGTTTCAGAACAAACAAGAAATATATAAACTGATACAAGAACCTCAACCAAACAAAATGCAAGGCTCCAACTAAACTGAAATGATATGCATGTCTCTCAGTTGAGCCGTTATCTTCAAGCATCTCATGCATTACTTTGAAAATTTAAACCCTTGGAAGTGGGAACTAATGCTACTTTTGCATACAATTTCATAAAGACATCAATTTTATGAGAAACTTTAATACTTTATTAGGTACTTAATCGATACTCCATGACTGGAATAGATAGACTACTATATGCAACACAAGAACATGTTGACTGGTTCTCACAGATTCTTCAACAAGTTTCAACCTTGAAGACACAAGACAAAGCTCACTTGAAGAAGGTAACGACAACACTCTAAAAGATTAGAAATTCAATTTTTTCTTCTTTTATGCGTTTTAATTTGTACCTAATACTTTTGTAAATAGAGATTCTCCCTTGTTTATTTTTGTAAAGAGAGATTCTCCTCCGACCGCTAAACCAGCCAACAATTAAATATGTCTAGCAATTCTTGTCAGTCCAATAGTATCAAACACCTGTCACATCTATTCCCCCCCCCCCTCCCTCCCCCCAGCACAGACAAAACCTTTTCAAACTAAATTTTTGCAAACACCCCCCTCCACCATTGGGATAAAAGATAGCAAATATAAAATTACACCAGCATCTTATCTTTTCAGAGTTAAATGAAGAAGTGCACCTAACACCTCAGCTAACAACCAAATATACATAAAGTTCTAAAATCACTTACTGGTTACCTCTAAAATTTAAAGAAAAGGGGAAAATCCTAGTAATAGAGCAATTTCTTGTTCTTCAATCAAAAAAAAAAAAAAATTCACAGGAATTTTAATTTAAACAAAAACTACTTCCAGAATAAATATCACTGAAGAAATGGGATAAAAACATACCCACATACTTTCTACTTTCCATAGTAGTCACTTTCATAGTCACTCCAACTTGTCCCTTTTATGCATACACTACTATTTATAGTTGATTTGTTAGGGCCATAAGTAAGAATGTCGAACCTATAGGCATTCGTAAAATACTGAGGGCAGCCAGGTTTGCACCTACTTGTAAGGACCAAAAGCCAAGTCTTTCAACCGCTCATCAGTTATGTCATTAGCTGGAATTAAGAACCTATCAATACACCAAATAGGTCAATGGTATGTTTAGTTACATATAAATTATAAGCCTAGACAAATAAAGAGCAGGAATTAGCTACGATTGTATCCCTAGCTAAACCATAATCCTTGGAGGGAAAAAAATTTACCGCCAAATTCATTTTCCAACAAAAAATTAGCTAGAGATTTCGCTAGGGAAATCCCTATCTATATATTAGCTATGGATCAGTCGTAGCTACTTTCTAGCTAGCATTTGACTAAATTTTCATACGAAATATTTTGCTAGGAAATGGTTCATTTCTAGCTAAATTCGTAGCTAATGATGTGTATTAGCTAGGAATCTGAGTTCCCTAGCTAAAATTCGCAGCTAATAGCTTGTTCTATTGTAGTGTTTATTTATGCAAAATGAGGGGTCGGATTGTTAAAAAAAAAAATTCTACACAAGATTATAATATACTATAGAGTATATATTAGTTACGTATAGAGTTATTGGGTTAAGCCAGCCTTAAAGACACTTTTAACATGATATGATTTTGTCCATTTTGAGTCACGTTTGAACGTTTTTGTCCAAGAGGCACACCATTAAGAGTATTTGTATGCATTATATTAGCTTCCTTTTATTACCAATTTTCAATTTAAGATTTTGTTCGCACACCCAACAATTATATACGTGAATAACTTTCTATTGAATTTAACCCCTTTCTAGTGTTTGGCATAACCTAATAACCATCTTCAATCTTATTTACTTTCTTAACCTAATGACCCTTGGAACTACAGAACTGCAACTTGGAACTAGACTGGAGTCTATTATGGATTGTTTTATGTTGCTGAAGAGCCTAGAATAAAATGAAATACAAGTTGCTGTCGGTCGTACTTTTCTTTTTTCATTTTTTTTTTCCTTCTAAAAGTAAAAGCTCTAAAATGAAAATTATACTCAGGCTTCTCTTGCAGACGGAAGAGAGGATCTATATTAAGCTTTGATAATGCATTCTCTTCGACGTGTATGCGACCTAGTTAAAAAAAGATTTAAAGTATACAGTACTTTCATTTGATAAGGCGGCGTTTGACCGGCAAAGTTTAAGAAAGAAAACGACCTTTTTCATAGACCAAAACAAATGTTTTGTTAAAACATTATCTAAAACATGCCATGATATTTCTATAACCATAGGAGCATATCAATAAGAATAAAATGAGAAGTTTAAATTAAAGAATTGTGCACAAACAAATATTTCATGACTTTTGGAACAAACTACAAGGTAAAGAGTGCCATATAAATGGAACATAGATAGTATGAAACATTCCTTCCTCCTATTTCATATTATTCTGTTTGGCTTGGTAAAAATTCAAGGAGTATTTTGCCCCAACTTTTTACATAAATAAAGTACCTTATTTCCGCCATTAGAACTTACATTATTGCAAGCAATCATTGTCACAGGGGCGGATTTATGTTGGTCTGAGGGGTGTCACGTGACACTGCTTCATCGAATTTTTTTTACTAAATATACATATATAAAAAATAAATGGAACGAAAGTAAAACATAAAAAGAATAATGTGACGCTTTAGCACAAAGGTTGCATTTTACCGTTGGTAAAGAGCTCCATTTTGAAGGCAAGGTCGTGGGTTCAAACCCGCTGGGCCTCATTTTTTTTGCTTATATTATAATTTAAATTCTAAATCAATAAAACAACTAAAATATAAATGGAACAAAACGGCAGTGGGTCCTAAAACCAGTAAATATAGTCCTAAAACCAGTAAAATAACTTAGTCGTTTCCTACTCTAATTCTATACCAAATTGGTCAAGTAACTTAAAAGCTAAAACCCTAAAAAAAAAAACTCATAAGTCATAACCTTAAAAATTCTTTTATCAATTAGAATATAATTGAGGCTACCCACCTTTCAAAGTAGAATATAAGTTCTTCTCGTTTTTTATCCCGAATTCCCGATTGCCACATCAGGTTAGCACTTTCTTCACCATAATATTTTATTAAGTGCTTGTAATTTTTTCATGACAATAATTTACTTTCTTTCTAATTTCTACAATGAAATTATTTAGTGTTCATTATATTGATATTTAAATTTACTTATGTTTTATTGTTTCTTTACCTACATTTTATTAATATGATTTGAGTTGTCTTTTTATAATATGATATCATTATAGTGATTTATTCAATTGTTCACTCTTTTATATGGTGACACTGCTTATGAAAAATCCTGCGTACGCCACATCATTGAGATTCATTTGCTCCAAATAGCCACTATCGCAAGAAGGTGCTTTTGAGGAATCAAGCTGCTCTCGGGAGGATCATGTCTAGTTCTTTAGTAGTTGTTAAATTTTTTGTTCATTAACCTATTTTTCTTTTGAGTGGCATTTTTGTAGATATAAACAATTCTATGAATTTGTTTTGCCTTTTACACTAGAGTTTATAGTCGTGAAAGTATGCAGCTGCAGTCAGAGTTGATTGTAGGAGTTAAGGTACTAGAGTTAGTCCTTTTGGTTATTGAGTTATAACCTAAAACCGCTCTTGTTGTTTAGTGAAATTCTGAGGCAAATACTATACAAGGTAGGTCGCGATTTTTACTCACTTGAGCAATGAGATTTTCCACCTAAAATTGTATGTGTTCTTTACTTATTGCACTTTATGTAGTTTTGTTCCTAAATACTTAGATTTAAGAACCAGGTTCTTCAACAAAGCGAAAATCGGGCATACACAATTCATCCCCTTCCCCTTTTTGTGTATATGGACACTCTAGAATAATTGATAGAAACTCTAAATTTTTTGTAAAATCAAATTTGAATTAAGACGGGCAATTCGCAGGAATGCCCTTATTTCAGGGTGGTCTTTAATTTTTGCCCATCAAATTGAAAATCTTTAATTCTTGCCCTTCGCTAAAACTCTTAGGTTCCAGGTTCGAACCTCAGCTCAGTCAAAAAAAATTTAAAAAAATTACAAGATAGAGTTTGGATTCGCAAGGCAGAGTTTTGCCTTCAGGCATAAAGCAAACCTCTACCTTAAGGTTCAGGTAGAGGTTTGCCTTATGGCAATTTTTTTTTTTTTTTTTTTTTTTACTTAGCTGGAATTTAGCAAAGCTCTGCCTTAACGCTTAACTTTTGCCCGAATAGGCCTAATTTACTACAAAACTCTGCCTTGCGAAATTATTTTTTTCTTGACTGAGCCAGTATTCGAACCCAGAAACTCGGAGTATTTTAAATGAAGAGTAAAAATTAAATACCAACAATTTGAGGGGCAAAAGTTAAAGACCAACGCCTTTGAAGGCAAATCCGTGCAAAAAAATGAAGAGAACTTTACGTAACTACACAATCTTAAAAAGCACATAGCATATTTTCGAAATAACAATTAGTGGCCTGAAAAAAGTTACATATTTAATGGAAATCCAACCTAAACAAATTTCCATTTTCGTCTAAATCAAATCCTTAAACGGCTCTTATTAGTTGGAGCCAATTTCCCCGCCTAAAAATTAGGGAATGATCAATTTCTTCATATTTAGGGCGTGGGTCAACGTGGGGAATTTGTTAATTTCCTTTTGTATTTTCTCTATTTATTTATTTTTGTTTCTATATTGGAAAATTACTTGATTTATTATTTTGGAATTAAAGTTTGAATAATATAAACATTATTTTAACATTTTATAAATTTGGATGATGATGCTTATGCTTTTAGGTCAATATATATATTATATGTGATAAACCAATATTAGTAGTATATATCAAATATTGTTTGTAAGTAAATTGTATAATTGAAATATATATATGGCATATATTGTATTTATTACTTTTAAATCAATAAATTGATCACACAATATAGCTAATTTAGATTAATTAATTTTTAATCATAATCAATTATTCTTTAAATAAAAGTACAAAAAGAATTAAACACACCATGAGCACATATCGTAACTGTTGGAAATAATAATTTAAAATTGTAGGCAACCAAAATTGATCAGCATTTGGTATTTTAATTCATGTATAATTAGGATTTATAGTCAAATTAGTATAGGAATAGGTTTTCCTATTTTGAGTTAAAGTAGGTTTTACACTATTATAAATAGGACTGCTGCTATTTATTTTATATTGTGGAGATTGTAAAGAGCGTTTAGAGATTCATAGAGTTTATCAATAAAATATTTTCCTTCAAATTGGTATCAGAGCTTCTACGATCCTGGTAGAAAATCAAAGAGCTTCCGCTGCCGGCGGGCGGCTATGACTCATATATGCCGCCCGTCTGGCCAATGATGATGATGTTGGCAAATGTCAAGCTAATGATATGCATGAAAAACAATTATGCTGAGAAGGATTAACAAACTATTTCAAGTTTAAAGAGGTGCAAGAAAATATGCACAAGAGGAACAAACTGTCTTCTCTAGAAGTCAGAGAAGTGGGTTAAAAAAAATTGGGTGTTGATGAGAAAGTACGTTAACAAAATTAGAATGTTGGAGAGAAAGTGCTCCAACGATTGTGATGGTTGAAGAGAAAGTGCTTCAACAATTGAAGGTTATGATGAGAAAGTGCATCAGCAAAATTGGAATGTTGGAGAGAAAGTGTTCCAACGTTTGTGAAGGTTGAAGAGAAAATGCTTTAACAATTGAAGGTTGAAGAACAATTGAAGGCTGAAGAGAAAGTGCATCAACAAAATTGGAATGTTGGAGAGAAAGCGCTCCAACGATTGTGAAGGTTGAAGAGAAAGTTCTTCAACAATTGAAGGTTGGTGAGAAAGTGCATCAACAAAATTAGAATGTTGGAGAGAAATTGCTCCAACGATTGTGAAGGTTGAAGAAAAAGTGTTTCAACAATTGAAGGTTGGTGAGAAAGTGCATCAACAAATTGGAATGTTGGAGAGAAAGTGCTCCAATGATTATGAAGGTTGAAGAGAAAGTGCTTCAACAATTGAAGGTTGATGAGAAAGTGCATCAACAAATTGGAATATTGGAGAGAAAGTGCTCCAACGATTGAAAGTTGAAGAGAAAGTGCTTCAACAATGGAATGTTGGAGAGAAAGTGCTCCAACGATTGCGAAGATTGAAGAGAAAGTGTTATTGTGACGGTTGAAGAGAAAGTGCTTCAACTAATTGGAAGATGGTGAGTGACGGTTGAAGAGAAAGTGCTTCAATGATTGATAGGTTGGAAACAAGTGCCTCGGCAATTTGAAGATTGCGACAAGTGGATCAAGAATTAGATATACAATTTTGAATTACGGGAGAATGTTGGAAATAATAATTCAAAATTGTAGGAAACCAAAATTGATTAGGATTTGGTATTTTAATTCATATCTAATTGGATTTATAGTTAAATTAATATAGGAATAGATTTTTCTATTTTAAGTTAAAGTAGATTTTATACTATTATAAATAGGGCTGCTGCATTTATTTTATGTTGTGAAGATTGTAGAGAGCATTCAGAGACTCAAAGAGTTTATCAATAGAATATTTTCCTTCAGTAACAATACGAATATGCTTCCCTAATTTAGCGTGAGAAGACAAAGAAGAAAAAAAGATATCTAAACATTTACTCCCTAATTATGGGAGAAAGAGATAAGAAAGTACTAAGAATTAAAATTGCTTGCTAATTTATGGATGAGAGAGAAAGGAAATGTAATGAATAACAATAAAAAAGGAAGTAATCACTTAGTTTTCGGGACATTACTCACGTTTATTTTTTGGCTATACTTGTTGTATAATCTGATATTTTTGAAATATAAAACGCTCTAACATTAATGCAAATATCTTTTGTAAATTTAGCTGTAACGAAAAATTCTCAGAAAGGAATTAAGACTACATATGTCTCACGCGAAGTGTTGAGGCCCATTTCTCACGTAGACAAGTTCAGTTTCTTTTTCTAACTCTTTACAAATTTGTTAAAGAATAATATCTTACAAATTGAAATAAAGAGCTCTTCCTATTAATTTACTATAAAAACTTGTTGCTCCCAAACGCACACGCAAGTATACGCGGTCGTACAAGTAATATAGACTGTTAAGTCCAGATATCGATTCCACAGAGACTTAGATTCTACTGTTAAACTAATTCAAATTCGAATGAAACTATTCAAGAAAGTGAAAATCAAGATGTTTGTTGTACTAAACTAAAACTGAAAAGTAAACAATTTGTGATGGGTGTTTTTGTGACTGAGAATATTTCGACAAAGATTGTAAGGTTTATCAGATGAGAGAAAGTTCTAGGGTCATGGCTTTCGACAATCCAGTTGATCTTCAAACAATTCCACCAATATTATTTCCTAAGTTACTAGTTGACGAGTTAATTATAACTTTATGAGTATCTTCCGAGTTGCTCACTAGCTTGTAGATGCTACTATAACGCCTATATCCCTATGATTGTCAGAGGTAACAAGAACGCATCTACTCCTCCGTATTCAACTAAGCAATGCTAAATGGTATATTCCTATCCTCATTAGCGAAACGTTTATATCGAACAAGCCCTATTTATTCTTATTACGCATGCAAATTCCCTATCCCTAGTTCAATTCACACGCCACAGATAGTGTCTAACTATTGGCCAAATAATCAAACAATTGAGATCAAGAATAAATAAGCAACCCAAAATATGGAAAATCAATAGAGCATAATTGTCGTCAAACCAACTTTCAAGTCTTTTGCCACAACCCTAGAATTAAGAAGTTTAGCTACTCATGATTCTCAATGGACAACAAGAATTCATGAATAATCTAGGGTTAAAAAGATGAAAATAAAATAAAATCTAGAGAGAGAACGTAAAACGGCGGCTTACAAGTCTTAGAATATCCCAGCACACCGTTTTCAGCTAATAAAACGTCTATAAATAGTCTAGGGTTAAAACAAAAAATAAGTAAACCTAATCCCAATTGAAACGGGAAAACTGCCCGTCGTTGTGCTTTCCTTCCGCGATGCTGAAGGATAGTCTGATGCACTTCCGCTTTTCTTCCGCTATGTGGATGAAAAGCCTAATGGCAAATTTTGGTCAGGAGCTTGGTCTATCCGTTTTCTTCACGCGATGCGGATGAAAAGCGGGAGCTTCAGTTCAATTTTTGTTCCTTTTAGTTCATCACTTGTGGTCTTCGACTTGTCACCTCGTGTAATCATCATATGCTCCAAAATCAAATCACTTTTAGCCCGGTTTTTCAACGTTTGTCATCATCGTACCTATGCACATGAAATATACAACATAAGTTCAAATACAACGATTTCATCATAGATTAAGTGATAAAAGTCATAAGAATAGGATGTAAAATGACACGAAACATGATATTTGTGCCAAATATCACCACCCCCAACTTAGACTTTGCTCGCCCTCAAGCAAGCACAAACCAACACCAAACTACACTTCTAGCTCAACTCATTCAACAGGTCTGCAACGGGATTCGGCTAGTATGGCTATCTCAAAAGAAAGATTTCAAAACCAAAACAATGAGCCAAGTTACGAAAGTCATGCCAAAGATTTAAAACCCTCATTTTTAGCACCGATGACCACCTTCCTCGAAAACACTTCACTTTTAAAACCATTTGACCCAACGACACCACTTTAAAGCATGTAAGCAACCTTATGATCAAGAAATCAAAACTTCACCACTCTATTGCTAATTATGTGCCTCACCAAAATAAAGTAGTCCATATCTCTCAAGAATCACATATGTTTAAATCAATGGACATAAAATCAATAATTACGCTCACTCTCACAAAGAATATCACATGTAAAATACGACGTACCATAGGCTTGCCCGTAGTGTAACCACTCCACTAATACAAGTAAGACGAACCTAGAATCAAGTAGGACTTCGAGGGTTGTAATGTAGGCTAAGGGACGGATAGAAATTATTTGGATAATAGTGACTAACCTCCCTAAGCCCTTTAATACATATACTTCTATCATTCTTGCACCATTTCTTCATTAGCCCTTATTCAACACCAACCAACCTTTAAATTTCTCCCAATTCACCCATTTTTCTTTGTTTAAGCACCACTCTTTTAAAAGTCACACAAGTTAGAAGGGAAACTTTTTTTTTTTTTTGCTACATTTTTTTTTTCTGTCTTTTTCAGATTTCTTTCTTTTCTCCTCTTTTTTTTTTTTTCAATTCCCAACTAACAAGTGAATTAGTTCTTTTCATTCGGTGCTCCCATAGGCTTCCTAGATTACAATTAACAACCATTTCCCCTTTTTATTTCACATCCCGAGTCCCATTATATATGTAAATGATTAAAGTGCTCATAGAGTATTTGGATCAAAAATCAAGTTTTATAGAACGAAGGAGTAAAGGCTAATTAACTGCTATCAAAGAAAAGGCTAAAGGCTCAAAAGGGTTAACTAGGGTGCTATTTACAAGTTGGTAGGATAACTTTTTAGGCTTTTTAGTGACTAATCAAAGAAATGCCAGTATCATTTTCTAGGCTTAATCAAACTTCATTTCGCTTCGCGAACACACAAAGCAAGTTCAAGACGTCAATACCAAACATGGATACAAATGCAAAACCTTACACACACATGGCACACAATCAACGCAAGAGGGATCCGGTTGTCCCTCGAATCAAACAACAATGCCAAGTGGGTCATAACGAGTCAAACAAAAATCATTTTCAAGTGCCTTCAAGAAAAGTGATACAATTTCAAGGCATGCTTTCACAAAAAAATTCAAGATCACTCATATGCCAATACTTCACCTAACCCGTGCACCTAGCATTTGAATACGCCTATCCTAAGGACTAATTTTCCCTCAAGCAGGTTGTCATCCACCCGTCATCAGGAAAAGCCCTTTCTATGACTATAAAAGAAAAATCTACCTACGCCGGTTCAAAGCCCCCCCCCCCCGGGGAAAGAATCGAGGCCATAAGAAAACCAAAAGGGGTGGATGATGAATGCCTACTAATGAGGGACTTAAGAAGTTATCAAAGAAAAATAAGGAAAATAAAATCTTTTTGAAATTTTTTTTCTGTCAACTTTTTCTATTTTTTTTTCGACACTAAGACGCAAAACTACTAAAAAAAAAAAAAAAATTCTAAGGCATACTAATCATCATCCGCAACCTCAAAACATGTTGATACAAACCAAGGACGTATTTTCCCACCCCACACTTAAAATTATGCAATGCCCTCAATGTATATATATTTGAAAAAAAATAAAGCGCAAGCAAGGTAAGAAATACTCCCTGGGGCCCACTAGGGCCTAGTCGTCCTCCTCGAGGTAGTCCTCATCATCAGCCTTGCCATCATCTGGCTCGGCATCCTCTTCTCCTTTATTGTCATCGCCTTGCATTAGCGACTATACCTCCTCCCCCTCTTCTAGTGCAGTTATTACTCGATCAGCCGAATTTTCATCCTCATCCTCAGGTAACTGAAAGACCTCACCCACAAGTGCCCGAGAATGTGGGGTGTGTGGGGTCTGAATAAAGACCCTCAAAAGATCAATGTTGAAATGCTCACCCGCAACCATCATTCCCGTGTAAAGCTGGGCTAGCACTGTGGATTGGGCGGACCTCTCCTCTGCCGGAGTCAAATGATGTCCGGATGCACTCGCTGGGGCCATGACATTTGAGATGTCGAGTGCGTCAATGGGCACCTCAAGCACTCTATCAGTAGAGTATACCAACTCCTCATCGAGCCTCATTAAGTAAGCAGTCAGAGTGTTTTCATAACTCAAAGATTTTAGACTTGCCAGCCTGCACTCTACAAATTTCCTTCATCATCCAATACCCAATGTTCACTGGCTGCCCTGTCATCAAGAAATAAACTATGCACACTCTGTCCTTTTGTACCTCCGAGAAGTGATCAAGTGGCATGATTCTAGCATTCAGAAGGCGCAATCAAACCCGGGCTTCTCTACAAAAATTACTCATGCTCATGCTCTGATGCTTCCGAAGAGGCCCTGAGTATCGTGCCCATTGACCTTTAGAGTTGGCTCCACAAAGATTTTCCCGAATAGTCCTGTAATCGAGCCTTTTGATAAATTCTAGCAAGGGTTCACTAGGCACATCCGGGACTCCAATTGCCCCGCACAAAGTCAAAGCTGTCAATGGCACCCAATTTTTTCGAACAAACACAGAATCGTGATTCCCGCAGCTTTCAATGCTAGCGTAAAATCCCATGACCAAATCAATATTCAGTGGCGCCGGTTGTTCAAACAGGGACTTCTATCCCATGGCGACTATGCGATTGTATATGTCCTGAAAATTTCTCTTCACAGGGACTCGACTGATTGCTCACTCATGATTGTAACCCTTCGAGGTGTCGAATCCCGCATACCACTCTTCCCCGTCCCCAGACAGATGGGGGTGGGGCTTTCTTTTAGACACCCGAGGAATGGCAACCACTGGATGCTTGCCCTTGCCGGACGTTTGTCCTTTTGTCGCTTTGGACGGGTTTTGTGCTGTTCCTCTTTTTGTGCCTTAGGAGGAGGAGGCGACGGACTTGCCCTTGGACTTGGCGTGAACCATCTTGCCTGCAAAGCAACACATTACCAAACGAGAAGTATAGGTTAATAACTAAAGGGTGTCATGGCACAACCCCACACTTAATCATATTACATGTACTTAAGTCTAGAATGCGTGGCCCCTGTCAATTTTTTTCGGACCTCAACCTTGAGCAATTTTTTTTCACACAATTTGGGGAACTAACCCCACACTTACTTCAAACTACATTACAAAAATCAAAATCAAAGAAGTTAACTACTCCTACATGACAAAGCAAACAAAAACACAAAGTAAGCAACTTCATGTTGTAGGGCTTGAGGTGGAGAATCACAACTTTCTAATTCTCCATCACAATTCGAATTTGATGGTGAGAGGAGATGCACAAGGGTTCCTATGCTTGTTTAATGTTCCATTGCTACTCAAGACTTCACAATTTCCACAAAAACTTGGTTTAGGACTTTTATCGAACACCTTGTGGGCATAGAATCGTCCCTTAACCTTTGACAACAATGGTGGGTTTGGAAACCCCTCCCTTGTGCAATGGGAGTCATATTCTAGGCGCAAACACTCATACAACCCAAGCAATACCAATCCCCGCTCAAAATTCGCCCATACCCATATCCCAACTTTATAACTACAAACATCAAAAACAAGGGGGAAAAGGGAAAACATGGAAGATGAACCCACTCACCTTTGTGAAGTTAATGGAGGATGGATTTTGAATAACTTGAATTTGTTTTCGTTAGAGAAGGAATAGGGATGGGGATTTTTGTGTGAGAGGGATTGTGTGTGAGGAATAGGGAGTGTTTGTGAGGGAATAGGGGGAGGCACACGGATTATATCAAGTAGGAAAGAAAAAAAAAAAAGACAAACCAAGTCGATCTGCGCGATTGGTCCACATCACGGGTCCAAAGCGTCGATCACTGGGCTCTGTCGTTTTTTTCTGATCAGGACATTCCTCCGCATCGCGCGAGGAATGCCTGATTTTTGCATTTCAGTCCACCATATACCTGTGAGCGATGGGTCCGCATCGCGGGACCAATGCGCAATTCACTGGGTGTTTTTGTTATTTTATTTTTCGCCCAATTCCTGCAACATGAACAAATGTGACATATATCATACAAAAAATTGGGTTGCCTCCCAACAAGCGCCTTAGTTAAGGTCGTGGCATGACACTTTTTGTATTTTTCTCATTTTTTTCATTTTTTTTTCACATGGGTTGCCTCCCGAGAAGCGCTTGATTTAACATCGCGATACGACGTAGGCTTTCCTCAATCCTCCTTTAGATCCACCGAGGTCTTCTCCGGATTGATGACCTCTCCAAAATAGTGCTTGACCCTCTGCCCATTTACCAAGAATGTCCGCTCTGTATTCAGCGGCTTCAGCTCAACCGCCCCCTGTGCGGTTACCCGAACGACTTCAAACGGCCTCGACCACTTACTTTTCAAATTCCCTCCGAAAATCTTCAGCTTGGAGTTATACAACAAGACTAACTGCCCGGGTACAAAGTCACGAGGTTGGATGCGCTTGTCGTGAATTCTCTTCGTTCGCTCCTTGTACATTTTTGCGTTCTCATAGGCATGATAGCGAAATTCCTCCAACTCGTGCAGCTGCAACAATCTCTTTTCTCTAGCTTGAATCATGTCTAAATTCAGCTTCTTTATGGCCCAATATGTTCTATGCTCGAGCTCAACTGGTAGATGACATGCCTTACCAAAGATGAGCTTATAGGGAGATGTGCCAATTGGATTTTCGTAAGCTGTTTTGTATGCCCACAGAGCATCATGGAGCTTCAGTGCCCAATTTTTCCTACTCACACTCACAGTCTTCTCTAAAATCCTCTTAATTTCTCTGTTCGATACCTCCACTTGACCACTCGTCTGAGGATGATAAGCAGTCGCTATCTTGTGTTTCACCCCATACTTGAGCAATAATTTATCAAAGAGTCGATTGCAAAAGTGCGTACCTTGATCACTGATGATGGCTCGAGGGGTCCCAAACCTTGTAAAAATGTTCTTTTTCAGAAATCTTGCCACCACACTAGCATCATTGGTGGGAAGTGCAATGGCTTCCACCCACTTCGAGACATAGTCTACAACAACCAATATGTACTTATTCCCCTTGGATGGTATGAAGGGACCCATGAAGTCGATACCCCACACATCGAATAGTTCAATCTCTAAGATGCCTTTCAAAGGCATTTCATGACGCTTGGAGATATTTTCGGTTCTCTGGCAGCTATCGCAGGCTCGCACAAATTCATGAGCATCTTTGAACAAAGTAGGCCAATAGAACCCGGACTGAAGTATATTCGCAGTTGTTCTGTCACCCGCATGATGTCCCCCTTAGGGTGATGAGTGACACTTCTCAAGGATCGCGGGGACCTCTTCCTCTGGAATACACCTTTGATCAGCTGATCTGTGCCAACCCTGTAGAGATAGGTCTCATCCCAAATATAGAAACAACTATCATGCAAAATCCGCTTCTTCTTCTCGTGATTAGCACCAGGGGGGTAAATCTCACTTACTATAAAGTTCACCATGTCTGCATACCATGGCACCTCAGCTGATTGTAGAGCAAAGAGTTGTTCATCAGGGAAAGTCTCCTTAATCGCCACTACTTCATCTACATGTTCCCGATCTTTCAACCTCGATAAGTGATCTGCTACCTGATTTTTTGTGCCCTTTCGATCAAGAATTTCGATGTAAAACTCTTGCAGCAGTAACACCCAATGAATAAGCCTCGGCTTTGCATCCTTCTTCGCCAACAAATTACGAACTGCAGTGTGATCAGTATATACAATCACCTTCGTGCCCACCAGATATGATCGGAATTTGTCAAAGGCATAGATAACCGCCAATAACTCCTTCTCTGTGACAGTATAGTTCATCTGGGCTGCATCAAGTGTCTTGCTGGCATAGTAAATAGGATGAAAAATCTTGTCCCTTTTATAGCCAAGGATAACTCCCACAGTAAAATCACTTGCATCACACATCAAAATAAATGGCAGAGACCAATCGGGTGCGATGATAATAGGAGCAGACACTAACCTCTATTTCAACTCATCAAAAGTCGTCAGACAGGCTTCATTAAACACAAACTTCACATCTTTCTCTAAAAGCTTGCACATTGGACTAGCAACTTTAAAGAAGTCTTTGATGAACCATCGATAGAAGCCTGCATGCCACTGCGCACTCTCCGAACTGAAACAGGTGGTGGCAATTTTTCAATTGCTTTAATCTTTGCCTTTTCAACCTCTATTCCCTTGCTTGATATCTTGTGCCCAAGAACGATGCCCTCTCGAACCATGAAATGACATTTTTCCCAGTTAAGCACCAAGTTTGTTTTTTCACAACGAGCTAACATGACATCCAGATGGTTCAAGCAGTCATCAAAAGAATCCCCAAAAACAGAGAAGTCATCCATAAATACCTTCACATAGTTTTCCACCATGTCGGTGAAAATAGCCATCATACATCGCTGGAAAGTACCTGGAGCATTGCACAAACCGAAAGGCATCCTCCGGAATGCAAACGTACCATATGGATATGTGAATGTGGTCTTCTCTTGATCCTCAGGTGAAATCATGATTGGTTGTAACCCGAATAGCTATCCAAGAAGCAATAATAATCATGCCCAGCTAATCTATCGAGCATCTGATCCATGAAGGGCAAAGGAAAGTGATCTTTTCTGGTGGCGTTGTTCAACTTGCGATAGTCAATGCATATTCTCCAACCAGTAACAGTTTGTTGAGGCACCAATTCATTTTTCTTATTCTCTACTACAGTCATGCCCCTTTTCTTCGGAACACATTGTACAGGACTTACCTATTTGCTGTCAGAGATGGGATAAATAATGCAGCTGTCAAGCCACGTGATCACCTCTTTCTTCACCACATCCTTCATGATTGGGTTCAGTCGTCTCTGGCACTCAACACCAGGCTTAATGCCTTCCTCCAATAAGATTTTGTGCATGCAAAACAAACTACTAATACCTCGAATATCAATTATCGTCCACCCAAGGGCTCGGATTCAATCTCTTAGCATTCGTAACACACATTCAACCTGCACATCAGTCAAATAAGCAGAGAGGATTACAGGCAATGTGTCTCCACCGCCTTAAATGAATAGCGAAGATGAGGGGGTAATGGCTTCAACTCAAAAACTGGAGCCTCTTCAATAGATGGTTTCGGCTTCTTCTATGACTCTGGTCTGTCTAGCTCCTCAAACGGTGCACTTGCTCGTAGATAAGCACATGAAGTGTCAAGAATTCTAAGACACTCTTCGACTTCTGTATCAATCATCAAATCCTCCCCATACACCAAAGCTGTCTCCAAAGGATCTCGCGAAGCTAGAAAGTGATCTAACTCTGCATTAGTGAGCTCAGGCTCTACCACGAAAATCATCTTCAGGTCCTCATAATGGGCTGGAAGCTTGGTAGCTTTAAACACATCAAAAGTCGCCTCTTGTCTATCAACTGTCATGGACATCTTCCCATCTTTCACTTGGATCACAGCATCAACAGTAGCCAAGAATCCTCTCCTCATGATGAGAGGAACACTCTTATCTGCCTCATAATCAAGTATCACAAAATCAACCTGCAGAATAAATGGACCTACCTTTACAAGAACATCCTCAATAATACCATCAGGATACGCAAGAGATCGATCAGCCAGCTGCAACGTAATAGTGGTTGGCCTAGGCTCACCCAAGCCCAACGTTCGGAACACAGAGGTGGGCATCAGATTAATACTAGCACCCAAATCACACAATGCTAGCCCAACTTCAGTGTTGCCAATCGTAATCGAAATTGTGAAGCTGCCCGGATCTTTCAACTTTGGAGGAATTTTACTTCTCACTCTAGAACTACACTCATCAGTAAGTGCAATAGTCTCAAACTCTGTCCAACGCCATTTTTTCGCAACCACATCTTTGATTTACTTAGCATATTTTGGAACTTCGTGCAAAAGCTCCATCAAAAGTATGTTGATGTGTACCTGTTTTATGAGTTCAAGAAATTCCTTGCAAACCGAATCTGCTTTCTGTTTCTGAAGTCATTGTGGAAAGGGAGGGGGTGGTCAAACCACTTCCTCTACATGTTGCTCTGCAACTGTCTGCTTTGGTTCAGCTCGCTTAGTAGGGATAAGTTCTACCTCTGCTATGTTCTTCTTTTTTTCGGAGGCACTTCTTCAAGATCTCTACCATTCCTCAAGGTGACTGCCTTGCACTCTTTTGGATTCTTCTCAGTATCACTAGGAAGAGCACCCGGTGGTCTGACATTCTGCATAAGAGCTATTTGCCCCATCGACGCTCGAAGCTCGTGAATAGATTTCGTATCCCACTCGAATTTTCTCGATTTTCTTTCTTTGCGTCACTTGATTTTGAGCTATGAGTTGCTTCATCATCTTTTCTAAATTGCTAGCTGGCTGAGCTTGAGGTTGTTGATAATTGTTCGGCTTGTGGAAATCCTACTTCCGAATAGAGTGTTGTAATTATTTCCATAATAGTTTCCCCGATTTCCAACACCGCGGTTCTGCTACCCCACAAAATAAATAGACTCTGGATTCAATGGACAATTATTATAATCATGAGGCTCACCACAACTTACACATGCTGCCTGCTGAATATGTTGGACTGGTTGAATCTGTTGAGCTTGAGGAAACGCCTTCATCATAACATTAGTAAGAGTACTTATATCAGCTCGAATAGCCGCAACATCATCAACTTGAAGAACCCCCGTAGCTTTCTGTAGTAGCATACTCATGGTGACCCTTCGACATCATCTCTAGAAGAGTTTCCATCTCTTCATATGTTTTGTTTAAAATTTGTCCTTGAGCTGAAGCATTCAACAAAGCCCTTGATTCATGGTTAAGACCTTCTACAAAATAGTTTTCAATGATCTCTTTTGGCTACATGTGATGTGGGAAATCTCGCAAATAGCCCTTATACCTTTCCCAAGCGTGTGGTAGAGATTCAGAATCTCTCTGAGTGAAGTTAGCAATTCTCCCTCGCAGCTCCTTTGTTTTCTTGGGTGAGAAAAACCTGTCGATAAACTTATTTGATAATATCTCCCAAGAAGTGATAGAACCTGCAGGTAGATTCGTCAACCATTCCCTTACTTCGCCAATCAGTGAGAACGGAAATAAGGACTGCTTCACATAATCATCGGGCACATCTCTATATTGGAAGTTCTCGCTCAACTCCACGAACTGCATCAAGTGCTTATGCGGGTCTTCACTAGACTTACCTATATACTGGCACGTATGTTGCACCAACCGCACTGTCCCTTCTTTCAGCTCGAAATTTCCAGTAATGTCAGGCCTAACAATAGCCTTAGCAATAGTTGCCAGACTAGGCCTAGCATAACTGGACAAAAGAATCTGTTGTTCTTGTGCCCTTGCAGCTGCTCTTGCACCCTGTTCATCCCCGTTTCTATTTCTATCCCTTTCTGCCTGTTCAAGAGCAAGTCTCGCTACTTCGTCAGCCATTTTTCTCTGTCTATGAAAAGTTCTTTCGATTTCGGGATCAAGATCAACTAACGGCTTTCCTGAACTTCTAGTGCTTGGCATAAACCAGAAAAACCCGAAGTGACACAAGTAGAACAACGAAAAAAAAAGTAAATACTTGAATAGAAAAACAAACTCAAATTAGAAAAACAGTAAAATTTTCTAAGTCCCCGGCAACGGCGCTAAAAACTTGTTGCTCCCAAACGCACACGCAAGTATACGCGGTCGTACAAGTAATATAGTGTTATAGCCCGTATATTGTACGTTTGGAAATTTCGAGATCGTCGTGGGAAGTTAAGGGCGAGACCATTCTCAAAAATTATTTTAATGGACGAGTTGTTATAAATATTATTTATGACTATTATTTGTATGGAAATATTGAGAAAGGTTAAGGATAAAAAGAGGAATTCGCAAAATGGTTTATGGAAATAATGTGGAAGGCTAGGGGTAAAATGGTAATATCGAGGAAAGTCGAAGGGCAAAACGGTAATTTTACAAGGTGTCCAAGGAAGTTCTTGGAGGACTAAAGTGTTCATGAAAATTCTAGAAAAAAGGGTGGAAAAAAAAAAGATGACAAAAAAATAAGTCATCCTTGCCATGGAAAACAAGAAAATTCTAGAAAATAAAAGGAAGGGGAAAAGGAAAGAAAAATCTAGAGAGGGGGCATGTGCCCCTCACATGCATGCAATATATATATATATATAAGAGAGGGGTGTTCATATTTTAACAAGGAGAGAAAGAAAGCAAGAAAGAAAGAAAGAAAAAAAAATGGAAGGGCCATTCGGCCAAGCCTTGGCCGAATTGGTGCCATGAGGGAGAGAGCAAGAAAAATATTTTTCTCCTAGTTTTCCTATTAATTTGAGGATCCTCTACAACATGGTGCAAGTGTTGGAGCAAGTAGGAGGATGTTTGGTGTCATGCACCAATCCTACACCAAGGAGAAGTTGAAGAAAAGGTAAGGCTTCCTCTTCTCTTTTGAGTGTTATAGGTGATTCATGCATGTTGTGGTATGGAGAAATGAATGAGAAACATGAAATCTTGCTTGTTGAAGTGTGACCGTGCATGTGATATATTGTGTATGGAAAAGAATGGATAAATTTTATGTAGCATGTTGTTGTTGTTGCAATGTGTAAAGATGGGTGAAATTTGCATGAAAATATATGAGTAGTTGTTGTGGCCGAATATATTAGTGTATGTAGATATGATGAATTAATTCTACTTGGCATATTAATTGTTGTGTGATAGATTCTATGGTGGAAAATGAGGATTTAATGGTTAGAGATGGAGTAGTGTGTGAATGGAATTGAATGGAATTGAATTGAATTGAATGGAATTGAATTGGATATTGAAGTGTTACTAGAATAGTTGCTAGTATTGTTGTTGGTTTGGCCGGGTTGAATTCCCGGATTGTTGTTGATTAAAATTGGCCGAGTGGAATTCTCGGGGATGGCGCATTTACAGGGGAAATGCTGCCGAAATTTCTGTAGACAAATGTTGATTCAAGATTTGGATTCTTAAGGGCTTTAATTAATGTTTGGGTAAATGTGACCAATTTGTAGATTTTGGCGGATTTGAGACTTGAATTTGGAGTCGCAAATGAAGTGGAAAAGGTATGTAAGGCTTCACCTTCCTTCTTTGGCATGTCTTAGACGTATTAGGTTTGGATATGGGCCTCGGGGACGATCCTATTCCTAGAAATCAAAGATTGAATTTGACCCTTTTTTCATTCAATAGAATTGAATTAAATGTTCTATGAATAGTTGGAAAAATTGTATAAACATTTAGAACTTGCACAAATAGGACCCGACTACTTTAAAACTCTCACAAATGATGTCATAAAATGTAACGTACGTAAATTGTGTACGCCGCCTCATCAGACCCGAGGTGGGCCCATTGTTCCCGGATTTTCCTTATTGTTCCGTTTATCAAACGATAAGTGTTGTAACCATTCTAATGAGAGTAATTCTATGATAACAATGGTAACGATGATGTTAAGGAAGAGAATATGTCTACGATGAGTATGACAAGAATGATTCCATGACTAAGAGTTTCAAGCTAAGGATTGATATGAGTATGAAGGTATCAAACTAGATCTTGATCTCTAATTCTATTCCTTGGTTATGACCCTATTTTCTAAGGATTTCAAAGCGCATGAACCGACGTCTATGATGTCCATGATCTCATTCCCTATTTTCTTTTAATGTTATTCTTCGTTGACGGTCTCGCCTCATAATACTAGTTCCTTCAAGGTGAGACATGATGACTATGATTATTCCATAATGCAATCGGAGGTTACCGACCTTACGTCACTCCGATAGAGTTGTAGCTTTCACTTGGGCTCTCATGCATGCTTTATAATTAAGTATGTTTTTTTTATCACCGTGCCTATATGGCCGGGCGGTATCACACCGCGCCGTCCAATGGGCGGCCGGGCAGACACACCACTATAGTGGGCAGATTATACCCCGGACGCGGGAGGCCTGGACGCGGGCTTATACACCGTTCCTATATGGACGGGCAGTTATACACCGATCCTACGTGGTCGAGCGGTTTACTTACGGATATTTACATGTTTTTTAAAAGCTAGCATGCATGGCATCCGCCCCAAGGGGCACTCGGATGACGATTACTCCTTTATTCCATGGTATGCAAAGCGTTACACCGTACCTATATGGTCGGGCGGTAGTCCACCGCACCTATATGGTCGGGCGATTACACACCGCACCTACACGATCGGGCAGTTTACTGGTAGTATCTATATAGTACTCCAAAGGTAAAGTTAACTTGCACAATATCTATCAGGGTAGACAAACAGAGTTACAGGTTATATCACTCTCCTATGTCATGTTTTAAGTTCTCTATTATGATTTCGTGATATTACTCATGCCTTACATACTCAGTACAATGCTCGTACTGACCCCTCTTCTTCGGGGGCTGCGTTTCATGCCGCGCAGGTACACCCAAATGATCGAGAGCCATTATAGAAGATGTTCCGGCGGAGTTGGCATCTCCATTTGCTCGGAGAGTTCTTGCCGGGTCAAGAGTCCTATGCTATGATGTCATGTTCGAGTTAGAGACTTTGCGGACGAGTCGTGGGTTTAGTGTGTCGAGTTTTGAAAATGGTTCCACGAGCCGATGCGTTTCTATTATACATTATGATACAGAGCCCTTATGTTTACCGATTGTGTTAATTGGAAACGACAAAAGATTTTGAAAGTTTTACTATGTATTTTATTTTTGTTTAATCTAAGAGTCCAAAGAAAGTATGTATGTAATAAGAGTTAGCGGGTTCGCTCGGCTCCGAATATGGGGTTGGGTGCCCATCACACCCTAGTAGGATCGGGGTGTGACAAAGTGGTATCAGAAGCGAGGTCGGTCTAAGGGTTGTACGCAAAGTCGTGTCCGGTAGAGTCTGTTTATGGGTGTGAAGCGGCCACGTTTATAAACGGGAGGTATGGGGCATCTAGGAATTTTTGACTTTCTTTCTGTCCTGTGATCGTGCGATAGAGCCAAGTCATAAGAAATAAGATTTTTCCTATATAAGCCAGACGTACGATAAAAGAAAGCGAGTGACGCTACGGAAGGCCATAGAGGTAAGTCCTAACGTAATTGTTCTGTCGCCTGAAATTGGAAGCACTGGATGACTGGAATGTGTCATAAGGCCGTATGTTCTGCGAGGTATTATCGATATTTGCGACGCACAGATTTTGAATAGTAGGTATGGTAAATGAGGTCCTACCAGAATGGGTACGTCTAAGGAAGAAGTGCGGAAAGGAAATACGATAAACAGACAATAAGCGAGATGCGACGTTTTATGAAGGGTTATGGATTTGGCATGGCGATAAAGGCGCGATCACTACCCTCGGGAATCGGGAAGCCCAGTACAGGAAGTGGTTACACATATAAGTGAAAAAGTGGATGTTGGGGAATCGAAAAGGGTAAAATAGTAATTACAAAAGAAAGGACGTGTTACGAAAATGTTTCAGAATCTGTATGACATGTAATAAAGGTCATACGAGGAAGTGGACGCGATTATATCAGCATTAAGGCACCGGGTTCTACCAAAGTTTCGAGGTTAAGCGTGCTCAGGTGGGAGCAATTTCAGGATGGGTGACCCCCTGGGAAGTATGCGAGAAATCCGATATATTCAGACCTAAGAGACAAGTGAGAAGTTAGAGTAGCCTAAGGAAAACTAGAGTATATGGGATAGTTGGAGACCATAAGAAGACGCGTAGGACGAGGCAGACTTGCTCGGTGAAGAGACAGGAAGTGCATCACAGCCCTGGAAATTAGGGTAGGCTTGAATAGTGTTTGGAAGTATTTTGTGGGTTAGTTGATAGTAATTATATATAAATATATGAAGGTGTAGGACATCCCATATATGATTGTATCAGTGGACATGTGAGTCCCAGCAATCGAAGTTACGATATAAACAGCATCAACCGAGCAAGGGTACCAAAGATCGAGTAACTGCAAGAATAAATGGTACAAGTGTTGCAAAGTAAGCTGTTATTATTTCATTATAGGTTGAGATTGGAAATTCTAGTATAACGATATTTGGAAAAGAAAAGAGTGAGTAAATGGAAAATGAAGAGATCAAAGTGATGGAAGAAAGAGAAAGGTAAGAAACCTCAGCAAGTGAAGCTCCCGAAAAAAAAAAAACTACCGGCAGAACGCGAGGCTATTGGGGAAAGGAGTCGAGATAAGTATGTGAACAGGGGATAGAGTGTGGTAAAAGAAGACAGGAGAGAAATGTAGGGAATTCAAGAACTAATTACAATAAGTGAGGCTAAAGAAGTAGTAACCGTGACAAGGAAATGTGAAGTAAGAGAAGGAGTAACTAAGTTTAGTGACGATGTTATAGGACTTCGGTATTGAAAGGTATATAAAGGTAAAGGGTCGACATTGCCGAGTGAAAATTGTAAGGATTCTGTGCTAAGAACAAAAGTAGCGGAACACTTGCGAAATATGGACGTACGGTACACGACGGACGTGCGATTAAAGAGGAATTATGAAAGGAGGGGTGATTTACGTAAGTGGAAGGACGAATAGTGAACGGAAGGGGTACGGAAATAGGGACAAAATGATGACATAGGCAGAAGGTAAAAGAAAAAAAAACTTAGGATTAGGAGTGTCCGATATATTAGACACAGAGTTGGGAAGGTAGACAAGGAATAAGGTATAGACAAAGACTTCATAAAAGGACTGTCGGCATGTAAGGAACCCCTTAAAAGGGGGGGAGAACATATTATATTGGACTTAAAAAGGAATCGCAACACAGTCCAAAAAGTAGGAAAAGCATATGGAAGTACGAGGGATACTTCGACAGATTGGCAAAAGGAAATCCATGACACGGATTAAGAATTCATGTAAAAACCGAGGAGTTCGATTATAAGGAGAATAAAGTATAGGATAAGAAACGGGCATGAAGGAAAGAGCAGCTATAAAAGGGACCCTCCCAGAAGTATTATGACACCCCATGAGGTCAGTTGAACATTCGAGGACGAATGTTCTAAAGGGGGGGAGGATGTTATAGCCCGTATATTGTACGTTTGGAAATTTCGAGGTCGTCGTGGGAAGTTAAGGGCGAGACCATTCTCAAAAATTATTTTAATGGACTAGTTGTTATAAATATTATTTATGACTATTATTAGTATGGAAATATTGAGAAAAGTTAAGGATAAAAAGAGGAATTCGCAAAATGGTTTATGGAAATAATGTGGAAGGCTAGGGGTAAAATGGTAATATCGAGGAAAGTCGAAGGGCAAAACGGTAATTTTACAAGGTGTCCAAGGAAGTTCTTGGGGGACTAAAGTGTTCATGAAAATTCTAGAAAAAAGGGTGGAAAAAAGAAAAGATGACAAAAAAATAAGTCATCCTTGCCATGGAAAACAAGAAAATTCTAGAAAATAAAAAGGAAGGGAAAAGAAAAGAAAAATCTAGAGAGGGGGCATGTGCCCCTCACATGCATGCAATATGTATATATATAAGAGAGGGGTGTTCATATTCTAACAAGGAGAGAAAGAAAGCAAGAAAGAAAGAAAGAAAAAAAAAATGGAAGGGCCATTCGGCCAAACCTTGGCCGAATTGGTGCCATGAGGGAGAGAGCAAGAAAAATATTTTTCTCCTAGTTTTCCTATTAATTTGAGGATCCTCTACAACATGGTGCAAGTGTTGGAGCAAGTAGGAGGATGTTTGGTGTCATGCACCAATCCTACACCAAGGGAGAAGTTGAAGAAAAGGTAAGGCTTCCTCTCTTTTGAGTGTTATAGGTGATTCATGCATGTTGTGGTATGGAGAAATGAATGAGAAACATGAAATCTTGCTTGTTGAAGTGTGACCGTGCATGTGATATATTGTGTATGGAAAAGAATGGATAAATTTTATGTAGCATGTTGTTGTTGTTGCAATGTGTAAAGATGGGTGAAATTTGCATGAAAATATATGAGTAGTTGTTGTGGCCGAATATATTAGTGTATGTAGATATGATGAATTAATTCTACTTGGCATATGAATTGTTGTGTGATAGATTCTGTGGTGGAAAATGAGGATTTAATGGTTAGAGATGGAGTAGTGTGTGAATGGAATTGAATGGAATTGAATTGAATTGAATGGAATTGAATTGGATATTGAAGTGTTACTAGAATATTTGCTAGTATTGTTGTTGGTTTGGCCGGGTTGAATTCCCGGATTGTTGTTGATTAAAATTGGCCGAGTGGAATTCTCGGGGATGGCGCATTTACAGGGAAAATGCTGTCGAAATTTCTGTAGACAAATGTTGATTCAAGATTTGGATTCTTAAGGGCTTTAATTAATGTTTGGGTAAATGTGACCAATTTGTAGATTTTGGCGGATTTGAGACTTGAATTTGGAGTCGCAAATGAAGTGGAAAAGGTATGTAAGGCTTCACCTTCCTTCTTTGGCATGTCTTAGACGTATTAGGTTTGGATATGGGCCTCGGGGACGATCCTATTCCTAGAAATCAAAGATTGAATTTGACCACTTTTTTCATTCAATAGAATTGAATTAAATGTTCTATGAATAGTTGGAAAAATTGTATAAACATTTAGAACTTGCACAAATAGGACCCGACTACTTTAAAACTCTCACAAATGATGTCATAAAATGTAACGTACGTAAATTGTGTACGCCGCCTCATCAGACCCGAGGTGGGCCCATTGTTCCCGTATTTTTCCTTATTGTTCCGTTTATCAAACGATAAGTGTTGTAACCATTCTAATGAGAGTAATTCTATGATAACAATGGTAACGATGATGTTAAGGAAGAGAATATGTCTACGATGAGTATGACAAGAATGATTCCATGACTAAGAGTTTCAAGCTAAGGATTCGATATGAGTATGAAGGTATCAAACTAGATCTTGATCTCTAATTCTATTCCTTGGTTATGACCTTATTTTCTAAGGATTTCAAAGCGCATGAACCGACGTCTATGATGTCCATGATCTCATTCCTGTTTTCTTTTAATGTTATTCTTCGTTGACGGTCTCGCCTCGTAATACTAGTTCCTTCAGGTGAGACATGATGACTATGATTATTCCATAATGCAATCGGAGGTTACCGACCTTACGTCACTCACGATAGAGTTGTAGCTTTCACTTGGGCTCTCGCGCATGCTTTATAATTAAGTATGTTTTTTATAACACGGTGCCTACATGGCCGGACGATATCACACCGCGCCGTCCAATGGGCGGCCGGCGACACCCACTATAGTGGGCGATTATACCCGGATGCGGGAGGCACCGGACGCGGGCTTATACACGTTCCTATATGGACGGGAAGTTATACACCGATCCTACGTGGTCGGGCGATTTACTTACGTATATTTATATGTTTTTAAAAGCTAGCATGCATGGCATCCGCCCCAGGGGCACTCGGATGACGATTACTCCTTTATTCCATGGTGCACGCTCGAAAGCGTTACACCGTACCTATATGGTCGGGCGATTACACACCGCGCCTACACGGTCGGGCGGTTCTTGGTAGTATCTATATAGTACTCCAAAGGTAAAGTTAACTTGCACAATATCTATCGGGGTAGACAAACGAGTTACGGTTATATCACTCTCCTATGTCATGTTTTAAGTTCTCTATTATGATTTCGTGATATTACTCATGCCTTACATACTCGGTACAATGCTCGTGCCGACCCTATTTTTCGGGGGGGGCTGCGTTTCATGCCGCGCAGGTACACCCAAATGATCAGAAGCCATTATAGAAGATGTTCCAGCGGAGTTGGCATCTCCATTTGCTCTGGAGAGTTGCCGGGTCAAGAGTCATATGCTATGATGTCATGTTCGAGTTAGAGACTTTGCAGACAGAGTCGTGGGTTTAGTGTGTCAGTTTTGAAAATGGTTCCACGAGCCGATGCGTTTCTATTATACATTATGATACAGAGCCCTTATGTTTACCGATTGTGTTAATTGGAAACGACAAAAGATTTTGAAAGTTTTACTATGTATTTTATTTTTGTTTAATCTAAGAGTCCAAAGAAAGTATGTATGTAATAAGAGTCAGCGGGTTTGCTCGGCTCCGAATATGGGGTCGGGTGCCCATCACACCCTAGTAGGATCGGGGTGTGACATATAGACTATTAAGTCCAGATATCGATCCCACAGAGACTTAGATTCTCTTTTGTTAAACTAATTCAAATTCGAATGAAACTATTCAAGAAAGTAAAAATCAAGATGTTTGTTGTACTAAACTAAAACTGAAAAGTAAACAATTTGTGATGGGTGTTTTTGTGACTGAGAATATTTTGACAAGGATTGTAAGGTTTATCAGATGAGAGAAAATTCGAGGGTCATGGCTTTCGACATCCAGTTGATCTTCAGACAATTCCACCTATCTTATTTCCTGGGTTACTAGTTGACCGGTTAATTATAACTTTATGAGTATCTTCCGAGTTGCTCACAAGCCTATAGATGCTACTATAACGCCTATATTCCTATGGTCGTCAGAGATAACAAGAACGCATTTACTCATCCATATTCAACTAAGCAAGGCTAAAGGGTATATTCCTATCCTCATTAGCGAAATGATTATATCGAACAAGCCCTTCTTATTACGTATGCAAATTCCCTATCCCTAGTTCAATTCACATGCCACCGATAGTGTCTATCTATTGGCCGGATAATCAAATAATTAAGATCAAGAATAAATAAGCAACCCAAAATATAGAAAATCAATAGAGCATAATTGTCGTCAAACCAACTTTCAAGTCTTTCGCCACAACCCTAGAATTAAGAAGTTTAGCTACTCATGATTCTCAATGGACAACAAGAATTCATGAATAATCTAGGGTTAAAAAGATGAAAATAAAATAAAATCTAGAGAGAGAAAGTAAAACGGCGGCTTACAAGTCTTAGAATATCCCAGCACACCGTTTTCAGCTAATAAAACGTCTATATATAGTCTTGGGTTAAAACAAAAAATAAGTAAACCTAATCCCGATTGAAACGGGAAAACTGCCCGTCGCTGTGCTTTCCTTCCGCGATGCGGAAGGATAGCCTGATGCACTTCCGCTTTTCTTCCGCTATGCGGATGAAAAGCCTGATGGCAAATTTTGGTCAGGAGCTTGGTCTGTCCGCTTTCTTCACGCGATGCGGATGAAAAGCGGGACCTTCAGTTCAATTTTTTTCCTTTTAGTTCATCACTTGTGATCTTCGACTCGTCACCTCGTGTAATCATCATATGCTCCAAAATCAAATCACTTTTAGCCCGGTTTTTCATCGTTTGTCATCATCATACCTATACACATGAAATATACGACATAAGTTCAAATACGACGATTTCATCATAGATTAAGCGATAAAAGTCATAAGAACAGGATGTAAAATGACACGAAACATGATATTTATGTCAAATATCAAGCTGTAACGAAAAATTCTCAGAAAGGAATTAAGACTATATATGTCTCACGCGAAGTGTTGAGGCCCATTTCTCACGTAGACAAGTTCAGTTTCTTTTTCTAACTCTTTACAAATTTGTTAAAGAATAATATCTTATAAATTGAAATAAAGAGCTCTTCCTATTAATTTACTATGGACACTTCCCTTTAATATTTACCTTTTTTTTTCTAACAGTAAGTACAACATATTCTCGAAGGAATCTACCAAGAACAGCTCACCTAACCTGCAAGATTCTTTAAGATCCCAACTTTCTGCTTTCTTGGCTGCTGATTATTTAAATTCCAGTCAAACATACCATTTGCAATTTCCTTAATTTCTTTATTTGGAGTAATTGATCATACTCTCTTTTTTATTACGACGAGATATATTTTTTTAAGAAAAGGTGGAAAAGTAGATGGAATGAGCAGCTCTTTCAAGAAAAAGAAAAAAAAAATGAATAGCTTTTTTCAAATCGATTCAAACTTTGCATGACTAGTGATGTCTTTCCTTTTTTTCTTTTTTTTTTTTTCTTTTTTCTATTTTGCAACAATTTAACTTTAAACTTCTCATTTTGCTCTTAGATGATTTATAACCGTGCAAACACTTATTGGTTATTTTGGACTACAAATTTCAAAAGTCTTTTTTCATTCTTAAACTTTATATTCAATCAAATACCTTCATATAAATTAAGACAGAGACAATGATAATTGGTTTGGAGTTGGGGTTGTAAATTTAGCCAAAGCAAACATGACTCACTCGTCTAAGTTGACCGACCATTTATTAACTCATTATATTTTGCCTATTAAATCAACCCATTCAAAAGTTAGGTTGACTTGTAGCGTAAATTAACCCATCACAAATTTTATAAAATTATTTTAAATTTTTTATTTGATTTTATATATATATATATAAAGTTTTTTTTTTAATTATAGGTACTTAAATGAATTATAAGAAAACAAAAAAAGTATTAAAAACATAGTAAGAGTTGAGCGAGTTGAGTTGTGACTCATTATTTAGCCATTTTAACTTAGCATTTCAAGTCAAGTAATCATTGAGTGGTTTAATTAATGAACTGCTTATTTATTAACTCAATTATTTTTATCCGTTCAAATTCAACTCAACCCATCCATTTGACATCCCTAGTTTTGAGTAAAGAGAATAAACTTAATAGCCAAAAGACCGGATGTGGAATAATTGGATTTCAATTATGGTCACTGTTTCTTAAGTATGTCGCATCTCAAAAGTTCTTTGGTATTTTAATCTCATAGAATCATATAGCATATATAGAGTGATATAGTAATTTATAGAACAAGTAGGGAGTCATAGGAGTCGGATGTACCTTTACGTTATTTAAGTGTCGCCTATACAATGCGTACACAATTGAATAAGTGTATTATTGGCTCTTTTTATGTGGAAAGTTTTCCCTTTTTTTCCTTAGTTGTTGGCTAGCCTCTTATTAGTCCAGTAATCTTTGGTTATCGTTGTACTTTGCCCCATATGGAAACCTGGCAAGCTGTTACTGTCAGTTCCACTCTTTTGTCTATATCTGTACTTGTTCATATTTTGGTGGGTTCATATGATCATATATCAAATAGAATATGCAGTAATTTAACCCCAACTTCACAAGTGCTACTCCCTCAGTCCTAATTTATGTGATGCACTTTTCTTTTTAGTCTATCAAAAAAAGAATATTACATTTTCTTATTTAGTAACAATTAACTTTAAACTTTACTTTTTACGTTTAACGAGATGAACTATAATTACTCAAATATCTTTAGCTTATTTTAGACTATAAGATTCAAAAGTCTTTCTTTATTTCTTAAACCCGGTGTCCAGTCAAACTATATCACATAAATTAAGATGGAGGAAATACTACTTTTCGAATTGTAGAGTCCGGAACCAAAATGCCCCAAAAAAAATCACTTTGAACCAAAATACCCTAACAAAAAAAAAAAAGTTACAAAACTACCTATAGCGCAGTAATTCTTGCGCTAAAGCGATTCACGGAGACGGAGCGTTAACTACTTTAGCGCGATGTTTCTTGCGTTATAGAAAACATGTGGTTCTATAACGCGGTAAAATACTTTGCGTTGTAGAAAACAAAAAAAAAAATTAGCCAACTTTATTTTTTGAAACACTTAGTGTTTTTTTCATACTTTGAACAATGATTAGTCGTGTGTCAAGACTCCGAAACGTCAATATTTTATATAGAATCTGATATTTTTTTTGCGTACAATAATGTAGGATCAATACATCAAGGATACGTAAACGTTCAGATCGTCATTTTGGGGGTTGAAAAGGTGCCCGAAGTAAGTTTTATTTGTAAACTTTAGGTTTAAGTGTTATATATACATAGACGTCCATTTTTGTTTGAAGACTTATTATCATTAGCTTAAAGTTTTTTATTTTTAGGGTTTAGATTTAAGTGTGTTATTTTTTAAAGCGTAACTTTATTTCGAATATACGCGATTTTTTGTGCTTGGACGTCCGATTTAAACGATTTTTTTTTTTTTTGCAACATATTCGAAAGAAAGTTATGCATTAAAAAATAACACACTTAAGGAACTTAGTGTTTTTTTTCATAAAAAGATTGCAACATCTTATTTTAATAAATCTTTTCTTTGCAGCGCTTAATGTTTTTTTCATACTTTGACCAACGATTAGTCGTGTGTCAAGACTCCGAAACGTCAATATTTTATATAAAACCTGGTTTTTTTTTCTGCGTATAATAATGTAGGCTCAATACATCAAGGATACGTAAACATTCGGATCGTCGTTTTAGGGGTTGAAAAGGTACCCGAAGTAAGTTTTGTTTAAGGTTTAAGTGTTTTATTTTTTAAAGTTTTGATTTAAGCGTGTTATTTTTTAATCAAGACATAACTTTATTTTGAATATAAGTATAATTCTAAAAAATATAGAGAGAAAAACTAATTGTAAAGTGGTCAAACTTTAGATGGTCATAACTTTGCGCTCGGATGTCCGTTTTACGCGTTTTTTTTTTTTTTTTGAAATTGTGTATTTTTTCGAGATATATGCGGACAATCTGCCGCAAGGCGGTTTGGCAGAGCCGATTTTTTAAGAAACACCTTTTATCCCATTCAATTTCAATTTTCCCCCAAATTGGCCTGAAATTTTCAGTTTTATTTACTTATAAGATGATGATACGCAATAGATTTCAACGTAAAAATCCCGGGGGTAATGTCGCGTGAATGTCAATTTCACTTGCGGTTTCAATTTTTGAAAATAAAGCTGACTAATTTTCTCGACATATAAAGTTGACTAAAATAACCTTACAGTCAAACACTAAGTTTTTTCAAACAAAACTTACTTCGGGCACCTTTTCAACCCCTAAAATGACGATCCGAACGTTTACGTATTCTTGATGTATTGAGCTTACATTATTGTACGCAGAAAAAAATATCAGGTTCCATATAAAATATTGACGTTTCGGAGTCTTGACACACGACTAATCGTTGGTCAAAGTATGGAAAAACACAATAAGTGTTGCAAAAAAAAAAAAAAAATTGCCAAATTTTTTTTTTTTTTTTAGTGCTCGCTATTTTACTGCGCTATACAAACAAAAAAAATATATTCTTTAGTGCAGTAAAATTAAATATTGCGCTAAAGCAGTTAAAAACCTTTTGGCAACGGCTTTATTTTCAATAAATCTAAACCCTAAAAATAAAAAACCTTAAGCTAATGACAACAAGTCTTCAAACAAAAATGGACGTCTATGTATATAGAACACTTAAACCTAAAGTTTACAAATAAAACTTACTTCGGGCACCTTTTCAACCCCTAAAATGACGATCCGAACGTTTACGTATCCTTGATGTATTGATCCTACATTATTGTACGCAGAAAAAAATATCAGGTTCTATATAAAATATTGACGTTTCGGAGTCTTGACACACGACTAATCATTGGTCAAAGTATGGAAAAAAACGATGTTGTTTCAAAAAATAAAGTTGGCCAATATATATTTTTTTTTTTTTTCTTGTTTCTATAACGCGGTATTTTACTTTGCGTTATAGATTTTTTTTTTTTAACGACTTCTATAACGCAGTAAAATCTTGCGCTAAAAACGATTCAGCTCTGTCTCCGTGAATTGCTTTAGCGCAGTAAATTACTGCGCTAAAGGTAGTTTTGTAACATTTTTTTTTGTTGGGGTATTTTGGTTAAAAGTGATTTTTTGGGGGGCATTTTGGTTCCGGACTCTCGAATTGTATTCTGGGAATGTGATAGTTGCTTTACTATTAAAAGAACTCCTACGGGTGTATTTAGTGGGACGGAAAATGTTTTCCATGATTTTTATTTTTTTTTTGGAAAATGTTTTCTAGGAAAATAAGTGTGATTTTTTTTTTTTTTTTTTTTGCTTTTTTATGTAAGCAAAAAATATTATTCTAAAAGCATTTGTATATAATCTAGACAAATACTATGGGAGGTGTGAGTGCGGGTAGGGGTGTGGGGGTGGAGGGGACGGGGCTACAAGAGTGAGGGTGAAGAAAAGGTGTGTTTGAGGATGGAGAGGACAATCAATGTGGAATATCATTTTTGTGAAACTTATTTTTCTAGAGAAAATAATTTCTAAATTTTTTTTATCAACCTAACATGGGAAAACTAAAAAACATACCTCCATACAGAACACACCCAAGTTTGCGCTAGGGAAATTAGGTGTGTAAGCTAAACTCGCTTTATTTTTTCATGTTTTCCCTGTCTTCAGTGAGATCTATTATCAAGCAAATAAAACTACACTCTCATTTGCTTATTCTGCAAAAGAAACTGACATTGAACCATACGCTGACTTTGAATATTGCCCAAATTCGGGCTATAATTGGTTGTCTTTAGGCAAACAAATTAAACTGCACTCTTCGTATAATTCTTTTTCCAAAGATAAGTGTTTGCATTAATAGAGAACTTGTCATAGGTCACCAAGTTCCTTGAATGACTATTGTTTCATCAATTTCCAGTAACAGAAATCAACTTGTGTCAACCAACCAAATTTGTTTATCACAAACCTTTCATGTTTATTTTGTATTGCAATTTATGAATTATTAAATGATGATTTTTGAACTTTTTATATATGAAAAAGAAATAGAAAGAGAGACTAGAAACGATATTTGTTATGTCAATCACACCAAAGGGATATTAGATGAATTAAATTAGAATATTGATAGAATATAATAAAATAGAACATACATAAAAAATAAAAAAATAAAAAAAAGTAGAAGAAATATGGAATATGACACTCAGACATGGGCGGATCTAGGTAAAAGTAAGGGGTTCATTCGAAATCACCTTCATCAGAAAATTACACTGTGTATATAGGGTTAAATTTTGTTTTATGTATATATATTAAATATTTAATCCCCTTGACCCAAGCCAAAAGTTCAGCTTAGTGGTAAAAGGGATTCAAATTCTCTTAGAAAAGACAGGTTCAATTCCGATTGACTACAATTTCTAAACTTTTTAGTTTCAGGTCTTTTTTAATTTATTTTTTGAATCCCCTCAGCAAAAGTCCTGCCTTTGCCACTACACTTAGGCTAAAAATAGTTTTTTTTTTTTTTTTTGTATTGTATTATGAAGTACTACTAGATAAAGGAGAAGAACAAATTGCATATTAGAACTTGAGATTTTATTTTATTGAAAATAAAGTACAGAGACTTTGCACAACGGAATTGTCGTCACGTGAAAGTGAGGTTACAGATTGAAACTATGGAAACAGTCTCTTGCTGAGATGTAAGGTGCATAAGCTAGATTGCATCCAATAACCTGATGTCATCGGGCCATTTTCTGAACCGCGTGCGCATAGTGGAAATTTAATGCACTAGGTTGTTCATTGCATAAGCCATCACAATAAGTTTATTTCTGATACAAAACTTAACATAATGAAATGTAGTTTTTGGATTTAAATAGTATATGTACAATCTTCCTACTACAAATACACTTCAAAGCTTTAATTAAAATCCCAAATGTCACCAACGCTTTGCTTTACAAGAGAGACCACTAACTGCATACAGGACAGAGTAATATTATGTACCGATAAACATAGGACAGCCTAAAACAATATTACACTATTAGCATAATTTAACATATCCTATTGCATGTAACAGGCTGTCTGCACTATTTTCCAGGTAACTAGTTCTACTTATTATGAACATTTACCAGTTCTTAAGTGACCTAAGAGCGTACATAAAAATTCTTTTACATTGTCACCGTACAAAAGCTAATTAACTCCATACATGTCTACAAATTTGTACCGATGTTTTCATTCCGAAAAGAATGGCCAATACCAGGACTATGATCTTTGAGATTAGCTAAGTTTCCTTTAGCAGGGTGAGCAGTACTCACTGTGGAAAATTCTCCAACTTTTTGTGGTTGATTATTTCCTTTAGGAGCAGAAGTAGGGAAATTTTCTCTTTTTATTTGGCTACTAATTTCATTTCCAGAAGCAGAACCTGTGTACTGAAAGTGATTTTTTTTTTCTTCAGAGCTTTGCTTTGAGTTGATAACTTTACTTGCAGGGTTTTCTTTTTCTTTTAGGTGTCTTCCCTCAGTAAATAGAACTTGATGCCAGGCAAAAACCGCAAGAAAGAAAGTAAATACATAGATATGTTGAATACATGCCATAATTAGTGTTAGAGAAATTTGCACAAGAGATTTGTTAAGATGAAGTGGATGTTTATTTTTGCTTGTGAAGGAAGCAGAAAAACTCTAAAGAAAGAAAATGTAAGTGTTTATTTTTGCATTTTATGCTTCACCATATATATAGGCGTGGGAAACCATACTGTACTATATTATATTTTATCATTTGCATTTGTTAATATTTTAAAATTGTCTTATGGTAGAATCAATTTGGGTGATTCACGTTCCTTCAAAATCTTTGGAAAAGTCAAAATCGGCTATGATACTAATGGGAAGTTAGTGTTGGATTCATTAATACTAATAAAGGAATAAAAGAAAACACTAGACGCATGCGAGAGATCCAAATTTGCAAGCCTCTTTATTTTATGTAGCTTATTTGCACAGCATTATACAAAAAATTAATAATTTATTTTCATGTTATTTGCTCAACATGATTTTTTAACTAAGATGATCCAATCGAACCCCTTTTATTTTATGTAGTTCCACGCATCCACCACTATTGTTGTGACAAACGCCTAATTAAGGCTCCTCAACAATCCCTTAAAATAGAGAAGATAAAAGATGCATGAACACAAGATCTAACAGAGTTCGACCATGATGTCTATCGTCTAGGCAAAACAAGTAGAAAATTTTAATATGATGATGAAGATAATAATCGTTACAATTTTTCTCCTGTTCCCATGAATCTTATAAATGTTTTCTCACAGACCCTATCTTCACTTAAGGAGTCGTCTGGTTTAGAAATAAGTTATGCAAAGATAAATAATCTATCTATATAGAATACGAGAGGCAAAAGCATGATAGGATGACAAGTGTCATCACCAGAAAATTTCTATTTTAAAAAAAGAAAAATAAAAAGACAAAAAAAAAATGAAAAGAAAAGGCAAAAAGATTAACGAAAATATTAAAACTAACTTAGCACTCCCATCCCCCATTCCCTCGGCCACTAACTCACACACACACATGCACGATTAAACTAAAAAAAAAAAAAAAAAATCAATAAATACGCCTTTTTTGGTTCTTTTTTTGCAGCAAATTATATTTACCCTACTTTTTGAGGACTTTAGGGCTTGATTTAAGGGATGTATCCCTTATTTTATTGTTATAAGTTACATAAATTTTCGGAATTTTACATGAAATTTTTCATGAGATTAAAAAAAAAACCCACGTTTGCAGAATTTTAAATAAATCTATCTATATAAAATAGGGAAGGCAACATAATATTAGAATGACAAGTCATCACCATAAAATTCGTATTGTAAAATTAAAAATTAAGACTGGCAAAATAAAAAAAATCAGAAAAGATTTTTTTTTTTTTTTAAAAAAAAAACTGCCAAAGTGGTTACAACTTCCGTGTGTTACACTTCTCACCATTTTATTAGTGCAGAAGTTTCAGTTTTCAGGCTCATTCTTTTCTGCTCCTTTCTTCATTATACTCTCTGGTATATGTACCAATAAACAAGTAAAAAAATAACATAAAGTCAGTTCATCAGTGTTGGACAACTATCAGGAGTCCGCAACCTAAATAATCCCAAAAGTAGGATTTTCATCCAAAATAACCCATAAAAAAAAAGTGATAAAAGTACCTTTTGCGCATAAAATTAGTGTGCAAAAGGACTTAACTGTGACGGTCACCGTTAAGTCCTGTTGCACACTAATTTTGTGCGCAAAATGTACTGTTTTATTTTCCCACATTTTGTGTAATTTCAAAGTTTTGAAATTTACGTTTTTTTTTCATACTTTGACCAAAGATTAATCATGTCTCAAAACACCGGAATATCAATATTTATATAGAACCTGATATCTTTTTTTGCGCACAATAATATAGGATCAATACATCAAGTAAACCTAAATGTTTGAATCGTTGTTTTAGGGGTTGTAAAGTGCCCTGAAGTAAGTTTTGTTTGGAAACTTGTTATCATTAGTTTAAGTGTTTTATTTTATAAGGATTTGATTTAAGTGTTTTATTATTTAGTCAAGGCATTACATTATTAAGTATATGTCGATATTTTTTTCGAGTTTTTTTCTTCTTTTTCCGTTTATAATTCAAGACAATTCGAATACATCAAGAAGAATTAAAATACATTGATAATTCAAGGAAATTCCAATACATCAAGAAGGATTAAAATACATTCATAATTCAAGACAATCTTCAACCATGAGAGGCTCTTCCAGTACGAGAGGTACTTGCACCACCACGACCGTAGGTTACACAAACGCTTGTCATGGCCAAACTCCTTACACGTCGAGCACCTTCATTTCTTGTTAGCAATCATTGAAAATGCCTCGTTTGGCCAATAAGATTGATCACCAAGTGGGTAGAAATCTCCGGCATATGCTTTAAGATAACTTTCGACTTTGTATTTGGATGCCACATAAGTGGATACCGTTTTTCCCATTTCCTCGAAACACTTGATGGCATGAGAACACTGCATGTGGTATGATTGTCACTTAACACAACTACACGTTCTCCTTCTCTCATAAACAGTATGAAGGTTTCCTCCCCGACCTTGGTAATAACCTGTCCGGACTTCATACACACATTCAGCAAAGTTATACTTTTCTATCTTGTGTAGCTCACATTTTTTCCTATGATGCTAAAACATTTATGTAGGTTTTGGCATCAATTTTCCGTCATCTGCTAATATGGCTTTGACATGTCTTGTTCTAGTGGCAAACCGCTCCACAACTTCGTCATTCTCACCATTGCAGTAACGGGCAATCCCTGAGCAGATTTTAGCAAACCATTGAATGACTCTGAGCTGCTTGTTGTTAGCATCCCCCATCTCCTGCCTCCATCCGCATGTAATGTCCATTTCTCAAAGTCGATATCCTTCAACCAATTATATGTTATTGGATTCACTGTCTTAATCATCTCCATCCGTATAAGAAACTTTTTTTGTTGATGCTCCATTGCAGCCGCCCACATCAATTTGTTTAGTATGCTGTTTTCAAATTTTGTTTGGAAATTTGCCTTTATGTGCCTTAAACAAAAGCGATGGTAAGCAAAGGGAGGCTGCCACCTCATCAAATTAAACATATTGTGTAATATGGCTTGATGTCGATCAGATAGCATGCATATGCCCAAACATCCCCCATGTCTCGTTGCTCTCGTTTGCGGCAATGGCGAAAGAAAGAGGGAATATCGACCCGTTGGCATCCATCCCTACTGTAATCAGTAGCTTGATGTTGTATACCCCGTACACATGCGTGCCATCTATGGATATGACTGACTGGCAATAAGCTGTCATGACCCAACTAGGGGCCGCGACGGGTACCCGATACTTGTACCGAGCACCCCTTTTTTGTTGCTGAATTTTTCTGGAAAGTTTTGGAACTTTTAGCTACAGTAATAACAATAATGATAGCCCCGCCGGGCAGCCGCTTCCGGCCCAAGGTATCGATAGTGGCCCCTTCGAACATTCTTGCATTTAGCATAATAATAATGATGGTAATGTAAACATAAGTAGTAAATGGGATGAAATAGTAAAATCTCGCACCCCCTTTTCAGAGTGGTTTTGAAAATAGCACACTCAGACATAAGCCGAGGCCATAGCGCGCCCAGACGTAAGCTGAGGCCATAGCACACTCAGTGATCAGCTGAGGCCATAGCTCGCTCAGACACGAACCGAGGCCATAGCACATTCAGGCATAAGCTGAGGCCATCATTCCTACGCCGGAAGCGGCTGTCCGAAGGGATTGTTGTGATACTATATTTAGATTGTGCATTCTAGAATTGGTGTACTCTGTACTTATATCGTGTATGCTTAAAGAACGCGTGTTCGCTCGCATTATTTACTTAAGGATTGTTCTAAGACCCATGTGTACATTTATGTTTCCTCCGGCCGAGGGTCGTGTAATGAGCTTGATGGTGATTTCTTCTCTTATATCAAGCTATGGTTATTATTTGTTGTCGCTTTACATACTCGCATATTCGTCGACCCTCCTTCTTCGGGGGCTGCGTTTCATGCCACGCGTGTACACCGACGAAGAGAAGACTTTGCTAGGTTGTTCCCGCGGGATTAGCTCCATTTCAGTTCGGAGTGTTGCCGTGTCAAGTACTTATGTCATGGCCTAGAGACTTTGCAGACAGTGTCCTGTGGATAGGGTGTCGAGGAGCGCGAATCAGTTATAGATATTAAAAGGGCGTGTATTTGCAGATATTGGCAGTTGGTAAAAATTATGTGATTGACTGAAGGTTTTCATAATCTGTATAAAAGCAGTGATCTCTATTGTGAAAAGTTTCGTGTTTCTTTAAAAAATTTTGAAATGACAGGTTTTAGTAACGCGGACGTTTAAAGGTTCGCTCGACTCTGAGGAGAGTCGGGTGCCCATCACACCCTAGTAAGGTCGGGGTGTGACATAAGCAAAACCATCAATGCATGGTTTGCATGTCCAAAACACAAAATTGAAAAATATTACCGGCAACAAGTTTCCACTCTACGACAGTACCAGGATTGAATTTCTATAGAGCTGTCATATACCTGGGCAACGGCTGGAAAAAGCCCCCCTAGGTACCATAAATCATTTAAAAACCCCGCCTACGCCCGAGATATCCCTTTCATTTTACGATATGTTTCCTTAACGTTTCTAATGCAATCTTTGATGGAATACCTAGACAAGTTTAAACAAACAACATTTAGCAATGATATGATAATTTAATTGATGTCAAAATTATAATGAACTTGGTCCAATAGCTTACCTTAGGGTTTCGGCAACGTGAACAAGTAACACTTGAGCCATCATATTTGTATCTAAATTAAAATGATCTACTTGATTCCCTTCCATATCATAAGTGTGACGTGGGTGGAATTTTGTGATAATCCACATACTATCATGCTTAACAATACCACGAAGCATCCATTGACAACCTTGATACTGTAGTCTGCAAACCAGTCTCAATATCTTTCGGGTTGAATCATCAACTTTAACCTCCCTGATTCCCTGGTTGCTATAAATTTTGACGGCCCTTTGCAATGCCTTTTTGGATTCGAACATCATGCCTTTTGCAAGGGGAATTTCATTATTTACAATATCAACCGATTCTTTCCATAATTTATGGCGAATTGGATCATTTTCTCTAGTGTAGACGAAGGCATCAAGACGACCTTGAAGATTGTCAAGATATGGAATCACGTCAGAATGCCACTGAATTGGGATTTCGTTCATCGGTTCTTGTTGGTGAATTGGGCTTTTGGCCATCGGTTCTTACTTGTTTGACCGACTTTGCATCATTTCTACTAATTGTTGTTCCTGCATATGAGGATTAACATCAACCTCATCATCATCATCATCATCGTCAGACTCGTCTGCATTCGGTATATCATCGCTATCACTCGATAATGTTTCTATATGATTAGGATAATCAAAACCATCTAGTAAAGGCCTTTCCTACATGAAAAATAGGTAACATTTTTTAAATACCAACATCAAAATATATATGGATTATTTAATATCAAGGTGATGAGCCCACCGATAGTGTTCAATATTGTCAGGGTTTGAAGAAAGAGCAACTGCACCGAAATCAACATTTGGTGCCACTGGCGAGTTTTGTGTCTAATTTTCACTACAGAGACAGTTCAAGTATTCTAAATACTAAACATCAAAACACTTATATTATTTAATTAATAAAAAGTATACCTACCAATAATAATCAGTTGCACCGAACTAAGGGAATTGCCCAATATTACTCATATCAGGTGTATAATCCCTAAAAAGATACAAAAAAACCATTACTATTACCATACGTATAATAAAATAAACATGTGCTACTACACAAAATTATAATTTAAAAATGGATATTTATCAATTTTCACTGTAATTTTGATCAATTGCTGGCTTAGAGTTTCCAGCGGCAGTTGACCAGTCAAATGTCTCCATAAGAACTCAAGTCCATATAAGTGTTACCATGAGTAGGCTGGACTTGAGGGACTTCCTAACGACTGTGAGGTAACCTTTCAACATATATTTCAAGAACATTGATGGTGATTATCCCCCTATATTCTTCCGGCGCCCTCAAATAGTCCCTCAAAGAGTCATCATCATTGGTAGCTGACTCACCATAAAGCAGTAATCCTCGGGGTGTAATGGATGTTGGATATCTACCTATTACAGATAATTCGTACTCATGACTATTTTTCATTCTTTTGTGTAAGGCATTGAGTAATGTTTCGTAATCCAATGTAGTTGGAAACTTAACATGGCATTGTGGTTTATTACTATAACGAACAGTATTATTATCATAAAGAATCTCTCCATTCCCAAAATAAAGAAACCTTAACGGTTGAAGGAGGAGAAGATATTTTTTTAAGATCTTTAGAGTTGGATTTTTTAAAAGAACTTGAAAAAAGATGACTTAAACTTATGAATTGGATGAGTCTTTACCTCATCTAAAATTCATATTAAATAGAAAAAACTTGAGCGTTTGAGCAAGATGTTGTCAAATCAAGGATGTCAAAACTCATATTTTGCGTGTATAAATGTTGCGCAATATACGCGTGTCATATAAAGAGTCTGAAATTGAACATGGTGTTGTCAAATCAAGTATGAAATTGAGCACATATTTTGCGTATATAAATGTGGCGCAATATAAGCGTGTCATATAAAGCGTCTGAAATTGAGCATGGTATTGTTAAATCAAGGATGCCAAAATTCATATTTTGCTCATGTAAATGTTGCGCAATATAAGTGTCATACAGAGCGTCTGAAATTGCTCATGGTGTTATCGAATCAAGGATGTCAAAACTCATATTTTGCACATATAAATGTTACGCAATATAAGTGTGTCATATAAAGCGTCTGAAATTGAGCATGGTGTTGTCAAATCAAGAATATCAAAACTCATATTTTGCGCATATAAATGTTGCGTAATATAAGTGTGTCATATAAAGTGTTTGAAATTGAGCATGGTGTTGTCAAATCAAGGATGTCAAAACTCATATTTTGTGCAAATAAATGTTGCGCACTATAAGTGTGTTATATAAAACGTTTGAAATTGAGCATGTTATTGTCAAATCAAGTATGAGATTGAGCATGTTGTTGTCCAATCAAGGAGTAGTATATAACATGAATGATGAACAACTAGCATTCACATTAAAACGAGTTATTATGTCATTTTGGAACCAACTTTCTGATATTGCTTCTATTACATGTTTTACTCCAGCAAACATATTTGAAGCAATGGGTAGGACACTGGACGTGGGAACTAGATGAATATAATTTTTATTACTCAAATAACCTAAACAATAGATACAATCAAGAATACAATAATACAACGAGAGATGAGTGGAATTGGCGTGTTAGGGAGGTTGAAATGCTAAAACAAAACTTGAGGGCACTCGGACTCAAACGTCCAAAAAGTCGTGCTACATCAATGCCTCATAGTACACCACAAGAGTTCAATTTTGCTCTTAATCGTTTTCGCGAAGAGAATAATCGGATGAAAATATGTTGCCTCAGGGTAGAATATGCTCAACAAGGTTACGTAAGATTCAGATCCAAGTGGGAGTCGGACTATGAGATGTCCGATGAAGATGAATCCCCGTGATCCTATTAATATTTTTTATAATAAAGTAAGTTGGTAGGGTCATAAGGAGGACCCCAAGGGTACTTGGGGTTTTGCAACTATATAAGTAGACACCCTTGGGGTTTTGCAACTATATAAGTAGCCTTTCATCTGTCATTAAACTACAACATATTCAATGTCGAGGAGTAGAAATATAGATTGGTCGGTATTCCTTCCAAATGGTTTGAATAGCAGTGGTGATGAAAGCTCAAATCATAGCAGTTATTCCGGTGAATCGAGTTATCTTGATAACAATAATTTCAAGATAGACTATTTGGAACCCTACTTTCTTATAGAGAGTAATGATGATATTTGCAACGTGAAATATTCAGATCCACGAGAATATTATTGCAGGTTACGCCGAGAATGGGCATATCGGCATGCCGAATCAGAACGTCTTGTTCGTGACTTGGAAAATCTCAACGCTCAAATGCCAACAAGGTTCTCAATGACCATGCCTCGAGTAGGTTCACACACTTGCGAGCTTGCCGTACAAAGGATTAGAAAAGAAAACATCAGAATACTAGCAAGACGTTGTAGATTTTACATGCTAAAGTTGGTCGAAGAACAAGCATCATCAACAGGTAGAGAACTAACATCTACAGAAAGAAGATCTGTCTTAAGAAACCCAAAATATTATTCTGAGGACAATATTAAGGACTTCTATTCTGATGATGATTAGGGGTTATTTTGGTTCACTATCTTAGTTTTCGGGTCATTTAAGTTTCGGACTCATGATTTAATTTGTATTTTTAATTTATTATGAAGTCATCAATTTGAAAAAATTTAGTATGTTTCTAATTTGCTTTGATTGTTATAGTCTATTATTAATTTATATAAGCTTTTTAGAGTTAATAATACATAAAAAGTTCAACAATTCACAATTTTAAAGAAAACACATATAAATTAGTACATAAAAGGTGCCGATTACATAATACGTGAAAACCTACAACTAGTAAAAACAAAATACATAAAAATAACAAAAACGATACATAGAAATAATAAACAACAACAAGATAGCACAAATAATCTTTCAAAATTTCAGTGAAAAAATGTACGAACACAAATAATGGGCTCATGCATTTCCATGAACGTGATCTATCAAGAAGTCTGATTCGCTTTACACCGTGTCTCCGGGGCACAGTTGAATGTAGATATCATAGTTTTTCTTTCAAAGCATTTTTCTCGTGTTGTGTGTCTGTAAGGTTAGTCTTGAAAAAACTTTATTTTTTTGTGGATTCTTTTAGCAAGACCTCCAAAAGGTCAATTTTTTCTTGAGCTTCCATAAGCTTAAACTGCAAGTCAAACTTCAGGGAATCTCTAATATACGTGAAGTCGCGGTATCTCTATCAACAAGAGGCTTTTTAAACTTCGCCGCCATCGTTTTATCCACGGGAATGCTATCTTCCCATCGAAAATGTTTGCAACCATTCATATCCTATAAACATTACAAGAAAATCAGTTTTTGAAAGTAAAATATGTAGATAATGTGAAAAAAAAATAATTAAACCCTAAAAACACTTACTTCAGGCACTTTACAACGCCAAAAACAACAACCCGGATTATCTTGGGTCTTTGATGTTTTTAGCTTACAATAATAACCTCATTCCTCAGAGCAAAGTTTGACCTTTCAGAGCTTTAAGACATGATTTTTTTTTTGGTGGTGTGTGGGGGTGGGGGGGGGGAGGTGGTGTATGTTGGAGTCCGGAGCCTAAATGGCATAAATTTGCCACAAAAAAACCAAAATGGTATGCCTTTTTTTTTTTTCAAACCAAAATGGGTATTTCGTTGGATAACCAACGAAATACCCGCATCTTCTTGTTCATACCCGAATTATTTCAATCCAATTTTTTTTTTTTTTTTTTAATTTTGGTGCATTTCGTGAAATCTTTTTTTGAACGAAATGGCATTAAATTTTTTTTTTAATTTCGTTTATACAAAAAACGAAAGTAAAAATAAAAATATTTTTGGCCTATTTCGTTGGACTATAACGAAATAGGATAAAAAATATTTATATATTTTTTATCCTATTTCGTTGGCGTTCAACGAAATAGGATAAAAATATTTTTTTTTTAATTTCGTTTTTGTTAGCCAAATAAAAAAAAAAAAATTAATGCTATTTCGTTAAGCATTTCACGAAATGCAATCAAATTAAAGAATATTACTATATTTCCCTATTTCATTTTTGTATAAACGAAACAATTTTTTTTAAAATTTCTTTTTTTTTTGTAAAAGAAAAAAAAACTTTGTTTAGTTTATACAAAAATGAAATGGGGAAATATAGTAATATTCTTTAATTTGATTGCATTTCGTGAAATGCTTAACGAAATAGCATTAATTTTTTTTTTTATTTGGCTAACAAAAACGAAATTAAAAAAAAAAAATATTTTTATCCTATTTCGTTGGACTACCAACGAATATTTTTTATCCTATTTCGTTTTTTTATATATGAAAAACGAAATTAAAAAAAAAAAAACAAAATTGTTGCATTTCGTTGGACATTTCACGAAATGCAACAATTTTGTTTTTTTTTTTTTAATTTTGGTTTTTAATATGAAAAAAGAAATTAAAAAAAAAAAAAAATTGTTGCATTTCGTGAAATGTCCAACGAAATGCAACAATTTTGTTTTTTTTTTTTAATTTCGTTTTTCATATATAAAAAACGAAATAGGATAAAAAATATTTATATTAAATTTTTTTTTTTTTTTAATTTCGTTTTTGTTAGCCAAATTGTTAGCCAAATAAAAAAAAAAAAAATTAATGCTATTTCGTTAAGCATTTCACGAAATGCAATCAAATTAAAGAACATTACTATATTTCCCTATTTCATTTTTGTATAAACTAAACAAAGTTTTTTTTTCTTTTACACAAAAAAAGAAATTTAAAAAAAAAATTATTTCGTTTATACAAAAATGAAATAGGGAAATATAGTAATATTCTTTAATTTGATTGCATTTCGTGAAATGCTTAACGAAATAGCATTAAATTTTTTTATTTTTTTTATTTGGATAACAAAAACGAAATTAAAAAAAAAAAAAATTTTGTCCTATTTCGTTGGTAGTCCAACGAAATAGGCCAAAAATATTTTTATTTTTACTTTCGTTTTTTGTATAAACGAAATTAAAAAAAAAAAAAAATTTAATGCCATTTCGTTCAAAGATTTCACGAAATGCACCAAAATTAAAAAAAAAAAAAAAAATTGATTAAATAATTCGGGTATGAACAAGAAGATGCGGGTATTTCGTTGGTTATCCAACAAAATACCCATTTTGGTTTGAAAAAAAAAAGGCATACCATTTTGGTTTTTTTGTGGCAAATTTATGCCATTTAGGCTCTGGACTCGTGTATGTTGAAAGAATGAAAATGGAGGAGGTGACCAGTGAGTTGAAAATGGCCAAGTGTTGGGTTTATATAAACCCCTATTGCGCAGTAAATTCATGCGTTAAAGGAGTTAACTGTGCTATTACAGTTAAGTCCTTTTGCGCCGGAATTTACTGCGCAAAAGGTTATTTTGTCACTTTTTTTTTAGTCGGTATTTATGTTCCGACCAACACTTTGTGGGTTAAATTAAGTTGCGGACTCCGACCATCAGTGCCACCGCTTTTCGTGTTGCTCTTCTTTTTGCCAAAATGGGATGTCTGTTACTGATAATTTCTCGTGTTATAACTTTGATTTCATGTTAATTAGCTTTTGAAAGTGGTATTGTTATAAATACATATATTTTGTCACATTGCTTTCGATTTTTCTTTTACCCAGTTATTGCCTTTTTGGTTATATAGAAAAATAGATTCCTTCATTTCTCGAATAAATTTTTCTCCATTTTGTTGCCTATTCCAGAGAGAGGAAATGCAAATTGGTGATACTTTGCTTGATGATAATTCAGTGTCAAAACTTTTAATATTACGTGGGATGTTTAATATTCTGGATAGAATAATTTTTTTTATCTAAATTATGATCTGTATGAAAAGTTATCTACAATTGCAATTTTGGTGTTTCAATATGCACATATCTAAATTTATTTATTATTCTTACATTTTGAATTTAGTGTATCTTTAAAGGATAAAGATTTTGTTTGAATTTGGTAACAAAAAGAGTATACGTAAATGATTTGAATTAGAATCTTTATCAATTGGACTTTTTACCATTTGAATTGGAAAATTAAAAGTTTAAATTAAATGTTGTTAGTTCTTTTTGTTGAATGGAAAATCAACATTTTGTGAATGTTTAATTGATTTAACGCTAGAAATACACTTTTCTTGGCTCCTTCTTATAGCAAATTCTTTTTTCAACTAAAAACACGTTTTCTGGGCTCCTTTTTTGTAGCAGCAATTAAAACAATTTCTCTCTCTCTCTCTCTCTCTCTCTCTCTCTCTCTCTCTCTCTCTCTCTCTCTTTACTTTATTAAATTTGTATTTATCCTAATCAGTTTAAGTTTTTGAACCTGAAATTAATTATAACTGTTCTTCACATTTAAATTTTATCGTTATCAAGACACAATCACTTTCAAAACATAATAAACTTCAAATACATACATAGAAACATTGTCTTGAAGTGAAATTTAAATGTTTTTCATGAGCAGGGGCAGGACAGGGTAGAGATCCAAAATTAAGAATGAATTATTTTGCAAAGAAAAGTAAGTTTATATGGTCTTATGCTGCTAAGTATTTAATGTGGATTAAATCAAGTTAAGCTCTTAAGTTTTGAAGGTTCATGAGCAGTACGTGACTAAATCAAGAAGGAAGCTGCAATCTTAGGAAAAAAGATCGCCTTTTGAGCAGCGACCGGCGAGTAGGCACCTCTAATCACTCAATTTCCTCTTCTATTGACCTTAGTTCTTTCTCTATTTTTTTGTCTGTTGAAGTTAATAATACATTTAGAAAATTTATTATTTAAGTATATACATATATTTGGATAATACTAGAATTTTAATAGATAAAGTTGAAAATAAATAAAATATTGAAAAATAAAAATAAATTCCAAGCAACAAAATAAAATCATAAAATCAAACTAAATTTCTCATATATTTAATTTAAATAATTCTTATTGCATGTAATACTAAACTAAAAATTATTTAAAATATTAATAGATTTTATGATAAAATAATTTTTTTTTTTAAAAAAAAAACTCTCTATTTATACTATGAACAATTTGGAATCACACTAACACAACATTTTTTTGGATCATATGTAAATCACTTACTGGGAAAACCTAATTATTAAATGAGAAATAATGACAGTCAAAAGGAAAACTAATAAATATCAAAATAAATCCTCTTATGTACATGGAATTCACATATAAAGTGTTAAAAATTGAAGCTTCTAAACAAAAGATATAAGTTATCAAGTAACTTTTTATAGTGATTGAAGGAATTTTAGCATTATGTATAGTTGAGTGTAGATGTTAAGGTCTTTCATGAAAATATTGATCCACATTTGATGTTTTACACTTAATCATACTAATTTACTATGATTAAGTTAGGTAACAATGTTTAATTAATTTATGTTTAGTGATAAGAATGCATATGAAGACAGGTGTAATGTATTTAGTAGTTTGATTAAACATGGCAAGTTACTATCTTCGATTTCATAAGTTTTTATTTAGGATACAATGTATTGGAAGTAAAATCATAGTTACAATTTTATTTAAAAAGTTAAATTTAATGTGCTCAAACAAACAAACAAACATGATAATAATTTTGCATGAATTATTATCTTAACAACCGCTCATCGCGCGAATACGAATATTAGTATAACTATCATTATAGTAATGCAAATTTAAATAATGCAAGAATATACATAATTATAATGTAGAGATTAATAATATCTTCGTTTACCTCAACAAATAATGGTCAAATTATAAGAAAAAATAAAATAAAAATATGCCAAAATTTTAAGTCACATCAACAATTCTAGTTGTCTGGTAAACTATCTCTTTCAAAGATCTTAAGCCATGTACTATTATGATTCTTCTGTCTTTCTAAGTTGATTTTCCTTTAGTGCTTTTCTATTTCTTTCTCCTAACTCGTTGGAGTTACTAAAGTCAAATGAAGTCCAAATTTAATGATGGGATATTTCACCTTATCCCATTAAATTTGAAATTATTTTATTCCACCTCTCATATGGAATAAATTAGTCTCGAGATTACCGCGTGCCAAACGACTAATAGGATTAAAAGATTCTTAGAGAACATTGAACCTAAAGTAGACATACGTACGACATGAATAAAACTTAGTTGGTCATCAAACTAATTAGTTCGTCTATATTTTTTCCTTTCCCTTATTTCTACCTTATTATTAGCTAGGTTTCTACATGAATTCCCATAGATTGTAAATATTTTGAAATAACGAGTTTTTTTTAGGCTCATTAAAACATAATAGGAACTCACTGTTCAGTCAGCCCCCACCACTGAAATTTTTCAACAGATTTGTTTTCTGGATCTTTTTAGTACTCTCCACTTGATTGTGCTTATTTTTTATCTGGATGGTTTGTAAGCAAGCTTTGACTCTTTCCACTCGACAAATTCAAGAGAATTACGTCTTTAGTAGAAGATCATTTATTTTGTTCATATATTAAACTTTTGAGGGAGATAATTATTCGACTGCTGCTTAAAAGTCATTATTCCAAAGCAATGATTACAAATTCATGATTCGTACTTCAATTGTATCAAACAAATATTTCTATTATATATAAGTGTCAAAGGAGGATCAATATAGCATTAACAAATTATACATAGAGCATTCCATGTTATACCCATCTATTTCTATTATATTCTATTCTATATTATATATAAGTGGCTAAGAGGGACCAACACTGCAATACCTTATTGTACCAAAAGCTTATAAATTATACATGCAACAAAAGCTATATAACTTGTACACTTTAACCAACTGCTTTTTTTATCCCATGTGGACATATTTATTCCCTTCTCATGTATAGACGTATGCACTTCAATTTTAATTCTCCGACACATTTATTTTCTCCGTGCACTTTTACTTGTTCACTTTTGACTTTTCACATTCTTGCTGAATATTTATTCTCTTCTCATTAATACATGTATGCACTTCAATTTTAATTCTTCGACACATATTTATTTCCTCCGTGCACTTTTACTTATTCACTTTTGACTTTTCACGTTCTTTAAGAATTAATAAATGAAGTACTCCCTTCGTCCCATATTACTTTGCCACATTATTATACTTGACTTTTCACGTTCTTTAAGAATTAATAAATGAAGTACTCTCTTCGTCCCTTATTACTTGGCCACATTATTATACTTGACTTATCACGTTCTTTAAGAATTAATAAATGAAGTACTCCCTTCGTCCCATAGTACTTGGCCAGTTTATTATACTTGATTTTTCACGTTCTTTAAGAATTAATAAATGAAGTACTCCCTTCGTCCCATATTACTTAACCACATTATTATACTTGACTTTCACGTTCTTTAAGAATTAATAAATGAAATACTCTCTTCGTCTCATATTACTTGGCCACATTACTAAAAATATATGTCTATTTTTCCATTCTATATTTTTCTTATACTTTTTTTACATTTCTATTATATATATTATATATAAAAGCCCAAGGTGGACGAACACAACAACAATAAGTTGTACAAAAAGCAATTGAAATTGTACTCTAAGCAGGGACTAACATGTGTACATTTCAGAAGTTGAACATTAATTCTACCTCTTTTGTATTTATTTTTTAAGTCTCCACGGGTCCACAGTGTCTCAATTGTCCTTTCATTTCCTTTATTTGGCATATACTCCCTCTGTCTCAATTTAAGTGTCTGCATTTAACTAGACACGGAGTTTAAGAAATAAAGATAGACTGTCTAATCTTGTGGTCCTAAATTAAAATGTGTATAATATAATAAAATGTCCTTTGAATCTTATGATTATAAACATGACATGTAGGATATTTAAATTGTCAACTTACTAAATATAAAAAGAGGCGGACATAACCAAAATAAGACAAATTTTAACAACAATTGAGAAACTAAGGGGAAAAATAAGAGGAAAGAAAAATATGGAGACTCACTTAGGAGAATCGCAAAGATCCTTTGCAAAATATACAAACCATAAAGACTAACTATATTGAGTAACCCAATTAATCATAGTTTTCTTCAAATTGTGAAATTCTTCATAGCCCTTTTGTTATTTGGCAAACAATATTATGATACTTGTTGCTCCCAAATGCACACGCAAGTATACGCGATCGTACAAGTAATATAGAATTTTTAAGTCCAGATATCATACCCACAGAGACTTATGATTAACTATTTACTAAATTAAACGATACTAATTATCTACACAAAAAGTAAAATCTCAATATATAATTATTAACTAACTAAAATAAAATAAAACAAATAATGAACTTCAACCAAGAAAGAGCGAATTTTTATCGGAGAAAAGATAGATCTAGGGCTATGACCACTAACAATCCAGTTGAGTCTTCAAATCGTTCTACCTATGGGTTACTAGCTGACGGGTTAATTATAACTTTATGATATTCTCTCGAACTACTCACAAGCCTGTAGATGCTACTATAGCGCCTATATCTCTATGGTCACCAGAGGTAACAAAAACGCATTTACTTCTCCGTAATCAACTAAGTAGGGCTAAAGGGTATATCTCTATCCTCAGTAGCAAAACGATAAGATCGAACAAACTCTATTTATTCTTATTACGTACGTGAATTCCCTCTCTCAAATCTAATTCACGCCCACAGATAGTGTTCAATTAGTGATCAAGTAATTAAACAATTAAGCACAAGAATAAATAAGCAACCCAAAAATATGAAAATTTAATAGCTAGAAACGATAATCAAACGTCAACTTTCATGTTTGTGTCAAAGCCCTAGAACTAAAGAGTTTAGCTCCACATAGACATGAAAGAAAAACAACAAATCATCCGAATAAAAACGTAAAAATAAGTATTATAGAGAAGGAAAGGTAAAACCCTATAACTCCGGCCTCCACAATTGCTCCAAGCTCTCTCTAGGTCCAAAGTTCTGAACTAAAGGTTTCAAGTTATTCAAAATTATGTAAAAACCGTATAAATATGCATTTATAGGGTACTAAAAGGCATGGGCTTTAAAAAAATCCTAATTAAAATCAGACAAGTTAAACTTGAGTCCGTGCTTTGGCCGCGCGTCGCGGGTCCAAAGCACGGACCTTCAGTGAAATTTGGATGTTGATTGTGCCAGGTCCGCGATGCCTCTGCAGCGCGGGACTCCTGGCTTCCGCGGCTCAACCTTCACGTGCTGGCCCCGCGACGTGGGGCTGGCATGTATGCTTCCTTCAGTTCAATTTTTTTCCTTTTAGTTCATCACTTGTGGTCTTCGACTCTTCACATCGTGTAATCATCATATGATCCAAAACCAACCACTTTTAGTCTGGTTTTCCATCTTTTGTCTTTAATCGTACCTATACACATGAAATATAACGACATAAGTTCAAATATGACGATTTCATCATAGATTAAGCGATAAAAGTCATAAGAATAGGATGTAAAATGACATGAAACATAGGTATTTGTGCCAAATATCACCACCCCCACTTAGACTTTGGTCGCCCTCGAGCAAACACCAAACTACACTTCTAGCTCAACTCATTCAAACAGGTCTGCAACGGGATTCTGCTAGTATGGCTATCTCAAAAGAAAGATTTCAAAACAATGATCCAAGTTACGAAAGTCATGCCAAAGATTTAAAACCTTCATTTTTAGCACCAATGACCACCTTCCTGAAAAACACTTCACTTTTAAAACCAATTGACCCAACGACACCACTTTAAAGCATGTAAGCAACCTTATGATCAAGAAATCAACACTTCACCACTCTATTGATAATTATGTGCCCTCACCAAAAGAAAGTAGTCCATATCTTTCAAAAATCACATATGTTCAAATCAATGGACATAAAATCAATAATTACGCTTCCTCTTAGAAAGAATATCACATGCAAAGTACGATGTACCATAGGCTTGCCCGTAGTGTAACCACTCCACTAATACAAGTAAGACGAACCTAGAATCAAGTAGGACTTTGAGGGTTGTAATGTAGGCTAAGGGACGGGTAGGAATTATTTGGATAACAGTGACTAACATTCCAAAGCACTTTAATACATATACTTCTATCATTCTTGCACAATTTATTCATTAGCCCTTATTCAACACCAACCAACCTTTAAATTTCTCACAATTCACCCATTTTTCTTTGTTTAAGCACCACTCTTTTAAAAGTCACACAAGTTAGAAGGGAAACTTATTCGCTACATTTTTTCTGTCTTTTTCAGATTTCTTTCTTTTCTCTTTTTTTTTTTTTTTCTTTCAATTCCCAACTGACAAGTGAATTAGTTCTTTTCCTTCGGTGCTCCCATAGTCTTCCTAGATTACAATTAACAACCACTTCCCCTTTTTCATTCCCATCCCAACTTCCATTATTTATGTAAATGATTAAAGTGCTCATAGAGTATTTGGATCAAAAATCAAGTTTTATAGAACGAAGGGGTAAAGGCTAATTACTGCTATCAACGAAAAGGCTAAAGGCTCAAAAGGGTTAACTAGGGTGCTATTTACAAGTTGGTAGGATAAACATTTTAGGCTTTTTAGTGACTAATCAAAGAAACTCCTCTATCATTTCCTAGGCTCAACTGAACTTCATTTCGCTTCGCGAACACACAGGGCAAGTTCTAGATGTCAATACCAAACATGGATACAAATGCAAAACCTTACATACACATGGCACACAATCAACTCAAGAGGGATCCGGTTGTCCCTCGAATCAAACAACAATAAAAAACAACAATGCCAAGTGAGTCATAACGGGTCAAACAAAAACCATTTTCAAGTGCCTTCCAGAAAAGTGATACAATTTCAAGGCATGCTTTCACAAAAAAAATTCAAGATCACTCATATGCCAATACTTCACCTAACCCGTGCACCTAGCATTTGAATACGCCTATCCTAAGGACTAATTTTCTGTCAAGCAGGTTGTCATCCATCCGTCATCAGGAAAAGCCCTTTCTATGACTATAAAAGAAAAATCTACCTACGCCCGATTCAAAGGCCCCCCCCCCCCTCGGGAAAGAACGAAAGCCATAAGAAAACCAAAGAGGGTGGATGATGAATGCCTACTAATGAGGGACTAAAGGTCATCAAAGAAAAATAAAGAACCTAAAATATTTTTGCAATATTTTCAACTTTTTCTATTTTTTTTCCAACACTAAGACTCAAAACTGCTAAAAAAATCCTAAGGCATACTAATCATCATCCGCAACCTCAAAACATGTTGTTACAAACCAGGGACGTATTTTCCCACTCCACACTTAAAATTATGCAATGCCGTCAATGCATATATATTTGAACAAAATAAAGCACAAACAAGGTAAGAATTACTCCCTGGGGCCCACTAGGGCCTAGCTAGCAGCGTAGTTCTCAACATTAAGGGTCGGGACGACCCCACACTTAAGCCCAAACATGCTTCATAGCTTTCAACTTCGGGTACTCAGACTTCCCCTAATCTGCAAAACAAAACAAGACACTATAAAAATAAAAATCTAAAACTATTACACATTGGGTTGCCCCTACAATAAGTGCCTTAGTTACCGTCGTGGCATGACATGAATCAACTTCACCACTTTTCCTTCCACTTTGAGGATATGAATTGCTCCCCTAATTTTGCATCAAATTTTCTGCTCCGCTCCTGGGGCGATGGTGTGAAAATAAAGGAACCAAGCAATAGGTGTCGCAAACAGACCCTCGAGGTACAATCCACGTTATTTTCCTTTAATGTTTCCTTTTTTACAGTTATTATATGGATTTATAGCAGTTGATTGTCTTGTTGTTGAAATCTGACCCTTGACCATGTTAATGTTGGGATAAAACCCCTTCTATCCCACATCGGTGTGGAGAGGGTGTGTTGTCTTTGAGGGTTTCTATAAATAGAACCCCGTAAGAGGTGAAAGAGGAGGTTGGAAAAAAAAAGAGGCAAAAGCTTTGAGTTTTGAAATTTAGATCTAATTTCGAAACTTTAAAACTGCCTAGTATAATTTTGGGGTTTTAAACTTAGATTTGAAACCCTTCAAAGGGCTAAAACTTTATTTTTTACTTTGTTTGCTGGTATTGTGATTCGAGTTTGAGGAGGATTTCACTTTCAAATCCATTCTTGATCGTGGCTGCATCCAAAAAGGTAAATCTTTATCTTATTAGCAATTTTTGTTAACTTTCCTATTTTTGTGGTAGTTATTTAGTTAACCATTAATTTGGTAGTCTCTATTAATTGCTTGATTATTTTCTGTAGTATTCATCTAGTTAAATGCTAATTTGGTGATTTCTATTATTCTCTGGATTCTTTTTGTGTAGTAGTTGTTTGGTTAAAATACTAATTTGGATAATCTTTGGTTAGCTTCTTGATTATTCTAGGGTAGTTGATTAGATAATCTAGTGATTCCCTTTAAGTTACTGCTTGTATTATGATGGTTGTTTAATGGAATATCAACTTGAAAATGTCTAAAAACTACTGGCTTAGTTTGTTTGGGAGGGTAGTTGCTGTTTATTCCGATTGTTAGGGTCTTTGGTTTAGTTGAGTGTCATCTTGTGTGTTGACCTTGTCCATGTATCTTGTTGTTTTGTCCTCATGATCATAGTGAACATCCTAGTCTCAATCTAGCTGACTTGTTGGCCCTTAGATGGTTCTGGTGATGATGTTCTTTTTTTTTTTTTTGGAAAATGCCAAATGTGATTCTGTGATTTATCTGGATGATGAAGTATAAGATTGAAATAAAAGGTGATGTAGATTACTTTTCCCTGGACTCTACTGATTCAACTGGCTGTTGTGAATTATTTGGTCTAGAAGCCACATAGGGTTAAGTTTTTGCTAGTGCTACTGATCTGGATGATTGTCATGAGAGTTGTTTAGGGAAAATATGATAAGAATCAAGATGTCAATTTGCTGCTTATTAAAACATGTAAAGTTGGTTGTTTAGTAAAAAGATGATGAGTGTGTTTGGGTTTGGTTCACTGGCCACATAGGTGTGAGAATCTTGGATAAAGAGTGATTGCAGGAAGGTTTAAGTCTAGATTGGTTTGTTGTTGGTTCACTCACCATAGTTGCCTAACCAAATGGACAGTCATGTGTGTAGTTTGCTAGTCTGATTGTTCACATAGTTGTTACAAGTGGCCTAATGGAGTCTATCTAAAGTTAACATAAGCGTGTGTCATTTTACTGTCTTCTACTAATGTGCCTCTGTTTTTTTTTTTTTTTTTTTTTTTTTTTTTGAGTATTTGCTTTGACTGATCAAGAGCTAAGTAACAAAAAATGGGAGCTTGATGTCATTTCTTCTTTTCTCCAAAACTTGCTTATTGTGAAGATATTTATGGTTAATATTGGCTAATTAAGGAAGGGGAGATGGTCAGTCTATATGATGATTGTTATATATAACCAGGTTCCTTGTATTTTTCTCTCTCTCTCCTAAAACAATAGAATGTGGCTTAATAACACTAACACTATGCTTTGGTTGCCCTGGTGTTATTATTGCAAAGAATGATGTTTTTCTTTTTTTAAAAAAAAAAAAAAAAAAAAAAAAAAAAAAAAAAAAAACAAACAAACAAACAAACTTCAAAGCCTGGCATTCTCTTTACTCAAAATATCAAAAGGTATTTCAAACATTTTTTTGCCCAAGTTTGAGTGAAACCTGTTCTCTTTTCCTACCTTATACCCATGTGGTTAACTACCATAAAGATGCCTTGGTAAGTGTCCTATGGTCTTAGTTGATTTCTTTCATGTCTAGGTGATGTTATGGCCCTCTTGTCTCTCCTGCTGGTTCTGTTTTCACAAGTTGTGCACCTAGAGTCTCAGAGTTCAATCTGGGAAGGGCATCAGGTGGGAGCTTGGGCTACTGTCTATCCTTTTTTTCTTCTACCAAAGTCCTTGCTCCTTGTGATCCTACTTGTCTGCCCATCCCTGGCATCCTATAGATTCTTACTTATTCATTTTAACTAAGTGATAAGTCTCATTGAGTTGGTACACTGGAATTCGAAGGGCAACCGTATAGTACGGATCCTTAATATTGGGATGCCTAACACCTTTCCCAGGGGATCATCAGAACCCTTACCTAGAACTCTGGATTACGAAGGTTTTTTTCACGGCATTTGAATAATCCCTTCAAAATCGATTTTTCTAATTTCCTAAAAATTAGGTGGCGACTCTTTTTCAAAACAAGTCCGAAAGAGCGTCAACGATTTCCTAGTAGCCATTTGCGCCCTAAACTTGCCCGAAAAAGTAAATCGTTACAGTAACGCTCTTGTTCCTCATCTATACACTTCTCCAAAGGCTTGGAAGGCTCGATTTCCATGTCGCCAACCAAAGATAATATAGAAAAATGTTTAGAATGAGGACCAAGACGCCCCAACTCTAAAATTGCATTATTTCTGACATCCTTACTTTTTGTACACCTCCTCAACAATGACATCTTCAACAAAGATCTAATCGAATGGCTGTAGTTTCTCTATTTGCTCCACAAGTTGGCCAGTATCCACAACAATTGGTTGTTGGGCATCAGATGCCTTAACCTTTTTATTCATTTGAGCCTGTAGGTCATAGGTATCTGAGCCAAATTGGTCTATCTCTTGTCTGACTCAGTTCTTCCCTCTATCAGTTGTGTAGCCATGTTTGTAAGACCATCACGGAGAAACCCATGAAATTTCATTTGTTGAGCTTGTTCTGTTAGCCAAGATTGGCTCACTATCTCTGCTACTTCAAAGCTATCTACTTGGGGGAACTCGCTCTTTTCTTCTGTTTGAGGTTCGTCTTGAGTATTGGCTAAGCCTGTAACTTATAGATAATTACAAGTTTCAGTCTTGGCCTGCATCTCTGTGAGTTTGGCACGAATCCTCTCTATGGCTTTCCACATTTCTGCGTTTTGCTATCTCATTAGTGCATCGTGCTTCATTATTTGCTTTATCATATCGCTAATCAGAGCAAGACTTTCCGCATCCTCCACTTTGTTAATCCTGTTAGCATCACAAACAACAGGAGAATCATAATAGGGGCTCGGGGATGGGGAATAAGAGTTAGGACAACCATTGCTATGACCGTCTTGACCACCACATATATTACAAACATTCCACTCAAAAGATTGGGAAGGTGCACACAACCCATTCCCGGAAATATTTTGACAGTGTTGCCACAAGTGGGGTCCTCCACAAATCAGACACGGATCACCAAAATAGGAACAACGAATATTCGACCAATTTTTACTTCAAGATGCCATATCAAGAAAGTAACCAAAATATTACCTTAAAAATAAAATAAAATAAAATAAAATAATAATAATAATAAAAAAAAACATGTAATATAGGATTTTTAAGTCGAGATATCGTATCCAAAGAGACTTATGATTAGCTATTTACTAAATTAAATGATACTAATTATCTACACAAGAAGTAAAATCTCAAGATATAATTATTGACTAACTAAAAGATATCGTATCCAAAGAGACTTATGATTAGCTATTTACTAAATTAAACGATACTAATTATCTACACAAGAAGTAAAATCTCAAGATATAATTATTGACTAACTAAAAATAAAATAAACAAACAATGAACTTCAACCAAGAAAGAGCGAATTTTTATCGGAGAAAAGATATATCTTGGACTATGACCACTAACAATCCAGTTGAATCTTCAAATCGTTCTACCTATGGGTTACTAGTTGACGGGTTAATTATAACTTTATGATATTCTATCGAACTACTCACAAGCCTGTAGATGCTACTATGACGCCTATATCTTTATGGTAGCCAGAGGTAACAAAAACGCATTTACTTCTCCGTAATCAATTAAGTAGGGCTAAAGGGTATATCTCTATCCTCAGTAGCGAAACAATAAGATAGAACAAACTCTATTTATTTTTATTACGTACGTGAATTCCCTCTCTCAAGTCCAATTCACGCGCCACAGATAGTGTTCAATTAGTGATCAAGTAATTAAACGATTAAGCACAAGAATAAATAAGCAACCCAAAAATATGGAAATTTAATAGCTAGAAATGATAATCAAACGTCAACTTTCATGTTTGTGTGAAAGCCCTAGAACTAAAGAGTTTAGCTCCACATAGACATGGAAGAAAAACAACAAATCATCCGAATAAAAACGTAAAAATAAGTAGTACAGAGAAGGAAAGGTAAAACCCTGTAACTCCAGCCTCCACGGCGGCTCCAAGCTCTCTCTAGGTCCAAAGTTCTGAGCTAAGGGTTTCAAGTTATCCAAAATTATGTAAAAGTCGTATAGAATATGCATTTATAGGGTACTAAAAGGCCTAGGCTTTAAAAAAATCCTAATTAAAATCGGACAAGTTAAACCCGTCCCGTGCTAGCCGCACATCGCGGGTCCAGCACGGGACCTTCAGTGAAATTTGGATGTTGATTGTGCCAGGTCCGCGACGCCTATGCAGTGCGGGACTCCTGGTTTCCGGGGCTCAACCTTCACGTGCTGGCCCCGTGACGTGGGGCTAGCACGTATGCTTCCTTCAGTTTAATTTTTTCCTTTTAGTTCATCACTTGTGGTATTGGACTCGTCACCTCGTGTAATCATCATATGCTTCAAAATCAATCACTTTTAGCCCAGTTTTCCATCATTTGTCTTCAATCGTACCTATACACATGAAATATAACGACATAAGCTCAAATACGGCGATTTAATCATAGATGAAGCTATAAAAGTCGTAAGAATAGGATGTAAAATGACACGACATATAGATATTTGTGCCAAATATCAATACTCTATCCCTTTTATTTTATGAGAAGATATTTGATTGAACATGAAATTTTAAGAAATTAAAAATGAATGATTTTCAAAACTTGTAGTTTTACATGCCATATCATTTATGTGGTTATAATAATATCATATCATTAAGAGTAAATGGAAAGGATAAAGTTAAATTGTTTCTATATATAAAAAGTTATAAGTCTTTTTTAAACATACTAAAACGTAACAAGTGTCACATAAAACGAAAGACACACAGTAATTGATTTAAGCTGTGTGTTTGGTATGAAATTTTTCTACAAAATGTTTTTTTTTTTTTTTTTTATAAAGTTGCTTTCTAGTTTAGTGCAGGGAATATTTTCTAGTCAAAAGGGAGAAAATGGCTTCCCTGATCACGTTCGGGCAGAATTCTTTTTTCATTCATAATTATCTCAACTTTTTATTTTATATCGTATTTCAACTAACAACTAGACATTATTATCAATATTAATTTAATACTCAAAAGCTTTATCAGAATACTACCCACTTTACTAATATTATTATCAATCGTAAATAAATAACTTTTTTGAAAAAATAAAAATAAAAATCTAGTCTCTAAACATATATCAAAGAACCTTTTTTGAAATGGAGAAAATGACTTCCTTCGGCTATTTTAACCCATTGTATGTTTGTCTAGATACATATAGTAATTCTCCTACTGCTGGGTATCCTTTATACAAATAAGTCTTGAATCCCAGTTATGGAGCGTTAGGCAGAAGGTTAGAGGGGATTCATGGAATAAAATCTATGGATTCGAGTTCGAGTTCGAGATTTTTCCATAATTTATTCAGGTTTCAAATTAACATTTATACTTTTTAGTAGAATTTTAAACATATAAAGGACGAACTAAAACTACGGATGAATCGATACTATAATTCTACATTCACCCCGGGGGCTAGGTTTCATGATCTCTATCCTTAATTAGGGGTTTCGGGCTTGAGTCCTAGGAATAAAAAATCTCTTAGTAGAGAGCGTTTTACTTTTCAACGAGACTACACAATGCGAATTTAAATTAATTCAATCAGTAAATTTCAGACACAAAATGCCTAGGTGAAAAAAAAGAGTACGCAAATGAGGAAAGGAATAAAATCAAGATACTCCATCCCAATGGTATTTAATTACAAATATATGCTTTCATTGCTAGTTTCTTTTCTTCTGCTGACTAGCTACTAGCTAATGTCAGTTTTTTTTTTTTTTTTTTTTTTTTTTTTTTCTCATTTTGCTTTTCTTGTGTGGACTGGAGTGAGCTCCCAAGCCGTTTTGGGATCAAATTAATTGTTTCCATTAAGTAATTAACAGCATCAGAGAAGTGCTTTGGATATATGATTTTCTGATCTAAATAGCAGCTACCACTAATGAAAAAGAATTCATTTTCTATTAATTGAATGGCTACTCGTAGTTGACTATTGCAGTGAATGCCTAGTTTCTTCTTTGTATTCCAATTCGATTGCCATTGGTATTTGGTACCAATGTATCATCCTTGTTTGTTGCATGCTTCAGATTGCCATGTTCCTCTTTCCTCTTTCTGTTTGATCCAATAGTTAATTTTTCTACTATATATACCTTCCTTCCCTTTGATTTAGAGTGTTTTCTTTTAAGGATTCATATAGCCAACCTAATTAGCTTGTGTGATCTATTGGGGATCTCGATTGACTGCCTACGATGGAGGTGGGAGGAGGTAAGGCAGAGCTACATAATAAAGGGGTTCAATTGAATTCCTTTTGTCAAAAAATTATAGTACTGGACAAATAGGTTAGAACATAATTATTAAATATCCCTAACATAAAGAGAGTTTTTATTCTATTAGTAAAAGTGGTTCAAAAATTGTTTTATTCCGTAAGTTTGAATCTCAAGTGTGGCATTTTTATTGAATCCCTTCGCTATAATTTCTGACTTTACCCTCTCAGTAGCTAGGGAGAGAAGACATGTTAATTGTAAAGTTGATAGAGAAGCCACCAACTCCCTGAGCCTTGACCTTGAGAGACCTTAGCAATCCTCTATTTCTCAAGCAATTTATTATGGTAAAGAAATGAATCTTGAGCTTTACTTAATTTCAAAAGCTAGTTTATGAGGATATGATTGTTCAAGTCCATATAAGGAGACCACTCATCTCACGCCCAGAGCTGGACATCTGGAGCGTAGACAATTTAATATGGGGGCCAATATCGGGTGTAATAGATCCTGCTCTGATACCATGTAAAGAAATAGATCTTAGACATAATTGTTCGTTTTTTTAAAAGATGGGGGCAAAGGTCGAAAGAAATTGAAAATTTCTATCAAGAAAATCATTTTTTTTGCACGGATTACCCTTCAAAGGCGCTGGTCTTTAACTGTTGTCCCTCAAATTGCTTGTCTTTAATTTTTATCCTTCGCTTAAAAAAGTGATCAAAAATACTCCGAGGTTCTAGATTCGAACCCTCGCTCAGTCAAAAAAAAATAATTTTGCAAGGCTAGGCTTCGTGAAAAGTCTGCCTTAAGGTTTAAGAAGAAAAGAAAAAAAACTTTTGCGTTAAGGCATTTTTTTTTACTCTACTGGAATTCTAAGCCTAACTTTTGTTCGAATAGGCCTAATTTTGCAACGAAACTCTGCCTTTTAAATTTTTTGTTTGACTGAGCGGGGTTCGAACCCAGAACCACGGGGTATTTTAGGCAAAGGGCAAAAATTAAAGACCACCCCCAAATAAGGGCAATCGTGCAAATTGCCCCAAGAAAATTGCTCTAGATATCAATTTTTGGGTTTTAAAAGAAAAGAAATATAGGGAAATAACAGAGAAAGAAAAAATTGAAGTGTAAGTCTTTAATGCAGTAGAGAATATACTTTATTGATCTACTGGTTCGCATTTAAATAACTGAAGTAGAAAAATCTGCTAAAATATAGCAGTCATCAAAATTCTAATCCCTAAAAGATCTAAAACTAACTAACAAATTCCTTATAAATAGGAAAGATTATTGACACTTATTCAAAATAACTAAAGGTAGTAAAATAAAAATTATTGCAGTACTAAAGCATATTCTAACACTCCTCCTTGCTTTAGGAACTGCCATTTAAAAAGTTGATCCTCCTCAATTTATGCTTCTGTTGTTTGTGCTTGAGGATTATTTTTAAACTTGCACACTTTCGTGACATGGCCTGTTTGTTTGCAATTTGCACATATTGCATCAGGTCTCCACCAACAAAGATTTTCTAAGTGTTTTCTTTTTGCAGTATTTGCAAATAGGAAAGTTAACTTTTTCTTTTCTATTTTGAGAATAAAAAAGCACCCCAGTGACATTGTCTTGTCTGAAGGCTCTTTTTTGCTCTTGTGCGTGAAGAACACTTATTAGTTCTTCAATAGAGATGACAGAGAGATCTTTAGACTCTTCCATGTATGAAATTTTAGACTCAAATCTCTCTGGAATTGTCACAAGAATATTTTCTACTATTCTGTCATTTTTGAAATCCTCGCCAAGCAACCTGATTCTATTAACAATCAAAGAGATCTTTTCAAATTAAAAATTTGCATTTGCCTGACTTGGTCACTTTGTTGGTACTCCTATTTTAGTTTTTTCCATGCTTCTTTTGCTGTCTCACAAGCAATGATTTTAGAAAAAATCGAATTTTCCATCAAATTTTGAATTACAGTATTGGCTTTGAACTTTTTGATTTTCTCTTCTGAATGAGATTTAATATGCGCAAGGTAGGATATTTAGGGAGTGGTTGTAAGGATCTATCTTCCATTACAGCTTCCCACAGATCATAGGCTTTAAGATATAATTTCATTTTTCACTGACCAAATTTGATAGTTTTGCCAGTGAAAATTTTTGGGGCGTTCAAAGAGAGATTGCTGCTTGCCATGTTTTAAAATAGGGTAAAAATTGATATTGGTTAAAAATGGTTTTTGAAAATGGGTCCTTAGATGAACTCACAAATCCCGAAAGATCAATAAGGCTCTTGATACCAACTGTTGGTTTTTCAAAAGATAAAGGATGAAAGTGATTGAAAATATCTCTCAAGAAAATTGCTCTAAATATCAATTGTTGGTTTTTGAAAGAAAAGAAATATAGGGAAATAATAGTTGAAGAAAAAATTGAAGCGTAAGATTTTAATGCAGTATAGAATATACTTTGTTGATCTACTGATTCACATTTAAATAGCCGACAAAGTAAATAATTGAAGTAGAAAAATCTGCTAAAATATAGAAGTCATCACAATCCTAATCCCTAAAAATCTAAAATTAACAAACAAATTCCTTATGAATAGGAAAGATTATTGACACTTATTCAAAGCAACTAAAGGAAGTAAAATAAAATTACTGCATTCTAGCAATAACTCAACCTCAAAAGCTAGCTTATGAGGTGAGGATTGACCAAGCCAATTTATATAGACCACTGATCCTTTAATGTCCCGATGTGGGACTCCTTACAACACCCCTCCTCACGCCCAAGACTAGACATCTGGAGTGTGGGCAATTTAATACGGAGGCACATCATCGGGTAATGAATTTGAATGGGTCTTGCTCTGATACCATATTAAGAATGGATCTTGGGTCTAACTCAACCCCAAAGCTATCTCTTGGGATAAGGATTGCTGAGTATTGTTCAAGTCCATATAAAAAGACCAAATCTTCCATCCGTAGCCAATGTGAGACACTGAACACCCCCCTCACGCGCAGGACTGGACATCTAGAACATGGACAACTTAATAAAGGGGCCTAACATCGATAAACCATGAATTGTGATGGGCATGACTTTGGTTAGTACTTAGTTGTGATCTTAAATAAGTCAAATGATGAGCTTCCAAGTGGGATATGCTTTTCAATGACTCACTATTCCTCCTCCTCTCCATATATTTTAAAATTGGGAAAGCAGATTCTTTGAAAATGACATTGCATATATTGTTGGCTCCTCGAGTTCTGGAAGTACAATTTAGTCGTGCTCCACAAAAATTGCCAAATGACCAAAGGACAAACGATAATACTACTACTATTAATAAACAAAAAAGAACATTTAGCACTTTTCACCTTTGCTAGGCTGGGTGCATGAGTGCTATTTGTACTTAATTAAAATGATAATTATACTAAATCACTACAAAAGGGGGATCTTCTACATGCTCTTTTGAATCAAAAAGGGTCCTAGATATTTTTATAAATGGTACAACATGCCTTTTCTTCTGTTTAATTAATTAGACGGTTGATATTGGTTAATTGGTTACCTCTTGCAGTTTTTGTTGAAATATTTCAGCCAACAAGCAGTCACACCTCCTTAGGATCACTGGATGAAAATTTTGTCAACTTTGTGCAGCTAATCACTTTCTTATCATGAGAATGTTGCCAAGATATTTTCTACCAACTTCTTCAGGTAGTTTCATTATTCATCTTTCTATCTTTTATTTATTATTTATATCACCACCAAGTCATGATGACAAAAGTGATTTAAATGAAATTTGTTTTGTAGAATAAAGAGAGATGTCATCATGGACCAATATATGTGCGTTGACAGAGGCAATCAGTGTATAAATTGTAAAGACATGCAGCATTAAGGGACCATTATGTGAAGGTTAAGAAAAACATAAGTTCTTGAGAGGGAAATTTGTTACATGATCAATTCAGCAGGGCATGGGTAAGTATTAGGCGGACCTCATTTCTAATTTCTGAACTCATGTCATCCAGAGGACAAGAAATTTGAATAAAATCTAAAGTACGGTGTTGGCTACACATGAGTTAACGTTATTTTACACACCATACGACATATATAAGAGGGGTGAATTGGATCGTGCCAAATTTGTGCGACCTCCTAAAATTTGTCTAACTTTTGCTTCGAGGAACCTGGTTCTTTAACAGTTTCTTGTGAGATCACCCAAAAACTGCAAAGTGTGAAATAAAGTAAGATCACAAGATATTTACGAGAAAATCACCATGATCAAAGGTGGACCTAGCCTGTAAGATTTCACCTCGATCTCCACTAAGATAATGAACCAATTTAGATTACAACGCTTGTAACCAAAAACTTAACGCTAAGCCTTAACTCCAAGAATCACTAGACCGTTGCAAACCCCTTCATGTTAACTCAACTTGAAGCAATAAGAACTAATATAACTCTAAGCCTCTCGCCCCTTCAAACTAATTATAGCTTAAAGCAAATTGTTTCTCAATTAAAACAATCAACCTACAGTTACTTCTAGAAAGAAAATTAGGTTACAACTCAATACTAGTAGGGGTGTACAAAGCAAACCGACAAACCGCACCAAACCGATAAACCTAGAAAAAAACCCAACTAGTGGTTTGGTTTTACTTGGTTTGGTGTTGAAAAAAAAAAAATCCGACCATGACTGGTTTGGTTTGGTTTTAGCTAAAAAAAGTCAAACCGAACCAAACCGACCCGACATTACGTGTATTAGATTTTAAAAATATTTTATACATAAAAATATTTATTTGTAATGTAATTTGTAAATATTTCTTAAACTTATTCATAGTTTTTTATCTTTTATAATATTATTTTAAGCTTGAACTTAGAATTTTCAATGTCAATAAGTTTTATATCCCATAGATGTTAGTAACTCAAATAAAGTCCAATTCAAAATCAACTCAACACTAATGCTAACAGAAGAAATTCAATTCTAAAACTAGGAATGACAGTAATGTTGGATATCTATTCTTTAGTTTTTCATAATTGGTTTAGAGCGTAAAAATACATAGCTTAATTTTTTTCTTTGTCATTTTATTAATACTTATTAGTCGTACTTATTTTAGCATAACTTAGTATTTAGATTAAAGTCATTGTCTTTATGGCTTATTAATTAGTAATGCTTATTTTAACCGATTTTATTATCTTTTTTGTTGAATATTTTAATACGATGTCATCACCCATCTCACATTTTGTGTTATTTTCTTAAGAAACACCTTAGTTATATAGTTGTATTTTATTTAGGACTAAAGAAATATTTGAAGTAAAAGTCATATGTTTTGTATGAAGACTTTTTCGGAAAAAATCCCGAAAAAACTGAATAACCCGAGAAAACCCGAAGTTGAAAATAATTTTATTGGTTTGGTTTAGTTTATAAATTTAAAAACCCGACGCAATTGGTTTGGTTTGGTATTTGAAAAATCCGAACCAACCAGGTCCATGTACACCCCTACTCAATAACCTACTATAATGAACTAAACTGGATTTTAACTCAAATAATGAAAACACATATTCGGCTTGGTTCTCGACACAAAGTTGAAACTTGTTGAACTCTCAAGGTTTGCAAACTCTTAATTTCTCTTCACTTGGTTAATCTAGTGTGTCTTTCTGCAAGAATAACTTAAACAACATATGTGCAAGCGAGTTTGTAGCACAGACAGTTCGAAAAGAATAAGGAGTCGAATTAATTAAAGTCCAATAAGAGTAAGGAAGGGTTCAATCGCCTTAGAAGCTTTCCAAATATCACCACATGGTTTTCGTCAATTCCTTTTATTTAATCCATCCACCCATGCTTTCACATCCCATGGTATAGGGGATTTGACATCGACCCTGACCGTATTATGATTTTCCTCAATTAGAATCCCATTCTCATTGACGTACACAGGTTTTTTCATAAGCAGTGTCAAATTTTAAATTGAGAACAAATAAATAAAGCACAATAAAATCAAATTAGAAAAAAAAATACAATATAAATAAAACACAACTCACGTATATTACTATAACTCTTCTTGATAAGTATTTATTTTTTGAAATATATTTAAAATAACCTCATTAGAAATAATATTTAATACTTTTTTATATGTATATAATGCACCAAACTATTACTAAAAACATCATCATTCATTTGATTTTGTAATTGTTTTTAATCAATTTTGTTGGCGAGAAAAAAGATAAAAGAAAAAAGAGAAAAAATAGCATAACAACTAGGGAAGCAAAGAACATCTCCTGAGAATTGTTTGATTATCGCCAAATTTTAAAGAAGTTACTCTTGACTGAATGACTTAGCATTTCTTAAACTGGTAAGAGGTTGGAGGTTCGGACCTCTCCTTTGTGGAAGAAGTGCAAACTTTTTATTTTAAGACACCAAAATAAAGCTGCCTAGCTTCGAACTCAAAACCTCCAGCCCAAGAAATGGTCGCCTTATCGACTAAGCTACAATGTAATTTTTGTCAAGCAATGCTTTGTTTAATCTATCCTTTATTTTGTTTCTGCTTTCCAATTATATATATATATATATATATATATATATATATATATATATATATATATATATATAGTGAAATTTTCGACAAATCGTTGTCACGTGACACCCCTCGGCCATAGCTAAATCCGCTCCTCCTGCCTATTCTTATTCAATCTCTTTGTGAACGCGACATTGCTTTGTGAAGGAGTCAATTATACTATCATATTGATGCAAATTAATTAATCTTTCCTAATGAATAACCATTTGCGTGTCCAACACAAAAATTAGTAACATATCCAAAAAACCTAACTTCCGTAACCTTTTCCTACTCCAATTCCCATCGAAGTACCTAATTCACGTCCATGCAGCCCAAAGCTCAACAAGCTCAATTAACATTTCAACACTTAAAAGCACATTTAAAATTCACATACAGTCAGATCTCTCTATAACAACATCCTCATTTAATATCTCTATATAATAGCCAAGTATTTTTCGGAATCGATTTTTTTATGTTATAATTTACTTCTCTGTAACATTTTTTACCTGTAACAACAATAGTTATCTTTATGACAAAAAGACACTCTTTATAAAATCATCCCTCTATATATAACAGCTATCTTTTTTTTTTTTTTTGGTAATATAATGATTGATCATCATAATAGAATCTCTAACATTACCAATAATAGGTCTAAAGATTTTGACGAAATATTTTGATATTTTAATACCCTATTTATGACAAAGAATATTATATGAATATATACTTTCATCATTAAAAGATTTTCCTTCGTTATACAAAGTGTGATTAAGCTCATGATATGACAATTAAAATGAAAAATTAGATTTTATGCATCTGTTTTGCCTATAACAACAAATTATTATTTAAATGTCAATATTATTATAGGTGTATAACAGTCATTCGCTATAGCAATCAAAAATTTTCGAACCCAATGATGTTATTATAGAAAGATTTGACTGTATAATCAACTACACTACAATATCATATTTTATTTGTTAATCATTAAAATATTCTAAATTCACATAAAGTTGGATGTAGGGAATATGGCAACATGAGTCCTACTTTATGTGACACGATTTGCAGTATGAGGGTCAAGTAATTTTTTATGTGAACGCAAAAGTAGAATCTTCAAATTTTTTTTAATAATTAAAGTTACATGTTTAGAAACTACAGAAAAAATAATATAAATCACACTAATTAACAGTTCAAAATATTTAAAAAGTATATGAACAAATTGCAGCTTGTTGCCAAAGGCAATCGATTCGAAGAAAAAGGAAGAAGAAACTACCTACAGCTAAGCTATACTAGAAGAAGTAAAAGCAGATAGTTCATTGATGAAATGCTAAATGAGAACAATACAACAAATATACTCTACCAGCTCGCAAGAAAACGAATTTTTTACCAAAATAATCCATTATTTAAATCGATTAACGAAAATAATATATTTTTTTGAAACTTTACAGAACTAGTATAAATGTATTTCCCAGTAACATATTAGACATTATTTTATTAAAAAATTTAACGGACAAAACCTAACGGCTGACGGAGCAAACGGATATATAAAACGTTATTGTCAGTAACGTTTTTATAATTCGTTACTGTGAGTTACGTATTAAGGCTAATACGTTACTAACAGTAACGACTTATACGTGACTTTATTATGTCTTCACTTATTGATATCACTAATACGTGTTTCTTAATACATCTGTGATAATCAAGTATGAATTATATTATTGAGTTCGTACATATGTTATGGTCGGCCTAACATACTTAGACTTAACAACACCAATTAATATAATCTCCCTAATTTAAACTTAGACTCTTATATATGACACGAAAAATATCTAGAGCATTAAGTTTTAATCTCGTATATTTTCGTAAGATAATTGATATAATTATCCACATATGAAAAATGAGTAATTAAATAAGGTGGGTCTTCCTTCTACATTTATTTACCTTATAAGCTAGTAAAAATTCATCCAATTAACTTTTGGGACATGATCTAGTCACCTATTCCTTGTAAAACAAGGACCCTTTTCATAAAAAATCAAGATCCGTGTTCAGTTATGTTCTTTGTACGATAACGACGATTAGTTTGATTTCTCAGATATGTAAATACTTCATATGACTAAAATTATCAGAATATCAGACGACGTTTCCGTTGAAAGTCCATCGGAAACAATTACCGCGAGTACGATTCTGATGATTTTTTTTTACGAAAAGTCCCTCAAAATTTTACTTTCTAGTAGTGTCACCTGATCATATACGATAGAGCTGGGAATAAGAGCAAAATATCATATAGTAAGCTATAAGGTCCGCTGGATTAAGGATATAAATTTTATTGGTTCAATATTTAAAGCTCTTAATATATTAAACCCATTGTACTTTTAAAAATTGGTTCATACTTATTTAATGTAATTTTAATAAAATTTTATATATAAATTTATACTCCAAGTTAAAAGTATTGGGTGATATCAAAAAGTGAAGACATAATAAAGTCACGTATAAATCGTTACTATTAGTAACGTATTAGCCTTAATACGTAACTCACAGTAACGAATTATAAAATATCTCTTTGCTCCGTCAGCCATTAGTTTTTGTCCGTTGGATTTTTTGAATAAAATAATGTCTAATACATTACTGAGAAATACGTTTATACTAGTTTTGTAAAGTTTCAAAAAAATATATTATTTTTGTTAATTGACTTATATAATGGATTATTTCGGTCAAAAATTCCAAGAAAACAAAGATGTAACTAACTATTCAATCCAGTGTTCAATAGGATGCTGACACCTGAAGACTAAAGTGCAATTAAAGGAACTTATACTTTAACTAACAAAAAGCCACTAAATTGTATACCCGAAAATGGAAATTTGAAGATGTCGTAACTAACTTAACTAACTTTTCTTTATTCTTCATTTCGCACATCAATCCTTCCCCTTAAGAATTTTCTCGTCCTCAAGGAACAAAACAAGGAAACTTGTCAAGAGGGATTTATAATCTTCCCAGGTAGCTTGATCTTCATTCAATTGGTCTTATTGCACTAAGACATGAGAAACAACCTTATTTCCCATTTGAGCCAATCTTTTATCCAACACTTTGAGAGGTTGAGGGCAGTAGGGACTAGAGAGGTCAAGCACATGTGGATGTGAGATAGTAGAGAGAAGATCATGACATGCCTTACGGTGGGAAACATTAAAGGTTGGATGTAATAGGAACTGTGCAGGTAAGGTTAACCTGCAAGCTACATTTCCTACCTTCTTCAAAATCTGGTAGGGGCCATAATACTAATAGACAGTTTGTGAAGTGGTGGCCAGAGATTGTTACTTATCTATAAGGTTGGATTTTCAATTATACGAAATCTCCCTCCTTGAATTGTCTATATGTTCTGTGCTTGTTGGCTTGAGCTGACATCCTCTGTGAAGCCCTTGCGAGGTGATGCTTAAGCAACTGTACCTTGAATTATCTAGTGAGCAGATTCTTATCTACTTCCTTAACAACAGAATCACCAGCAATGTAGGGTAAATGAAGAGGTGGTGGTTGTACCTATAATGCTTCATAAGGTGTTGTCTGGATTGAAGTGTAAGGTGGTATCACACCGCCATTCTATAGAAGCTAAGTACAAAAACCAATCAGACTGAGAATTTGAGCATAAACACCTTAGGTAGGTCTTTATACATCGATTCAATATTTCACTCTGCCCATCTGATTAAGGATGATAGGCAGTTAAAATGCTAAGTGTGACCCCAACATGGATAATAATTATTGTCAAAGTGAACATTTTTGGTTAACTTGTCTACTACCACCCATACAACAGATTTTTTCGTTGACTTAAGCAATACTTCAATGAAATCGATACTTATGCTTCCCTAGACAGTGGCTGACACCTTCGCTGGTTGTAGGAATCATAGATAAGGGGCATTCTCAAACTTTGCCTCTGACATATGTTACAGTTTTTGAGATATTGTTGATTATCTTCCCTCATGCCTTTCCAGTAAAATAGAGCAGCTATCTTGTTGTAAGTGTTGGCCATGCTAGAGCGGCCACCAACATGTTACACCTCGCATTTTCATACGTTGAGTTTTGCCGAATGCTAGTTGTCCTAGTCTTGGGAAGTAGGACAAATTTTTCGAGGTCATGAGGATAGATATGTCCATCTTGGGTATATAATGGAGTAAAACCATGTTTAGTAAGCCTCGGGAAGGTTTAAGACTCGTCGGATCATCGGAGTTAAGTTTCGGTGGAAGTTTGGTAAAATGTCACATTATGGCGCACTTTGTGGCGCAACATGCTAGCAGCAAAGCACGCTTTGCGGTAAACGCAGTTGCTTAGCAAAGTGTGACAGTGAAATTCTGGTGATGTTGCGAGACTTGCGACACAACATGCGTCTAGCAAAGCACGCTTTGCGTCTAGCAAAGCACGCTTTGCGTCTAGCAAAGCTCGCAAAGATGTTGTGTCGGTCCAGAATTTTCTGGACCACTATAAATAGACCAAATTCGACCCAAAATCATATTTTCACCATTTTTGGACATAGAGACCTCTAGAAACTCTCTCAACAAGTCTTCTTATGAGCTAAGACCAAAATCAAGAGCAAATCCAAGAGAAATCAAAGATCAAACACCAAGAATCAAGAGACTCAAGTGCAAAGAGGCTCACTAGCTAGGTTTAGTGGAAGTCAAGAAAATCCTTTGGTATTGGAGTGGGGGTTTTTCTCAAGAAAAGTATCTTCATCCAAAGATCATTCCTACATAATCAAAGGTGAGTTTTACATCTAGCTCATGTTATTCAAAGTATTGACTAGTTGAAAGACTTGGATTAGAGAAGAAAGTAGAATATGAGCTCAAATAGGTAAATAATGGTATTTTGAGTAGTAAGTTGAAATGAGCCATGATTTTTAGTATGAGATGAGTATAATCTTGTTATGAATGATGCTAATGACGTTGAGGAAATATTATGGGAAGAATGAATATGTTGTTATATTGTAGTCATGGTTATGGATGACTTTGAAAGTGAACAATGTTTAGCTAGAGAAATCTATTGATTGTGATATTATGGGGGTTGCTATTGCTATTTGGGAGTTGTTTTATTACATGGAGAAAGTCGTTGAAACAAAGGAAATGCTGCCCAATTTTCTCTAGCTTTAGTTGAGCATGTTCATGTGGTTGATTAGCTAATGTTAATACAAACTCTCTTGAAGGTAGAAACGTGAACATTGGAGGAGAACGATCAAGCGATAGAGTAGCTAAACTAAAAGGTATGTAAGGCTAGTCCTTTCTTTCTAAGGCATGACTCCATGGCATGAATTCTCCTATATTTCCATGACTTTCCAACACACCGAAAATTATAAGTCTATGATTATAAAGAGCTTTCATAAGATAAAGATAAGAGATACGATGCGAGTACGATAATGATAACCATGAGTTGATCCTAAAAGTTCTAAAGTTCATGATATGCCAATTCCATGAAGTTCTTGCTATGGGTACGATATGATGCTTCTGCAATCTAATGACCCTGTTTACGATCCCTTGAGGTTGCTCGTTGTGTTTCACTCACCTTAAAATGTTAGTTCCTTCAAGGTGAGATATGATGAATATGATCACTCCATAATGTAATCGGGGGTTCTCGACCTTATGTCACCCCGATATTGTTATAGATTGTCCATAAGCTCTAATGCATGTCCTATGACCAATGTTCCGAAAAATTACGAGCCTATGTTCATAAGGGCTTTCATATGTGGTAAAGATAAGAGATATGCCATAGATACGATAATGGTAATGAAGAACCTAAGTTTAGAGACTATAAAGCCTATCATACGATATTTTTATGAAGTTCATGCTACGAATATGATATGATTTTCATAGATTGTCTTTAAATTCAAATGCATACTCCATGAAAAGTTATGATAAGCTTATGAGATGTATGTGATGATAAAAGATTTCCGTAGTGATGGCAATGACGATGATGAGATATACCGAGCCTTGTTATGGCCGGGTACGGACGACATGTATGTGATATTGTCGAGCCACTACGTGGTCGAATACGGATATTGTTGAGCCACTACGTGGCCGAATACGCATATTGTCGAGCCACTACGTGGCCGAATACGGATAAGGTTTAATGTGTATGAGAAAATACGGTACTATGATATGTATATGTATGTGCATTCCGCGACCCTTAAGAAAAGGTAAATTAAGCATGACAAACATCTCAAAAAGGTATTTGATCTTTCATTTTATGCTGCCCTTCACGTTTACTTACGTTACTACTCATGCTTTACATACTCAGTACATATTTCGTACTGACGTCCTTTTCTTTGAACGATGTGTTCATGCCCACAGGTAGACAGGGAGGTGACCCAAATTCCTAGGAGTTACTCAGCAGGCTTACAGAAGCACTCCATTACTTCGGAGGTGCTATGTTGAATTGTTATTTTGTGTATATATTTGGGCACGACGGGGTCCTGTCCCGTCTTTATGTTAGTACTCCAGTAGAGGCTCGTAGATACGTATGTGTGGGTAGTATGGTCACACGATGTCCTTATTGTATGTACATTATTTTGATAGCCGAAGGGCTTATGTATATAAAGGTAATTATGTTTCGAAGTGAAAAAAAATGATTTTTCCTATGAATTGAGTATAAGATTAATGAATGAACGCTTAATGAGTACGATGGGTAATGGCATGAGCGGTGCTCGGTGGTTAGCCCCAGGAACCCGTCATGGCCCCTAGTTGGGTCGTGACAAAAGTGGTATCAAAGCAGTTCAGTCCTAGGAAGTGTCTATGAGCCGTGTCTAGTAGAGTCTTGTTTATGGTGTGTTGCGCGCCACACTAATAAACAGGAGGCTACAGGGCATTTTAGGAATAAATAACCTTCTTTTTTTCATAAGATCGTGCGATAGAGCTATGATATAAGAACTTCCTTATCCTTAACCGTGTGTTATGATTTCAGAAATGCCGCCAAAGGGAAAAGCTACAGCCGCCCAGAAGGGCAAGACTATGATGAAAAGATGGGTAGAAAGAGAGCCACTAATGAATGTGGAAGAGGGTGAATCACATAATGAGGCTACATCTAATACTTCTCCTACCCCACCTATTATAGAAGAACAAGAAGGGGCTTCAGCTGCAACTCCTATGCCTCCAGTTCCTCCATCGGCTACTTCGGGTCATCAAGTAACCGAGGCTATCCACTTATTGACACAGTTCGTTGCCGCCCAGGCATAGCGGCAGGGTTCGGGTTCAAGTGACAGGACCGTTAGTACTAGAGCCCATGATTTCATGAGTTTGAATCCTCCGGAGTTTTTAGGGTCAAAGTCGGATGAAGACCCTCAAGGTTTTATTGATGAAATGTTGAGAACATTGCAGATTATTCATGCCTCCGAAACCGAATCTGTGGAGTTAGCATCTTATAGACTCCAGGATGTGGCGGTCTTATGGTATAATAATTGGATATCATCAAGAAAAGAGAATGCGCTTCCTCCGGTTTGGCAAGAATTTGTAGATGCCTTCATCCGCCACTATTTACCACCCGAAGTCCGCCGAGCTAGAGCGGATAGGTTCTTAAATTTGAAACAAGGAAATATGAGTGCCCGGGAGTATAGCCTTCAGTTTAATTCATTGGCCAGATATGCTCCAACCATGGTGGCCGACATGGGAGATAGGGTGCACAGGTTTGTGAGTGGCTTAGGGCCACATTTATTTAAAGATTGTTTAACGGCTTTGTTGCAAGACGGGATGGATATTTTTCGCATTCAAGCCCATGCCCAGAATTAAGAAGAGCAACAACATCCGCAAAAGGGCGAGGGTGATATTGATAAGGGGCAAAGTAAGAAGGCCGCATCCATAGGTGCCGATAGCGACTATAGAGGAGGATCGAGGCAGCCATATTCTAGACACTCAAAGCCGCCGGCCGACTAGTGTACCTCCACGAGTTGCAGGACAGAGGTCCGATTGCTCTGTTCATTCCGGACCGGATCGAGTTTCGAGAGCTCTGGCCAGGTATAGGAGTGATTCAAAAGATGAGATCATCTATACCACAATGTACCCAAAGGCGGTAAGCTACATTGGGGACCGTGCCGATTGGTTTGGATGTTTGCTATGTTTGCGTGCCGGGCCAAAGTCATATTATGAGAGAGTGCCCATTCGAGGCGGTAGGCGTGCGGTTCAGCCCACAGGATCCGCAGCAGACGGTTCTTCGTCATCCATGCGCCCTCCGGGCAAGACTCCCGTACACTAGCGGTGTCGTGTAGGGGCGGGGAGAGCACTTAGTTCGAGTGGTCCTCGATCGTATGTATGCATTAGCCGAGCGACAGATCTAGAGTCACTCTCCGATGTCGTCACAGGTATATCTGCACTTTTGATAATGTGTTAAAGGATGAATAAATATTTGTATTATTAAGCAAGTATGAATTGAGAGGTTTTATGCTATGTAGCGACGGAAAAAAAAAATCAGTAAAGTATGATATGTGGTATTAACAATGTTTATACATCCTTGAGGACAGTATTGATCCACCACCTGTAATCTTCATGAAATACCTTTTAAAGTACTACCGATAAGACTTAAAAAAAAGGGTTGTAAGGATGATGGTACTCAAGTTTTAAGGAAGTAAGGTATGAAGAGTAGAACTTCCAAGATAGTAGTTGCTGAATGATAGAAAAAAGATAGGGTCAGTTAGAAAAAGTAAGAGAGTGACGTACGCTACCGAGTAAGTTAGTTATTAATGAAAGCTTCCTTATCGTGTAGACTACATTGTCAATATGTTTTATAAAGATGTGAGTGTAAAGAAAATATACGAGACATGAGTTATAGCACTTTAGAAGTTTACCGTTACAGGATTATTGAGCTAGTAGTACAAGGTTGCATAATCAATGAAGGAAATGAGAGGTATCCTAGAGGAATTAACTGTATGGTAGAAAGGGAAAGGGAAAGGTATAGGCAGATATAAAAATGAATCCTTATTTGATGAGATAAACTTGTAGTTTAAAAGAGACCTGCCTAAAGAAAGAGTGTTCAGGTAATGGAGAAGAGAGAGGATATTAATAACTGCATAAATTTGCTTTAGAAAATAGAGAGTTGGGTACCAAATACTACTATGGTGATGAATGAGAATACGGATGACGTGTGTGAAGGGGGTAGTGAAGAGGCCAACAAGGAAGTAGTAAATAAGGATTGAATAGGGAGATACTTGAAGGAAATAATGAACTAAGACGGGAGGATAGGTGGATAGTCGCGCAAGTTAATTGAAATGAGGATAAACTATTTGAAAGCACATGAAAGTTTGACGACAGTGACCCTCGGTATCACATTGTTGAGATGCAAAATTTCTTTTTGAAAGGGTCATGAAAATTATTAAGAGATTTCCTTTGATTAGACGCAAGGTCATTTAGAGAGCTCAGTTAACTTATCTCCGTAATTGAAATTGGTAAATTCGGACTCTCATATGTTTATGCATTGCAAGTGCACTGATAATTTCCCATAGTTGTGCTGAGTAATGATATTACAAGACAGTTATCATACGAGAAGTTCCTACTGCCCTCCTAAATAGCCCCAGGTTATGAGTTAAGGACTAGAAGTATAAGCTTGATAAAGGTATTATAAAAGAATGTGAAGATGAAAGAGACCCCCTGAAAAGAAATAAAAGAGGATATGCAGTTAGGTACCCGTACTTATTTCATCCCCCGAAAGAGATCCATGATGAAACATCGAGATTATGAGGTATGTATGTTTTCTTTTTATGCATATGGGTCGTGTGTGGCCAACTTATATTGCTATCGTGTTGTGGCCCTGTGAGGCAACGTTATTGTGGGCTGTTGTGACAGGATGGTAGTGTCATATTACGGGGGAAACTCTGGAGAAATTTTTATAGGATTCCTAAGATTCTAACATTCGAGGACGAATGTTTCCAAGGGGGGAAGGATGTTACACCTCGTATTTTCATACGTTGAGTTTGCCGAATGCTAGTTGTCCTAGTCTTGGGAAGGAGGACAAATTTTTCGAGGTCATAAAGATAGATATGTCCATCTTGGGTATATAATGGAGTAAAACCATGTTTAGTAAGCCTCGGGAAGGTTTAAAACTCGTCGGATCATCGAAGTTAAGTTTCGGTGGAAGTTTGGTAAAATGTCACATTATGGCGCACTTTGTGGCGCAACATGCTAGAAGCAAAGCACGCTTTGCGGTAATGCAGTTGCTTAGCAAAGTGTGACAGTGAAATTCTGGTGATGTTGCGAGACTTGCGACACAACATGCGTCTAGCAAAGCACGTTTTGCGTCTAGCAAAGCTCGCAAAGATGTTGTGTCAGTCCAGAATTTTCTGGACCACTATAAATAGATCAAATTCGACCCAAAATCATATTTTCACTATTTTTGGATATAGAAACCTCTAGAAACTCTCTCAACAAGTCTTCTTATGAGCTAAGACCAAAATCAAGAGCAAATCCAAGAGAAATCAAAGATCAAACACCAAGAATCAAGAGACTCAAGTGCAAAGAGGCTCACTAGGGTTAGTGGAAGTCAAGAAAATCCTTTGGTATTGGAGTGGGGGTTTTTCTCAAGAAAAGTATCTTCATCCAAAGATCATTCCTACATAATCAAAGGTGAGTTTTACATCTAGCTCATGTTATTCAAAGTATTGACTAGTTGAAAGACTTGGATTAGAGAAGAAAGTAGAATATGAGCTCAAATAGGTAAATAATGGTATTTTGAGTAGTAAGTTGAAATGAGCCATGATTTTTAGTATGAGATGAGTATAATCTTGTTATGAATGATGCTAATGACGTTGAGGAAATATTATGGGAAGAATGAATATGTTGTTATATTGTAGTCATGGTTATGGATGACTTTGAAAGTGAACAATGTTTAGCTAGAGAAATCTATTGATTATGATATTATGGGGGTTGCTATTGCTATTTGGGAGTTGTTTTATTACATGGAGAAAGTCGTTGAAACAAAGGAAATGCTGCTTAATTTTCTCTAGCTTTAGTTGAGCATGTTCATGTGGTTGATTAGCTAATGTTAATACGAACTTTCTTGAAGGTAGAAACGTGAACATTGGAGGAGAACGATCAAGCGATAGAGTAGCTAAACGAAAAGGTATGTAAGGCTAGTCCTTTCTTTCTAAGGCATGACTCCATGGCATGAATTCTCCTATATTTCCATGACTTTCCTACACACCGGAAATTATAAGTCTATGATTATAAAGAGCTTTCATAAGATAAAGATAAGAGATACGATGCGAGTACGATAATGATAACCATGAGTTGATCCTAAAAGTTCTAAAGTTCATGATATGCCAATTCCATGAAGTTCTTGCTATGGGTACGATATGATGCTTCTGCAATCTAATGACCCTGTTTACGATCCCTTGAGGTTGCTCGTTGTGTTTCACTCACCTTAAAATGTTAGTTCCTTCAAGGTGAGATATGATGAATATGATCACTCCATAATGTAATCGGAGGTTCTCGACCTTATGTCACCCCGATATTGTTATAGATTGTCCATAAGCTCTAATGCATGTCCTATGACCAATGTTCCGAAAAATTACGAGCCTATGTTCATAGGGGCTTTCATATGAGGTAAAGATAAGAGATATGCCATAGATACGATAATGGTAATGAAGAACCTAAGTTTAGAGACTATAAAGCCTATCATACGATATTTTTATGAAGTTCATGCTACGAATATGATATGATTTTCATAGATTGTCTTTAAATTCAAATGCATACTCTATGAAAAGTTATGATAAGCTTATGAGATGTATGTGATGATAAAAGATTTCCGTAGTGATGGCAATGACGATGATGAGATACGCCGAGCCTTGTTATGGCCGGATACGGAAGACATGTATGTGATATTGTCGAGCCACTACGTGGCCGAATACGCATATTATCAAGCCACTTTGTGGTCGAATACGGATAAGGTTTAATGTGTATGAGCAAATACGGTACTATGATATGTATATGTATGTGCATTCCGCGACCCTTAAGAAAAGGTAAAGTAAGCATGACAAACATCTCAAAAATGAATTTGATCTTTCATTTTATGCTGCCCTTCACGTTTACTTACGTTACTACTCATGCTTTACGTACTCAGTACATATTTCGTACTGACGTCCTTTTCTTTGGACGCTGTGTTCATGCCCACAGGTAGATAGGGAGGTGACCCAGATTCCTAGGAGTTACTCAGCAGGCTTACAGAAGCACTCCATTACTTCGGAGGTGCTATGTTGAATTGTTATTTTGTGTATATATTTGGGCACGACGGGTCCCCGTCCGTCTTTATGTTAGTACTCCGAGAGGCTCGTAGATACGTATGTGTGGGTAGTATGGTCACACGATGTCCTTATTGTATGTACATTATTTTGATAGCCGAAGGGCTTATGTATATAAAGGTAATTATGTTTCGAAGTGAAAAAAAATGATTTTTCCTATGAATTGAGTATAAGATTAATGAATGAAAGCTTAATGAGTACGATGGGTAATGGCATGAGCGGTGCTCGGTGGTTAGCCCCGGAAACTCGTCATGGCCCCTAGTTGGGTTGTGACACAACAGGTAAGTCATGCCACATTTTCATACTGTTCTGCCTGAGTGTGAGTCAAATCCAATTACCAGCTTTCCATTCTTCCTGACATGTTCCTGCAAGAATGTGAATCCCTTCATTTTACAGTTTTCCTCCTTAAGCTTATGTATCAGCTCCAAACATTCAGTATCTTGTTCCCAGCTTGTCCAATAGCTCCGTCCTAACAGTATACAAATTCATAGCAAGTTCCACTATGGGAATTCTCGACAAGGCATCAACTATTTTCTTTTCTTTGTCTTTCTTATATCATATTGTATTAACTTTGAAATGCCTTCAGTTGTGCACCTGTTGCTTTTGTCCCAAGAGAAGTTTAAGTGCCTTTTGGTCAGTTTTAACCAAAAATGGCCACCCAACTAGTATTCTGACCATGTGTTCACATCAATGACTAGAGCCAACAACTATTTGTCATATACAGATAGAGCTTGGTGCTAAACTATCAAACCCTTGCTGAGAAAAGCCACTGGATGAGCACAACACCAATCGGTAAATTGCAAGCATTTGTTTTTACCATAAAGGGTAGGTTAAAGTTTGGAAGAGCTAGAGCAGGTTAAAGTAGGGAAGCCTACAAAAAGCTTCCCTGGCCTTATCATTCTAGATAAAGTTCCTTCTTCAGCAATTCAGTGAGGGCTTTATTGATGATTCTGTAGCCTTGGATTAACCTCCTACAATACCAACCAATAACCCTCTTAATTGTTTGAGTGAGACAGGTGTTGGCCACCTTTGTACAACTTCAATTTTTGGGATCTATGGCTACTCCCTTTGCTGATATATAATGTTCCAAGTATTCCACCTTTGATGTAGAAAAAAACACTTACTTCTCTTAGCCAACAATTGATTCTGTCCCAACAAATCAAAAGTGATTCTGAGATGTAGTAATACTTTCGGTGTTTTGCTATAACCAAGATATAACTAAAATGAATTTTCAAAGATGGTCTTGAAAATGTGATTCATGAGGCCTTTAAAGCTAGAATGAGAATTTGTTAGCCCAAAAGGCATTACGAAATACTCATAATGGCTTGGTTGAGTTTTAAAAGCATTTTTGGGAACATCAATTAGCCATTTTTATCCGAGGACAACTAGCCTTTAAGTCTAGTTTAGAGTAGACTTGAGACCCTCTGAGTTCATCCAAAAGTTCTTCAATAATGGGAATTTAGAACATGTCCTTAACAGTCAACTTGTTCAAGGCTTAGTAATCAACACATATCCTCCATGATCAATCTTTTTTCTTAATCAACACCACAGCCGAGGAAAGTCAGGACACCCGCGTGTCACACGGATAGCGCACGAATTTCATGTCTCTGAATAATTTTTGGCCTTATGTGCCACCTGTGCGACACAGGGGTGGCACACGGGCATAGGCATGCGATAGGGGTGCGGCACGACCCCGTTTTTCTGATTCCGAATTATATAAGCTTCCAACTTCATCAAAACCCTTCCCCACATTGTTTTGGATAATTTTTGAGAGAAAATAATCCTAAGGCTTCCCCAAAATATCTAAGGTAAGTTCTTGATCAATCCTATGATTACTATCTCAATCCAATAAAGATTAACACTAGTTCATGTTCCTAAACCCTATATTCTTGAAAACTCAAAGAAGAAAGAAGAAGGGGCATTTGGGATTTCGTCAAAAAGGGATGACCTTTTATTTTTCTGATGTTATTGAAGGTTTTTAGGCTAATGTAGAGTATCCTATGGAATTAGAATCCATGAATGATTCATAAAGTGATCAAGAACACATTTTTGTGCATGAAAAAGTCCTAGTTTTTCGATTAAGGGTGGGAACTCTTAGAATTGGTTAAAGTTCTGATCTTTATCATTAATAAACATTGTAGAATGATTTTTGAACTTGAAGGAATACATTTTCTAGCTTTTATCGGGAATTGAGGTATGTCTAAATTTTGAAAAAAAATCCTCTTTTGAAGTATGTTTACGTTTCAAACGTTTTGATATATATATGCTTGGAAAACATCATTTGAAACATGTCTACTTTTAAGAATGTTTGGAAAGCATGATTTGTTATGAGAAGTCTCTTTAATTGTTTGTACATGGTGAACCCTGGTTTGGTGGTCGTTCTTTGTTGAATTCATTTTCCAACTAAAGATGATATTTGAACAAGGTCATGCGCGTGTAGGGCCAATCCCACGTTGAACCTTAAGTGATTATACAACTCTTAAAACGTGTATTGTCTATGGAGGATTGTGCTTGTTTTCAAAAGATTGAAGCTTTACACATGATTTTGCTCGTTAAATGGGTTTTCTTGAATTTGAAGTTAAACGCTTGAATTGTAAATGTTGTAAATAAATTGGTTTGGAATACCTATATTATGAGAAGATGATGTGATTGATGATTCAACTAACTTGTCATGATTTCTGATTTATTGTGTTTGGCCTAGTTATTCGGGGGGATGAATAACCATCGTGAGTTGCTCTTCGGGGTGTAAGCCGCATTTATGCGCAAGCCTCATTATTCAGGAGGATGAGTAACCCATGAGTTGTACTCCAGTATCAGTCGTACTTGTGCCCAATGACTAGTTATTCGGAGGATAAATAACTGCCATGAGTCACGCCTCAGTGCATAAGCCGCATTCATGCGCAAGCCTAGTTATTCGGGAGGATGAGTAATCGCCGTGAGTTGTTCTCCGATGCATAAGCCGCATACGTGCGCAAGCCTAGTTATTCAGGAGGATGAGTAACCACCATGAGTTATACTCCAATGTGTAAGCTGCATCTATGCACAAGCCCTAATGATCATTGTGTGTATCCTACGTTTGTTTGCCCATGAGTTATACTTTGATTGTTTGTTAGTGGCTTGTTGATGATCTTGAGTTCTTGGTTGAAAGACTTAATGTGATAAATGGTTTGATGGATTGAAATTGTTATATTTCTTGCTTATAGGGTTGTCCACAAAAGTTCTACTAAGGTTGATGATTTTTCTCTATCTCTTATTTTCGAACTGCTTTACTGCTATTGATTCATAAGTTTTGCTATAACTATATTATTTTGATTTATGTACTATTTCCCCTTAGACACTCACTGAGTACCCAGTACTCAGGCATACCATTGTTGTTTTCTATGGTATATCAGGTAACGAAGAAGAACAGGGTCGTGATAATCGTACGAAGTAGGTGATCTTGCTGCTTTCCAGACTTATTGGTGAGCCCACATGCTTGTTTGTGGGACGTCCCTCTATCTAGTTTGATTGTTTAAGTTTTCGGGTTGTGTCTCGATGTGTTAGACTCTGTTTATGTTTCTTAGAAGCTCCATCGACTTTGTGTTGTGGGTAGATGTTGAAAGTTTGGTACAACTTATTGAGGCATTTCCACATCTTATAATTGATTATTCATATTAGACTTCCGCTGATTTTTTTTATAAGTATGAGTATGCTTTCAGTTAGTCATAAACGACTGCTTTAAATAAATATTAAAAGACTAGTAAAAGAGAATAGATGTTTATAGATTTTATAAGGTGCTTCCAGTGTTGTTTACAACATCGGATGCTTGTAGCTCTAGGGTCAGGTTTGGGGCGCGACAATAGGGCCTGGCAGAAACTGGTTGAGTTCCTTCTATTAAAGGAATATACTGATCAAAGACCCCTTTGAGAGAAGGTAAGTGATGTGGTTCTCCAAATTGTCCCCTTTACTCATTCAACAACTTGAGTACATCAAATTCAACAACTTCTTTCCTACTTGGTTCTTCCTCCTCCATCATTTCAGCAACCTTAACTTTAATCATAAAGATTTGTGTTATCTACAACACTAGCCTTCACTTATTTAAAGCTAGGTATGATCTCATGAAGCTTCACTAACCTTCCCTGATAGTGAAAATGTGAAATTGCACGAACAACTTGCTAAAGTTGTACATCATATCTTTTAGTTGGCATAACCATTTGATTTCCAATACCGTATCAGAATTTCCAATAGGGAATACACAGAAGTCCTCATGGAATAGTTCCCCTTGCAAAAACAGCTGGAACCTTGTACACACATACTCAGTAGGAATATCTTCTCCTCCACCAGCCCCCTGAACAGCTTGAGCACTGATTTTAATAAGTTTACATGCTAACCTCTCAATTCTTATCTCATCTTTGAAATTGTGGTAGATCCATAGTTAATAAAAATATTCAGAGGGTTCTTTTCAGTGAAACATCTAACTCTGAGTGTTCTATAACCATTGATTCCATTTAAATCTTAAAGTGAAATGGCACAGTTCTCCACCACTTCTGTAGGATGCTCTCTTCCTCCTCCACTGTCTCCTCCAATTTCTTCTTCTATTGGAACTTCTTCATTTTTTTCAATTCTAATGAAAACAAGTTTCTCTTTCCTTTGCACTTATATCCTGGTATAAAATTTTCATCACAAAATAATATAGTCCTTATTCCCTCTTTTCATCCGTTTATGTGGGCGTCAATTGATACGCTCAAATTACACCTTTAATTAGCGTAAAGCAGACGATGTCAAATATAGTAACCCAATTAGGTTGGGGTCGAATCCCACAGGGAATATGGTGTGAAAAGGTTACTAAAGTCGTAGAATGCTTAATTTAGGTCTAATGTCTTAAGTCGATGATTTTTGTAAAAGTTGGTTGTTTATGACTAATTGCTTTGAATTGTTATTTATGGTAAAAGAAACCAAGGTTGTGTCCCCGTTAGACAAGGTGTATGATCATGGGTATTGATCTTGATATACTTCTAATAGATCACTATATGAATGCACTTAACCTCTATATGAATCTCAACTATTACCCAATAAATAAAGATTGCCTCTTTCTATGATTTTCCCAAATATAAGCAAGTAACTATGAAGAACGGTTAATTATGCCAAGTGAATTCTTCTTATTCCTAAGTGAATTTATTAAACAAAGTTTAAAGCTTTGAGTCCTTGTTATTTATTCTTACCAACCCTAATTGTTTTCCCAAACAAATCAAGCTTTATGGCATTAATCAATGTTTGCAACCATTAATTATGAACGAAGAATGAAGAATAAATAAACCCTAATAATCCATTATGTGTATATCAATCACAAAACCCAATCACAAAACACCCATCATTGGGTTAACAACCCTAGTAAGGGAATTTAGCTACTCATAACAAAGAACAAGAAATAAGAAATTGAAGAATTCAGAATTGCTTACTTTGGAAGAAAAGAGGAATTCATAATACTTGAATTGATATTTTAATCTTCAAAAACTGGAGAGTATTTGATGTTCTAAGTCAAGAGACAAAAATATAATAACTGATAACAATTAAAACCCTACAATGATTATTTATAGGTTCTGAAAACGTAAAAGTTACAGATTTGCACTTTGGTCCCCGTCGATACAAAATACGGTCCGTATTTCTAAACCAGTTTACACCCAGGGTTTCCTTCAAGAGTTGTTTAATTTCAACCTCCTGAAATACAGACCGTATTTTGATTTACGGTCCGTCTTCTGCATAGTCGTCTTTCAACTTCCAAAACTTCAACTTTCTGCCAAATGTCTAAATGATTAAATACGCTTTGAAATACGGACCGTAAAGTGGAATACGGTCCATAAAAGTTGTTTGTATTTCATCATCTCCTTAGCATGCCCTTCTGGTTCTGCTTATCCTTAAATACGCTCCTGGAATACGGCCCGTATTTGAGAATACGGTCCGTATACTGAGTTTATGGCCAACTTCTGCACTTTAACTGTTTTGATTCCAAATCTGCTCCGTTACCTGAAAAGCACTTAAAAACACATTAAATAGACTCTAGCTTGCTTAAAAAAAAGTAAAACTTCTCGTAAAAAGGCCTTGGATGTGCCATAAATTCTGGGCACATCAACACCCCCAGCTTAAAGTCTTTGCTTGTCCTCAAGCAAGCCATACAATACAACGACTCAATCTGCCACCTAGATATCATAGAGTAAGAATGTCTACATTGGTTTTGACTCTCAACTACCAGCACACATGTTTTTCTTCTAAGAACCACCCTATTTTTCGATTTTCAAACCATATACACACCCCAAGAACGCTATGACTAACAATGAAGCTTCAATGCATGACATTACGTCATCGAACATATTATGATGCACACAAATGCTACTTTAGGTGGTCACTTTATTTTGCTCAATTCTCATCCTTATGCCCTCACATAGACCAAAGAATGTCCCAACACACATATGTACAACAAGAATGGGACGAAGACGAAAGAGAAGAGAAAAACACTCACTCACAAAGAAATTCATATCTACACATGCAATTACCATAGGCTTGCCCTTATTTTCTATGTCTTCATCCTAGGCTCGTTCGGTTGTGATCATATTAGGACTTGTTTTGGCTTGTAATGTAGGCTTTGAGATGGGTAGGATACTTTTTGGATATTATTGACTCACCCTCCTTGAACACTACAACATCTCTTCACCTTAATTCACCTCTTTTCTTTCCAACCCCTTTATTTTCTTTCAAGTTTTCGACTTCGATGTGGTTTTATTCCTAACCAACTTACAAATCTTTTTATGTTACAATTTTCTGTTTTTATATATATATATGCAATTACCACATCGAATCTCCACTAGCAAACTCCACCCCCCCCCCCCAACTTATGTTTTTAGCATCTACTCCACATTTAATTCACCCCCAACTTAGGCATTTTTCCTCATCTATCTAGTAGCATCAAGGAGGGAACGGGTGTGAAGATGGATTAATTGCGCAAAGGGTAAGGTTTCATAATTGGCTAGCCAAGAAAAGGTCAAAAAGGCTCAAAAAGGGAAACTAGGGATATTTGAAATTTTTGGTAAGGCTTATTTAGGTAAAGTGACTATTTACTCAAAGAAAGCCTAAGACCATCTCACAACCAAACTAACTTTCGAATTTCAAACACGACCAACCGGGCAAGTTCTAGATTATATATGCATAAACAGAACCAACTAACAACTCACACACACATTGGCATAAGGACAATTATTTTTTACATTTGTGACCTCCTAAGTAGTCATTCATCACACACAATACCCCAATAATCATAATATCATATAAAGAATCAATCATGTCAACCAATAAGCCCCATTCTAAGTATGCATTTTCAAATTTTTGAGGGGTCCAAAATTTCCAACAAACCATAACAACGTGCCATCGATTCTGATTAACACCAAATAAGTCAAAACTACTCTATTCAACCTAAGCAACAACCTAAACATGCCAGTTTCAACAAAAACAAATCCCCTCAGGAAAAGAACTGTGGCGAAGAAAAGCCGAGGGGGTTCCTAAACATATATGTACAATACAACAATACTAACACTCTCACCCCCAACAAAAAAAAAAATCAAGCACTGTCCTCAGTGCGCCAATGATAAGATCAAGAGCGAAAGGGAGTAGTACCTCGCGCCTAGGCGCTGGCCACTTAAGGCGGCTCGGCCCATCGGGCGGCTGACTAGTGGACTCTCCTGGTCGGCGTTGCGGCTGACTAGTGGACTCTCCTGGTCGGCGTTGCGGCTCGACTAAGGACTCAAGGATGTCTGCTGCATCTCCTTTTCCTCCGTCTTCTTTAATCTCTTGGCCAACTCCTCGGGATCCTCAGATGTCTCTCGGACCCTCTTGCCTTTGTCCCGCAAACGGGATGCATCCTCCTCCTCCTCCCTCTTTCGTACCCCAGCCGTATCCATCACCGGAATGATATCGACAAGGTAACACGGCGGGAACTTTGGGCCCAGTGCGGGCTCTTGATGGCGCTCTAATCGCCTCAAACTCCTTTTCTTCGACCTCTCCAACTCATTCCTCAAAGAGAACGAGAAGTCCACACCTGCAAGTGGTCCGTTTTCAGTCACTAATCTAGACTCAAAGCTATCTAGTTTAGCCTGATATACCTCGTGCTTCTTCGGGAACTCCGCACGGATCTCTGTGGTGGCCTGCACGCTTGATATGCACTTATCTTCACCACTTTTGGATTGAATCGGTAGGTTTTCGTTACGCCTTTCGCCTTAGCCTTTTAATGCAATCGACCGTAATTAGTGGCGAGTGAAAACCCCCTCCG